>NW_005353838.1:11233030-11297469 GCF_000412655.1 Myotis brandtii | reverse complement strand
GGCTGGCCAAACTCCCGAGTCCCTCCCTGGCCCCGATCGTGCACCAGTGGGGTCTCTCAGTCTGGCCTGCACCCTCTCACAATCTGGGGCCCCTCGGGAGATGTTGGAGAGCCAGTTTTAGCCTGATTCTTCAGGCCAGGCCAAGGGACCCCACTGGTGCATGAATTTGTGCACCGGGCCTCTAGTTGTCCATAAAATACAGAAGCCTCTCTGGGATGAATGTCAATACTATCTTTAAAAAGAAACACTTCAGGTTATCCTTTAAACCAGTACCACCTCGATTGACATAAATCCAAAATAGTAAAATCTAAATTTTGTATTTGTTTGTTCTTTTTTTGCTTAGAGGCAATCCTCTGCTAAATTAGACTTTTGACATGTCTAGACACTAATGTAGTATATTACATGTAAAATGTAGAAGGATTAATTTTCTGGCCATTCTGTTGAAATATGGTTTTCTTCAAATATGTTTTACTTTGGATTTAGCTGTAAAGTCATTGTTTGATTTCCCCTAGTACCAAGAGAATGCAATATCATTTGAAATTTATGTCTGTTTGTGACATCACTTTTGCTTAGAATGTTAAGATGATGTTTGCTTTTAGATATTCACCAACTTGCATGGAATCCTAGGCTAGAGAAATTAATGAAAGGAAATAGTGACAATCAGCCAGTATTTCAAACTTGAGAATGCATGTGGAATTGGATAAATTTTAGTATTGATACAATGCTGTGGAAGATTTTGTTTTCTTGAAAGGAGCATTAACAATTCATGCTCACTCTTCCCCCCCCCCCAACTGATTGTTCTACATTTGTGATATACTATTAAAACTCTAACCTGCCAGCCTCATTTCCAGATTATTTTGCTTTCTTTGTAAGATTAAGAATCACCTCTACAGATGAAAATTCTATGAAGATGGAGGATGCTTTCATTATCCTAATTGCAATGTGGCAAAATAGAGTAAATGAGCAACTCTGAAATGTGCAATATATTCTCCCTGCCTTTTCAGCTTATCCTCTTTTTCGGTAATTTATCTCATCAACAATATGCCTACGTTTCTGTAATATAAAAATCCATTAATAATGAATATCCATAAAGTAGTGTTCTCTATTCCAGCTTTGTAATTCTTGGCTTTGACAACAGAAAATAAAAGTTTGAGGAGCAGAGTGAAAAGAATGCTATAGTTAAGGGACACATTGATCCAAAAGAAATAGACCACAATTAGTGGAATTCAGAAAGCACCAATGATACAATTATTTAAGACTCTTCCTAGCTTTCCAGGGAGCTGAGGGAACAGAATTTCACAAGGTATACAAAAATCACATTTCAAAAGCATATGAGAAATCAGAGAGCCTCATTTGGAATAAAATATATTGGCTCAGATTCTGTTTTCATATGCTTTAAAAATCATACTCCAAGAGGATTTTGGAAGAAGTTTTGTCTTTAAAAAACCAGTAAGCTGCAAAATTGGGTTAAGAATACATATTTGCTAAAAGACACCCTGGAAGTTCTGGTGCACAATGGGTATTTTCTGTTTTACACAGAATTGTCTCAAGTCAATTACTGCATTACAGTGGAAAAATCAGTTTTCACAATAGTAGGAGACATGTTTCGGCTGAATTGTTGAGATTTATAAGATAGCCCCTTCGAGGACTGACAAGTGAAATAATTTCCCAAACTTAAAATCTAATCAGTTAGAATAATCTTCACCTAGTTTGAACCACAGTATCATGAGGAATTAATTAATATGGTATTTTTCATAACCCTTGTTTATCTCATTTATGATAGCCAAAGTGATTTAACAAGATGTCTCATCTAGGAAAATTAGAGTAAGAACCCAA
Organism: Myotis brandtii; assembly: GCF_000412655.1. Taxonomy (NCBI): domain Eukaryota; kingdom Metazoa; phylum Chordata; class Mammalia; order Chiroptera; family Vespertilionidae; genus Myotis; species Myotis brandtii. The sequence goes on along the minus strand of NW_005353838.1, from coordinate 11,295,633 downwards.
TCCAGCCCAGCTGGCATGGCTTAGTAGTTGATCATCGACCTATGAACCAAGAGGTCATGGTTCGATTCCTGGTCAGGGCACATGCCCAGGTTGCGGGCTCAATTCCCAGTGCGGGGAGTGCAGGAGGCAGCCAATCAATGATTCTTTCTCATCATCTCTCTCTCTCTCTCTCTCTCTCTCTCTCTCTCTCTCCTTCTCCCTTCCTCTCTGAAATCAATAAAAATATATTTTTTTAAAAATCCAGTACTTCTTTCCATTCATTACCTATGCTTCCCTCTCTTGCAGTCTTCCAGGTAGGGTGGACAAGAGCCCTTCCCCAGGTGATAGGCTCCTGCCAACCTGTGCAGGAAGGTCATATAATGCCCTCTTCCATCCCTTAATAATTTTTGCATCTCTAGGTTGCCAAATACAAGTTCTTCTGTAGACTACTAGAAAATTAGTGGAGCCAGATCCATAACCTTTCTCTGTTGAAACTGTTTTTGCCTCTTCTCACTCACATGCATTTCTCTGTTTCTGTAGAAATCTTTAAAAATAATTTGGCGAAGCATTGCCAATTATTTTTCATCCCTTTAGAAAGATTAAAGTGGCCTTGGCAGAGGTAGGGAAAGCATTGGCCAATCTGGACTTGTTCACTAGTTCAGGTATTCCTGAAATGAGAGAATGCTTGTCACTGCTGGTCATGTTCATAGTATCTTTGTCTTATATTCTCTTGAGCCTGACAGGGTACTTTCAGAGTATTTTTTTCGGTTTCCCTCTTTGCCTGCAATCTGGCAGTGGCATCTTTCAGTGATAACAGCTCCTATTGAGCAGTCTCCCTTTCAGTTTCCAAGTTCAGCTCTTACCAAACTTAACCTCCATTACCTCCCCTTCTTCAAGAATTGGGGAGCCTATGGTTGGTCAATAGAAAGCTTGACATCTAGTATTGATTCCCCTAAACCAGTGGTCGGCAAATTGCGGCTCGCAAGCCACATGCGGCTCTTTGGCCCCTTGAGTGTGGCTCTTCCACAAAATACCACAAAATACCACATGCAGGCGCGCACGTACAGTGCGAGTGAAACTTCGTGGCCCATGCGCAGAAATCAGTATTTTGTGGAAGAGCCACACTCAAGGGGCCAAAGAGCCGCATGTGGCTTGCGAGCCGCAATTTGCCGACCACTGGTTTAGGGGAATCAATACTAGATGTCAAGCTTTCTATTGACCAACCATAGGCTCCCCAATTCTTGAAGAAGGGGAGGTAATGGAGGTTAAGTTTGGTAAGAGCTGAACTTGGAAACTGAAAGGGAGACTGCTCAATAGGAGCTGTTATCACTGAAAGATGCCACTGCCAGATTGCAGGCAAAGAGGGAAACCGAAAAAAATACTCCAACTTCTCTTTTCTTCCCACACAGAACAGGAAAAGAGTAGAGAAAGGATTTGAGAGCAGAGCTCAACCTGCATACCTGGTCAATGAACTCATTTCCAAACGTCTTCCCCACCCAGTATTTAATTTGAACAATAATTGATGGAAGTGTTCCTTTAGAGCTCTGTATTCCTATGTGTTTTCTTTATTGTTCTAAACATGTATTGGCTTTTAAAATGTTATTTTAAGTCAGGACCCTTAATGCAAATTTTAATTGTTGTGCTGTGAGTAATAGTGCACATTGTCTAGTGAGATACTGAGATGTTTGCTCTTAAAAGAAATGGTCCCAATTTGTCATACTTTTGCATTTTTGCATACTTTTTATGGTCTACTGGTGTTCTATATCAGCTGGCATGTGTGCAGCTGTCCATGTCTATAGCAGCTATGCTTCCTACTTCTGAATTCAACTATTTTCATTATTCTATGCAGAATAGGCTAGAAAATGCTGTAGTCATTCACTAAATACATTTTTTTATTGAGCATCTGTTATGCTCAATAAAGGCCCTGAAGATATCAAGGTGAGCAAAGCAGAAAGGCCTTCACCCTTGGGAAGTTTCTGACTCAGTGTTTTTTCTAAACTACATGTCTTTCAGACCTCAGAGACTGTCTTAAGAATCTTTAATCTTCTGATACTTTTGGGGGAATAGGGAGACATATATTCTGGTGCTTTGCTGAATTCGGAACTGTTGAGGTTACCAAATAAATATGTGATGTATTTGTTACTGTGTTTAGTATCGTTCATGCATCCAAAAAAATGATTTCTGAGCATCTACTATATGCTAGTATATGTAGCAGTTGAGAAATTAATAAAATTTCTTAGTGTTCAGGCTTAGTTGGGAAGCATATATGCAAATAACTACAATGGCAGGATGTCAAGAGCTATGGGACTAGCAAACAATTCCACTGTTTTGGATGAGAGGGACTATGAGAGTTGTGGTAATAACCATAATGCCCAAGTTCCTGGCTGCTCAGGCAAGCAATTTAAAGCCTCCCTGTTAGTAATATGTGCTTTTATTTAATAGGAGTCCCGTAAGTACTCACTTGTAAAAGCAGTGTTTCCCAGAATCCATTGGCACAAACTGTTCAACTCTTTGGAACACACATGAAACAGCTCCAAGCACACTGTTAACACTGTTTGGGGATAAACCACATGACTCTGAATTAGGGGGCTCAGTAGAAACTATGGTTTTATAGATCATTGAACATATACGTTATACTAATAGTGTAGACCTGTACTCTGGAAAAAATATTCATTGAAACTGTTAGAATAATGAAACCACATAATTATGAAAAAGTCCTGATAGCAGTTGCAACTATGGACTCTATAGCTATTTAGAGGCCATAGCCCTTGTCATGTTTGCAAATCCACACCTTACAATGCTTTATCTAAGTAAGTGTTAGCTCATCCGCTGACATGTTGGGAAGGAAGCTCAACAAGCCCATTTTTAATCTGAGACTAGAACATTTCCCTGGGAGTACCGTTTGGGCATGCCCAATGAGTCTCTACCTATTTTTCTAAGTAATGACACTTCTATGGATTATATTTTTCATTTTTTCCTAAATCTTTTTTCCTTTTTCTTTTCTTTTCTTTTCTTTTCTTTCCTTTTCTTTTCTTTTCTTTTCTTTTCTTTTTTCTTTTCTTTTCTTTGTTGAGAAGAGTTGTTCCTGATAAAGAAAAGGGAAGCTATAGTGATAATATTCCATGAAGAGGACAGTATTTTTTAGGTTTAATAACTTATTGACAATGATGGAGTTCAGACCTTAGCACCTACCTTAACACCAGCCCACGCAGGTGGTACCATGCTGATGGTTTAGCGCCCAGACCTCGGAGACCTCTACAGAGCAATAGTCACTTCCTCCTTTATCAACTTATATATCACATTTGGAGTTCTCATAAAAAATTCTTAGTCTCAGGGACTGTCTTATTGGGATTTTGTTTTTGCATTTATTTATTTATTTATGGTGAAAGAGGCTTGAATGATTTATGTGCTATATAATAAAATATGTCCCTGAGACTGGAAAAAAGTATAAGCTTATTTTTATACTGTATGCTAGCTTACATTTTAAAATAATATGCTTGGTGTACTTTTCTTTTATCCTCCAAACACATTTTTAGGTGAAATACCTCTAGATATATAGCAACATATACAAATATCAATCTATAGTACAACAAATATCCTATTTTCCCTGTGTTTCCAGACTTTTGGCCCAGTTAGTATATTTGTTAACTTTTTTTTCCAGATTAACCATTAAATACATTACTTTACTTTAGAGATCCTTAACCTGAAAATACATATTAAACATATTATTTTAAAATGTAACTTACATACTATTTAAAAATAAGCTTACCCTACAAATATCAAATGTTGTAACTTGAAACTAATATAATGTTATATGTTAATTATATATCAATAATAATAATAATGATAATAATGTTTATTCCATGTTAGTTACCTAAATTTGCAGACAACCTGTGTAATTTGACTCTTTTGCCAGATTTTCCTCCAATGGTAAAATGTCTTGGGAGAAAATATGCTTTCTAAAGAGATTAAAGTCAGATTTATTTCAACAAATCTATGTGTCTCTTCTATATTATGCATTTGATTAATGTATGTCTCTGTGTTTTCATCCTTGAGTAATACCAATGGCAAAGGTGAAGCAATAGGCATTGTTTCCAAATGTTTGCCTTTTTGATTCTGAAGATAACTATTATGCTGCTCTTCTGCCTTAATCACTTCTCACCTGTATCAGGGTATGACTGTATCCATTGTCTAGTGGACTTAATGCCCCCTAGCTATCTAGTAAGATAGGGAGTGGTTTAGCTATCATTCCACCAAGTCTTATGCTGTGACTAATTGATTCAAAGGCAATTTATAATGTTATATAGATAACCACAAAAGACTTTTGTGTTTTGCTTTCTCACCTCCCTACCTTATCAATTTGCTTTTCTTCTACTTGTGATAAAGGCAATGAATTATCCGCTGTGTATGGAATAAATGTGAGTTACTGATATAGCCAAATGACTGAAAAAGGCACAGTGCCACTTTCAAAATGACAGCTTGTTACAGGATTCCTTTCACCAATAACCCCCACAACCTACGCACCAACCTCAAGCATGAGAGTCTCCTGTTATCCTGTCAGGATTTAGCAATATCCATTACCTTCATTTGTTTTCCAATGTTACTTATCTTGAAAATGTATGCCACCTCTCATATATGCCCACTTTTTCTGTGATTGCCCCTGAATATATAAACCCTATTTGTCAAGCAAAAATTTCCCATAGGCCAGTGTTCTAAATATGAGGCTTTGGTATAATGGAGCTACATGTGAATCAAAATTTATTTCCTTTTCATACTTCAAACAGGCTTTCTTCTTTGAAAACATATTACTTACACACAATCCTTAGAAGTGAAATCTCTCACTCTACTTCTTTGGTCTTCTAGAATCTTCATAGTGAGGCACTATGTTGAGTGCAGTCCGTTTTCTCTGGGGAATGTTTTAAACTATAGAAGTTCACAGCTGTTTAGTGTTCTGTTCTCAGATAGATAAAGTGCGATATGGGAAGTTTGTGCTGCTGGACTCCAGGATTGGTTATGTCAGCCTGACCTGGAGGGCAGGCAGTCCTTTCCTGTCTAAAAGTCAAAGCTATGACATATCACACTGATACCCAGGGAGAAAAAAATTGTATAAAAATTTAATCCTTAAAAGTTTTCTGCTCCTAGATCCAGATGACCACTTTGCTTATGTCTATGCTTACATACTAAGTAGTATGTTAAATAGTGTATTCACTTCTGTAGTAGCTCTTTGAAATCTTCTCCACAAAGGAAGACATTCCCCACCATTCTAAACAAACTCAGTACCACGTGCCTACTAACCCAATGATAATCTGTTTATCTGTGACATTTAAACAAGAAATATATTTTTGTAATATACTTGCCGATTGTGATTTTAATTTAAAATATTGGAGTATATTCCATTACCCCTAATCCAGTGCCAGATACAGAGCCTCAAAGATCTTAGTGTGTCCCAGAGAGCAGGTCAAGGAGGTTTATTTTGCAGTACTGGGCTGAGGACTCAGACTGTCAGCAGCAGTTCCTTTCTCCATTCATTTATTCAGTGATATTTATTGTGCACCTCTTGTGATAAACACACCGTTAAGTATGTAATAAGATACAGAGTTGAATATGATATCTGGTTTATGTTTATGAAAAATCACTTTGGCAGACTTGTGGAAGCAGGGATGCAGGAGTGGGAGACATAAACAAGAGAGCAGGCCAGAAAACATTGCAGTATTCGGGAGGAAGATGCTGACATGAAGCGAAGGCAGTGGGATGGAACAGAGGGAACAGATTAGAGACCCAATGTGGTTATGATCCCTTTAATAATCACATGAAAACCTTTGACTTCTCCACAGAGAGAGCAATGCACATGGGTGTGTATACACATGCAGGTGCCCAAGGCCCATCTCTGCAGTCCTCTTCCAGAAGGTGGGGCGCAGGTCTGGGGCCCTGCAATTTGTCCCTTGAAAGTATAAGCTAAGGTACAGTTGCAAACAAACATTATGTTTCAGTAAAAAAATAAATAACTGGTGGACATCATCAGGGTCTCAGAAATGAAACTGTGAACGTACCTTAGTCTGTACAGAGAGATATAGAGAAATATGCTCTCTTCCCGTTGTTTTGCCTCTAGAAAAAACTAACTGCTTGGGGAAGGTTGAAGAAAAACAAAAGTAAGTGAAGTGACTTCACATTGGCGGTAGCGAGATTGATTAAAAAGATTGGGATAGCATTTTTTTTTTCAGGCTGGAAAAACAAAGGAATGTGATTGAAGACTATAAAATATTGTAGCATATAAATAGGACCAAACACACATGTTCATAAAATCCCTTAGAAGCACCACAAAAGAAAACCTTGGGAGTTCTAAAGAGGCAAATCAAATGTAGTAAATAAAAAGAATCACCTTTTCATGCTAGTCACATTCTGGAAATCATTGCCACAGTAGATGATACAGACCTCTAAAATAAACAGATTCAAATAGGATTTCAGAAAATTCATGTTTAATAGAGCTCTAACAAAAGTTTAAGGAAATATCTATCTTTTGAGGGATAAAGTGCATTCATAATTTTTGAACTAGAAATTAGAGAATTTGGGACCAAATGATCCATGAGTTTGACTGGCCTAAGGTGGTAGCCATCATATCCTTTTGTTCACAAATTAAAAGTGAAAACTTCAATTCCAATCAAGCTAACATTAAAATGTTATTTAAAATTTTTTTCCTAGTTGCAATTTTTTTCAATTTACCAATCATAATACCAAATAGGACCTCCTGAGTTTACTTGGCCAATTCAATGCTCACCCTAAGTTCTTCCTGCGAGGTACTTATCTACACTTCCACCATCTCCCTAGCCATACATTCTCTCCACTTAGCAATTTTCAGATCCTTATTTTTAAGTTGAACCTCATATCTCCAATTTACTTTTTACTCTGATCAATTTTAAACCACAACAAATTGCAGAAATAGTACCAGGAACACCCGTATACCCTCTCACCTAGCTTTGCTAACTATTAACTTTTACACATTGCATTAGCTCTCTTACTCTCTAAGGAATATAGAATATTGATTTATGTTTCACATACTTATGTTCAGACATTTGTATATTATTAATCTACATATATGTATATATTCTCATGTTGAAGAATTTGAGAATTATTGCAAAAATCAAGACACTTCACCCCTAAATATGTCTGTATAGATATTCTAAGAACCCCAAATATTCTCTGCAAAATAGCAGGGAGTACAGGTAGAGCAGTATTGATAAAAGTACTATTATATGATAAGCATTCTCTCATGTTTCCCCTTGTCCTAATGATATCACCTATAGTCACTTTCTTCTTCTTTTCAATCTGGGATCCAAGCCAGGATTTTACATACTGTTAGTTGTCATCTCTCTTTAGTTTCCTTTAAATTTAACCAGTTTCCAGCTCATTTTTTATTTTTTTGGTGATATTATTGTTCTCCATAATTTTGATATTTTTGAAAAGTTCAATGTAGTTATTTTTCAAAATGTCCTTCATTTTGGATTTGTTTTGACTGTTTCCTCATGATTAGATTCAGAATAAGGATTTGGGGTGGGGTATCTGCATATGTACATCGGTAATACTCTGTCCTTCCTGGTGTTCTTCTCAGGAAATGTAGGATATGAATATATTCTATTACTGGTGATATTAAAGTAAAGATAATGTCCATATGATTTTTCCATTGTAAAGCAATTTTTTCCCTTTTAAATTCAAATAGAATTGGTATATTGGTAGGACAGTGACACTTTGAGATTGTGTGATTTTCCTGTTCCCTAACTTTTTACCTGGTGGTTTTAATATCCATTGACAATTATTACCTGAATTGTTTATTATTGTGTGGTTGTAAAATTCTGGTTTACTATTTACTTTTATATTTATTAATTTATTTGCTTCTCTTTCTCCCCTTAAAAATATTTTAGTATCACTCTGTATTTGTGAATTCACTATTATTATAATCTACTAGAGGTCCGGTGCACAAAAATTCATGCACTTGGGGGGAGGGCCGTCAGCCCGGCCTGCACCTTCTCACAGTCTAGGATCCCTCAGGAGATGTCTGACTGACAGCTTAGGCCTGCTCCCCGGGAATGAGGCCTCAGCTGGCAGTCAGACATCCCTCTGGCTGCCCAGGAGCCCTTGGGGGATGTCCAACTGACGGCTTAGGCCTGCTCCCCAGGGGATGCTGCTACCATCAATTTCATTCCAGCACTATTCTCTCCTTCCCCCATTCCATATTTGGATTTCTCTCCTCTCAAGTTTGAATCCTCAAACCCCACAATATCAGTATATAGGGTGGAGCAAAAAAGTAGGTTTACAGTTGTAGGTATGCAAAACACAGAGTTTATTCTTGTATTATTTATTAATTATTGTATTATTTCCATATCAACAATTATAAATCTATTTTGCACCACCCTGTATTTGCTCATTTCCTCAGTCCTACATGCATACAAAATATCTTCAGATCTGCCACACCAATATCGCTACCAACAACAATATTACTGTGCCAGGTTCAAGATTTCTTACAATTCTTTTTGTCCTTAGAATATGTCTCTCTATATACAGTCACAATATTTGTAAAAAAAAAACAACACCTGCTTATATGTAGATTCTTTTTTTTCTTATCAGCATGATCTAGGTTTAAGTTTACTTTTCTTATCAGCATGATCTAGGTTTAAGTTTACTTTAAAAAATATATATAATTGATTTAAGCCCTGGCCAGTGTTGGTCAGTGATTAGAGTGTCAGCCATTGCACTGAAGGGTCACAGGTTCAATTCCTGGTCAAAGGCAAGTAGCTGGGTTGCACGTTGGATCCCAGCCCTAGTCGAGGTACATTTATGAGACAACCAATAATCAATGTGTCTCTCTCACATCTATGTCTCTCTCTCTCTCTCTCTCTCTCTCTCTCTCTCTTTCTCTCCCTTCCTCCCTCCCTCCATCCCTTCCTCCCTCCCTTCCACTTTCTAAAAATCAATTGAAAAAGTATTCTTGGATAAGGATTAACAAAACAAAATTATATATATAATTGATTTAAGAATTTAATTCCACTGCTGTTCATCTAACTTTGAGTATGCAAAAACAACTATTTTTAAATGCTAAGAAATCTAAATGTTACCTTACTAACTATGCAAAATTCAGTGTCATCACAATATGCAAGACCTGTTTAGAAATTAAGGGAGCATAGATATTTTCCCTTGTGCTAATAGAGATTCAAAATTTTATTACTACTCCAAGTTCAGGATCAAGAGAAGTTTTTTCAAGCATACAAAAACGTCAAGGCTGGGTAGTGAAGGAGATAACAAATTGTCCCTGGAATCAGATTGCCTGAGGGCAAATTGGTCCCCATTTCACCTACAGGTTACAACCAGGTCCAGTTTATTATCTTTTCCTTCTCTTGTCCTCCTCATGCATAAACTTGGGTACTGAAAAGTTTAACATAGGCACTTAGCTCAGTGCCTAAAGGATAGCAAGTACAAACTGAATCATACCTGTGATTTGGGTGGTGCTGGTGGTGATGCTGGCATTAAGTTTTAACAGTACATTCTGGATATCCACAGTTCCTAATTTTAAGGTTGGCATATGCTGATTTTCTTAGTAACAAATTTTTTTGTGGATTTTGTTGTTGTTGTTATTTTCTTTTACTTTTCTCTCTCAGTACTTTTGACACACAAGGAAAAGTTATGACTTAGCTAGAAGTTCTGGCATTGAGAATGACCTTGTCCTTGTTTTGAAGTATCTGAAAAATAAAAATAAAAATTCCTCCTGCAAAACCCTGGTCAGTTGCTGCTGCCAGTCCCGGAGAGGCTGTCTGTCAGGATGCCGAGCATTGCTGCTGCTGTAATCACCAAGGCATCTACCCAAAGTCTCCAGGCTGAGAACTAGGTAGGAAAGTCCATATTATACCTAATAATAGCTCTGGAAATTTTCCTGAAATGCTTGCTGGCAACTCTCAGGCTTGACAGGCACAACATACTATAGTTAATAGTATGTTGTCATTCTTGCTAGTGAGTGGTTATAGTGCTATTTAGAATAAGAGCTCATCGAGTTTTTGTTGTCATTCTTGCTAGTGAGTGGTTATAGTGCTATTCAGAATAAGAGCTAATCATTTGCTATGACTTTTTAAAATATTTTCACTTGTACTCTTGGGTTCTGCCAAGAGTGGCTAGATATATTAATACAGATGTCCTGTATTTTTTTTTCAGTCCTTACCGGAGGATATTTTTTCACAGAGTTTTTAGAGAGAGTGGAAGGGAGGGAGAAGGGGAAGAGAGAGAGAGAGAGAAAGAGAGAGAGAGAGAGAAACATTGATGTGAGAGAGACACATTGACTTGTTTCCTTCTGCATGTGCCCCAACCGGGACAGGGGATCAAACCTGCAACTGAGGTACATGCCCTTGACCAGGAATCCAACCGGCGACGCTTTGGTCCACATGCCGACGGTCTAAACACTGATCAAAAATATAAATGTCCTGTATTTTTAATCCACCACTTCGTATAAACTATGGGTTCATATAAACTATTGATTCCACCAGTGAAAAGTTTGGAAAGAGAAATAAGGTTGCCGTATGTTGATAGTTATTACATTTGGTTGACGGAGACATGGGGATTTTTATATTATTGCAACTACTTTTAGATAACGCTGATATGTTTTTTCTTAATGATAGGCAAAGGTACATAGAAAATAAATATGGGGAGCACATACTGAGAGTTTATACCCCTACTTTTGTTGTTATGTTTTTGAAAATGAAAAAGAATTGACCGTTAGAAACATCCAGTCATGACATTTGTGAAATATTTTTTAAAATGTTAAATATAGGTAGTGGTGTGCTGGCAGATGACTCTCTGAAGAAACACTGATATGTAATGTTGCCCTTTTGCACAGTATGAATACTCCACCATTGTCACTTTCACCCTATTGATGTGGCATTACTGAGTGTGGAGTTGGGAGGAGCTGTGCACCCTCAGCTCCTCCTGGGCCCGTGCGGCCGGCGGCAGCCCACAGCTGGGAGAGGTAACAGAGACGTGTTAGGTTTTGGAGTCAGACTCTTAGGCAGAGCCCAACTGTAACATGCACTTCAGGTCCTTGATCCACTTACTTAGTTTTTCTGAGCCTTAGTTTCCCCTCTATAAAATTGAGACAATTCCTACTGCATTAAAATGTGAGGATTATGCGAGATCGCATATGTAAAGGACCTACTGTGGTTCCAGTTACATAGTGAGTGATTGTTCCTGCTAACATCCTTTATTCTCTTCAAGTTAAAATAGAAGCAAGAACTCTTGGTTTGGTGTGGTTTCAAAGTTTCATAAGGAAGGAATGAGGCCGATCATCTTTTCAGGGGGCTTCCTGCCCAGAATTTCTATAATTAGTTAAAATTGCACGTTTCAGGCACAGTCACAAACCTGCCTGAAGCTCACCAAGTTCTAATTGGTTGGATATTAATAGGTAGGCTGGGAAGTGATATGATGTGGCCACAAGAGAACTATCTGTTAAAGGTAGGGTTTCTCTCCAATGGATCTGGCACTGCAAATACACAGTAAGAATTAAGTATTATCTCAGAGTTGACAAGGTGAAATACCTATAATTTACTTAATCTTTCCCTAGGGAATGTTAAGACCCAGCTGAAATATTTTTGGCATGAATAAGCCTAAAGGTTATGTTGGCAAGTTGGAAATGTTTCCATTCACAATTTTGATTTTTGTTTGAGCAGTTATTAATAATAGTAATGTTTTACTTTCCAAATTTTTTGTTTAAGTTGGGGATTAATCATGATATCAGTAAATGTAAGAGGGGTTTTTCTCCTCCCCTTTTTTCCTGAACAATGTATTTTTCTCTGAGTAGAAATCTAAAATTAAGGTCATCATTGATTTATAATGATATAATTTTCAGAATTGGTGAATTGTATGCATACATAAAAATATTTTTAAAGTTCACTGTAACCAAGGCTAGACAGAAGCTCAATTATAAGTTAAGCCCATGTTTTGAGTATGGAGACACTAATACTGAAGGCATTTGAAATTTGATTTACATGTGTGGGTTGATATATTCCTACTGGGAATACAAGTAGGGAGTGTATTTCCCTTTCTGAAGGAGTTTCATGAATCATAACTCTGCATATTTTTAATTTCTGAGCAAATACTTAGGAGATAAGAAGCAGTATGCTGTATCATCCACCTGAAATTGGCCCAATTGTCTATGCTTTTAAAAGAATAGGTTTCTTTCAGAAAATTAAAACATTTATCCCTTGGAAATTAGAACTGTTTCCTTAAAACAATGCTATTTTTACTAAATTTAATTTAACGGGCCATAATAAGAATGTTTTTGAGAAATGAAATGGAACAAAATAGAGAAGAAAATAGCATGTGTCATACATAGAAAGGATCAGTAATATTCTGTGAAACATGTTTCAGTTTTGTGTGTGTGAGTGTGTGTGTGTGTGTGTGTGTGTGTGTGTGTGTACATTCTAAGTTGTGAAGTAAAATTTGTCACTAAGCCCACTAAAAGAAATAAAAATTTGGATATTTTAAAACATGCACTAACAAAGTCCATGAAAAGAAAACAACAACTCTCCCATTTGTGGTACACATCAAAATGATATCTGGATAGAAACCTTCGTGGAATGTTGTTTTAAACAAAATCACCCTGGATTTAGAGGGGTGGGGGAGCTATGCGTCTGCCTGAGCCTCACTGGGAACAGCAGAGATGAATTAGGGAGGGGATTTGGACTCTTAGGAAGATGTGGTTGTAGAGATGCACTTTCTGTCTGTTTTAATTTCTTTCTTTCTTAAGCAGGACAAATACTATTTGGCCTTGCACACACAATGTGTGAGTGTATATATATATACATACATTATATATACTATATATACTATAATAGGTTATAGTATAGTGTATTTATTATATTCTTATGTAGCAGCCCTATTATCTCAATTAGATTTCAGTACTTTTGGGGTACTTTTGAGCTTTGCCTTAGTCTTTCTTATCTTCTTGCACATCATGTACCTTGCACACAGTAGAATGAGCTGAATAAGTAATTACTATTAATAGTGGTAATGACTAAAGTTTATCCTAACGTACTGTTTGACCACATTTATTCACATGTTTATATATTCATTCATATTCCAACTTCCACAAAGGATTTATCACAGCTTATGGCATGAATAAATAAGAAATAATGGCTGAATTATAAGTTAAAAATCATGACATATGTGTATGATATACACAAATATATCTAAACATATATTTATACACATACACATATACACATACACTTTATAATCAGGCAAAAAGTTTCTTTTTAAAAAAAATATATTTTATTGATTTTTTACAGAGAGGAAGGGAGAGGGACAGAGAGTTAGAAACATCGATGGGAGAGAAATATCAATCAGCTGCCTCCTGCACACCTCCTACTGGGGATGTGCCCCCAACCAAGGTACATGCCCTTGACCGGTATCGAACCTGGGACCCTTCAGTCTGCAGGCCGACGCTCTATCCACTGAGCCAAACCAGTTAGGGCAACAAGTTTCTTCACAGTTCTTTCTTCAAGTGTCATTCTTGCATCTGTCCTTCTCAGTAGGCAAAGAAATAGCCACACAACCACTCCTGAAGACTGTGGTAATGGATTTTATTTTTGTTATTCTGCCATCAAGTTCATCCTGTTGTTGGTACTTATATTTTAAATGGAACAAGTGAACATGAATCTAATGTTTGGGAATTTAGCATGTGTCTGCCCTCTGAGGGTTCCCAGGGAAGCCTTGATAATGACGGTAACGCACAAACTGGCCCTGTTGGCGCCAGCTGTGTGAGCTTGTCCCTTCACCAGGCGCTCTGCCAGCCACACCAGCCTTTGCACAGCTGCTGCTCTTCCGGGGTTCAGGCCAGTCTGCTTTCTGTCTGTTGTCAGTTGACAGTGCTAGTTACAGAGACGTGCCAGACCACACTCTGGTGTGGCGGTTATACAAGTTGTGACTTAAATTTCTTCTATGCAGTTTAAAATGATACAAGGTTCTGAAAATGCAGAGTAAGAACATAAATAACTCCAGTAAGATTCTTAAATATAGAGCTGAAACCAAAATAATACCTTTAAATCTTCCTTGTTGGATGTCCTCCTTAGCCATTCTAGCCTAAACTTAGAAAATAAGGTTTATTTTTAACTTTGGTACCTCTCTGAGTTATTCCAGGAAGATTTTCATAGGGATTTTCCAGTGTTGTTATGCGCCATAAAATATATGCTGCAAAAAGTTGGATTTCATCTGCATGTTCTTCAAGGACACTTCATGGACTCATTGTTTACACCAGCCCAAACTAGGCTGAAAGATGTCAGGATCATGATGCATCTGGTGGTGATGACCCTGAACAAGTTCTGGGGATGGGCTATTATATTACATTTTTATTAATTGTTGCACATCTTGAGATCTGATTCATTCCTAGCTCTGGGTCTTTGAGCCCTTACTAATTTGCATAAGTGCTCAGAACCATGCTAATTTTTTCATTTTACTTCAGCATATTTTGTGTTAAGAAAAAAAAGCATTAGATTTCTAATAAGCAAATGTTGGCTCAACTGATGAGCTGTAACTTGTAGCTAGAAGGTTATAGTTTAATAGAACAGCGGAGAAGCTAAAAATCCTGACAATTCTGTAGTTTCAGTCTTTCTCTTGTATAATTTTATAGTTTCTGTCAGATTCAGAGAGGCTAAACTCACATCATGTTGTCAAGTTGAGAGTAACATTTATCATGAAGCAAATCTTCCAACATATTCATCAGTGGCCAAACAGGAGATGGTAGGTTTTCATTTTATTTCCAAAGTGATTTCTGAATTTTCAGGTTGCAGTGAAAAAGGAGATGGAGGGTATAAATTGGGGGTGATCCATTGTCTCCAAAACACAATCCCAGAGGGGAAACAGAGGAGCAAAACTCCTGTTGGGGCCCTGTTCTTCTGCTGCCCTTTCCCCTGTCATTGGGAGGAAGGAAGGAAGGCAGGTGAGGAGGAAGGGAGCTGGCAGTGGTGTCATGCAACCAATTCTCACTGGTTGGGAGCACCAACTGTGTGCATCTCTTTCCAAACTTGCATTAAGCAGCTGATAGCTTAATATCAGCCCTGGTGGGAATATTCCCACCGTAGAAATGGTCAGTGCTGCAAATCAGAGCTCCCTCTCCCTCAGAGCAGGTTGTTAACATTTATTAGCATTCCCCTGGTGACCTACTATTGAAAGGAACATTGTGCATCCCAACCTAACCATTTTCCTAACTTGTCAGTATAGGTGACATTTCTAAACACCTTGACTATAATCTGCCTTATGTAAACCTTTGTGTATTATAGATATGCAGGGTTGGAATATCTTCTCTATTTAAAAGTTATTCAGGATTCATTTGTTTTCCTGTGTAAGTTTACCTTGTTAGAGTTCTCAATGCAATGTTATCTTTTCACCTCCCTTCTATTTTTTACGCCATTCTCTATTATCCTGTCTTGATTACTTCACATTCTCTTGGATTTTGACATTTTATGAAGAAGTGCTCAGAACCATGCTAATTTTTTCATTTTATTTCAGCATATTTCGTGTTAAGAGAATTCCTGGTTAGCATGATCCAAGGCATCAAAGAGTATGCAGACTCAATTCAGCAAACACTAATTGAGTAACTCCTTTGCCTAAGACGTGCCACAGAAAGTGAGACATAGTACCTTGTCTCAAGCAACATATAACCTAGGGGGGAAATCAGTCATGTACACTATTCAAACTAATGTAGAGCTTAATGTGAAAGGTAGTATTAGAAAAGGTACAGGAAAATGCAAGCTGAACCACAGAGACTAGAGATTATTTCTGACTGCAGAAATTAGAGAAGGCTTTATGGGGATGGAGCCATCTCAAATAAGTCTGAAAGAATTATAACTCACCTCTATTTATAGTTTTTATGACTAAATGACTGTAAAGTTCACATTAAAATAGTTTGTGAGTTCATTCACACAGTGTGGCTAAAGTGGGATTACAGTTGGTTGTAAGGGAAATAATACAATAATTAATAAATAATAATACAAGACTAAACTCTGCATTTCTAGTACTCTCAATTGTAAATCCACTTTTCCTCCACCTTGTATTGAGTAATGATCTGCTAAAATTAGCTTATTATCATGGGAGTCAGGAAAATTTAACAAAAGTACGATTTTAATGTCATAAATGTATGGAAATTACTAGATTCAGCAGATGCCAATGCAAATGATGCCTTCTGCTCATCTCCATGCCCTCCATAGGTTATAATCGGAGCACCATTTATAGACGGTCCTTCATAAAAACTTCCAATTACTGAGGACCAATTGTGTGCCAGGCATTTGTATATATATGATATCAAAGACAAAAACCAGTAAAGATACTGATTTTATTCAGGTTATTGCTGTAGGAAGAGTACCCCAGATCTAAAGATCAGAGTGTGTCTCTACAGAGTGGTTTTGCCTTAGTCTTTTATAGGAAGGAGTAGACAAATTACAGGTGGGGAATTTACAGTTGGGATTTTGCAACCAGGGGAAATCTCAGTCAGGTGAACAGGAAATGCTCACTTCTATGTCTTAGCTAGTTTCAAGGGGAGAGAAGTTCTAATCCTAGCTAATCACTCACGAGACACAAAACAGGAAGTTGACTAGTCAATATCTGAACCTCACATTCACTCTGAAATGCACTATTATCAGCATTAAAACATTTTTTTAAAAAAATCAGAAACAGACATTCAGAAATGTTGAGAGACTTGCCAAGGCCTCATAGTAAATAACAGAACTGGAATTCCATCTCATATCTTTCTGACTCCGAGTCTCTTGATTATGCCACAATACTCACTTTGTGCTCAGAGAATGCTTTAATGGTAATTTTTAAGGTTAATGGGACTTTCACTTACTTTTATATGTATTTTTTCATTCACACTACCTATTTTGGAGATAATAGCCTTCAAAGAACCAGGTTGAAATGTTTAGAATTAATAGAAATCTGTTCTCGGGCTGGTTTATAAAAAGACTGTGCCTCGCCCAGCTGATGTGGCTCAGTGGTTGAGAGTCAACCCATGAACCAGAAGGTCAAGGTTCGATTCCCTAGTTAGGACACATGCCTGGGTTTCGGGCTCTATTCCCAGTGAGGGGAATGCAGGAGGCAGCCTATCAATGATTCTCTCTCATGTTTCTGTCTCTCCCTCTCCCATCCTCTTTCTGGAAACAATAAACAATATATTTTTTAAAATCAATTAATTGAATTTTAAAAAGTGTGTGCCTCTTTCCCCATAAATAAATCTATCTTTCAAGTGAATGAGTAGAGAAAAAATTGGAACTGTGTCCTAGTGTCTTAACATTCAGTGATTGCTCTTGCTGTCAATCAGGAAGGTATCATTGTTGCTTTTCCACCTCTGCTCTGTGGGTGGTAGAGGTCTGCAGGAGGTGCTTGGAAATCCTCATAGAGGTACTTGGCTGAGTGGGACACAGGACAGAAATCAGACCGAGCTTGTTGACTCAGCTTCTGCCAAAGCTTTTGGGTATGCATGTTGAACATCAAAGTTAAAAAAAAAAGTCACTAAAGATAGTGAAAATGTGAACACCACTGATCTAGTTGAATATATCATTTCCTAAAACAAATGCTGACTATATTTTGCTCCTGGAAGCCTGTGAGTCCCTGAGTTTATTGGCGGTTGCCATGTTCATGGGGCCTTTGCTGAGCTTTTGATAGTCACAGTAACGCAGTGTTAAGATGCACCTGAAATGTTCATGCGCACAGCAGGGAAATCTAACCTGGCTGGCCTGCGTCATTTGGCATCTATTCCACTCTCAAATTATTGTGGTAATTACGAGTGTGAGGTGATAATTTGTGGTTGAGTTTTGTCCTAAGGCCCAGTCATCCAGTTTTTTTTTTTTCTAATTTTGTTTAACTTTTATAATTTTGTGTTAGCAAACAGACCAGGTGCTGTTTTATACTAGCTGCATAATATATTCTCAGAACAAAAGCAACCACTCTTATGGCTGTGCTACCTTCCTAAGCATGGGAATTGTGTCTGTTCTACGTGGAAGGGAAGAATGAGCACGCTGTACATAGGATCTGGAGCCGCTGAAGCCAAGATAATGTGGGGCAATTTGTCTTTGCTGGTAGCGGGAGTGTGGACTTCTTAACTTGGAGGCAGGAAAGCCAGGTCTAGTGCTGTCCAGTTTCCCCTGGGTCTGCCATTCAGAGGTGGCCTGGCCGCCCCCTATCGCGTGTGTCATTAGTGGAGAAAGTCAGGCAATGAAAGGAGATTCTGTTGCTACTTTGTTTTGATTCCTTGTAATTTCCAGGTTTTAGGAGAAGAGTGCCATGGTCAGAGGAAGATAGCAAAATTAAAAATAAGACAAATTGGCCAGAAGATACTAGATAATACTAGAAAATGAAATATTGAACTGTTTTTACCCACTGGAAGCAAAGTGAATGATTTGTGTGAGTCAACATTTCTAAAGAAAGGTATTTTGGAGGCCTTGAATCTTAGGAAGCTATGTTTTGAAAGAAGTATGGGCTGGAATAGAAAGGGAATAGAGTGCAATTTAGGGCAGGAGAAGCTATAAGTGCAAAAGCCTAAAGTGGGAATGAACCACAGATATTAACTATGGAAAGGTAAGTGAGATGTAAATCAGTAAAATACAGAGGTTGTTATCAGTAGAGCTAAATTTTTATATTTTCTTGTTAAAATTATAATTAATGGTTAACTGGTATTCAGACTTTCTAAGGCAAGGCTTAAAATTTCTTTTATTCTTCTTTGATGAAGCCCTCTGAAATTCACTGAGTATTGGAGTGATAGCTTTCTCAGATTAAAATAGAATTGGCAAATCTGGGTAATGTTCAATAAGCAGAAGCAAGAAAGAGAGAGAGAGAGAGAGAGAGAGAGAGAGAGAGAGAAAGAAAGAAAGAAAGAAAAAAGAAAAACAGAGGCAGGCATGAGTGGAGGGCTCCTAGCATAGCAAAATACTAACTTCCCTCCTCTTTTAGGGGGACTAAGTACTCAAGATTCTTATGAATAGATTCTTTGAAGAGTAATTCAGCTAGCAGCATCACTTCACCTGGGAACTTGTTAGAAATGGCATTTTTCAGGCCTACTGAATCAGAAATTCTCAGGTGGGACCCAGCAAACTTTTATTAAGCCTTTGTCTGGGTCCATTTCTGCTGCTATAACAAAAAATACCATAAACTGGGTGACTTATAAACAACAGAAAATTATTTTTCACACATCTGGAGGCTGGAAAGTCCAAGGTCAGTGCTAGATTTGGTGTCTGGGGTCCCAGGAGCTCTGTGAGGTCTCTTTTGTAAGGTACTACTTCCATTCATGGGACCCTGCCTTCATGACCAAATCACCTCCCAAAAACCCTTCCTCCTAATGCTATTACCTTAGGGGCTAGTATTTCAAAATATGAATGGGGGGTAGACACAATATTCCACCTATAGTGTCCCTCCAGGGGATTCTTATGCATGTTAAAATCTGAAAATCACTGCCTTAAAGTATTTGTTTTCAATATAAAAGTGTTCCAGCGCCCAGTCAGCATGGCTCAGTGGTTGAGCATTGACCTTTGAACCAGGAGGTTGAAGTTTGATTCCAGTCAGGGCACATGCCTGGGTTGTGGGCTCAATCCCCAGTGTGGGGTGTGCAGGAGGCAGCCAATCAATGATTCTCTCTCATCATTGATGTTTCTATCTCTCTCTGAAATCAATATATAAATACATATTTAAAAGTACTCCAGAAAGTAGAAAGTTGATAGATTTTTCTCCTGAACTCCTTTCTCAGTACTTTCAGTTCTCTGATTAAATCTGGGAGAGAGAAAAGAAATCTCAATCAGGTGCTCAGCCTTTGGCATATACAAATCTGTCTTTGAAAAAAAGAAGTGTGGCTGGGCTGCTGCCAGACCTACAAACATTAGCTGCAGGAGGACCCAGCGGGGCTGTACCAGGCACAGCATCAGGCCCTGCCCTGGATGTACAAACCCAGGAATAACTTTTTAAAAAATCAATTCTTAATCTCAGACTCAGAAGTGTTCTATTTAACAGAGCTTCAGAAACCCAAAGCATTAATTATGTCCAAGATGAAAAAAGTAGCTGGTGACGCTGAACTTTCAACCTCAGAGAATTTAGCAAACATTTCTGAAATGCACAGAGATAACTGGCAGTTGCAACCTTTCGGGGGTCAAATAAATATGGTAAAGGTAACAGACATAAAACTGAAAGGGCAACGGGGGAAACATGAAGGCATAGGGCAGGGGATGGAAAAAGAGCTAAGTTGTATCTTTTTGTCCAGAGGGAGAGTTGAGTCATGGCAAGGACAGGAGTCAGGTCCACAGAGGAATGAGGGTCCACGTGAAGCAGAGGAGTTATCATCCAGGAAGAGAGACAAAAGGCTTTCACTTTGAGTCATGGCCAGTTTTTTAAGCTACAATTAAAACCAATGCTTAATTAATACATGACATAGAAAACAGAGCTAAGAATAGCCATAAACCATAGATATCCTTATCTTACTAATTGCTAATGTTTTGAGTTCTCATTATGTGCTAAACACTGCACTAAGTACTCTCATTTGATTCTCATGACAACCTATGAAATAGGCACTATTGAGGAAACTGATGCTTTTAGGAGGAAAGTTATACAGTTAGCAATTAAGCCTCTAGGATTTGAACCCAGGCAGTACTACTCCAGGGTCTAAGCTCTTCACTCTGATACAAGTAACGTAAGGAAAATATACAAATCTCTTGTCTCCAAGATGATTTGATGCTATTCTGTCTCTTTATCCTTTTAAAATAATTGCTTTGTTGCTATTTTTCTATTATAAGAATAGTGTATGATCATTGTATCCAACTGAAAAATGTCATAAAGTACATAGAAAATAAATATTTTTCTTTGCTCCATCACCCAGAGATAAGTGATGTTAACAGAAGCTATCATAATTAATGCCTCAGAACTATCTGGTGTGCCCTTTAAGAGGCAATCACCCCCAACTCAGACACTGATTCCCTAGGTCTGGGTAAGGTTAAGACTTACATATTTTAATAAAGTATCTCTCCCATGGTTGATATATATAATGTTATATTATATTTCACGCCCAATTCTAAAAATGCTGTTCTATACCTTAGATTTTCAAACATCCTTATGGAGAACATCTGTATTCAGTGTATCTCTGGATTCTTGAATATCTTAATATTTCTCATCAAAACTATCTGTAGAGACAGGAAGATACCTAGGAGAGAAGTAGTTCTTACACTTTAGCATACATTGTAATATCCTAGAGGACTTGTTAAAATGCAGACTATAGTGTTTCTGAGGTAATGGACCTGGAATGGGGGCTCTATTAGTCAGGGTTCACCACAGAAATAGAACTGAGAGTATAGATATATAGATAGATATAGATGATGTATAGATATAGATAGATAGACAAATAGGTAGATAGATAGAGAGATAGATATTCTTACACTTTAGCATACATTGTAATATCCTAGAGGACTTGTTAAAATGCAGACTATAGTGTTTCTGAGGTAATGGACCTGGAATGGGGGCTCTATTAGTCAGGGTTCACCACAGAAATAGAACTGAGAGTATAGATATATAGATAGATATAGATGATGTATAGATATAGATAGATAGACAAATAGATAGATAGATAGATAGATAGATAGATAGATAGATAGATAGAGAAATAGAGAGATAGATAGATAGATTAGGATATTTATTATAGGAATTGGCTCACATGGTTATGGAGGCTGAGAAGTCCCACGATCTGTTCTCTGAAAGCTGGAGAGCCAGGAAAGCCAGTAATATAATTCAGACAGAGTCTGAAGGGCTAAAAACCAGGAGCTCCAATGTGCATGGCAGGAGAAGATACACAGGCAGGAGAAGATGAACGTCCCAGCTCCAGGAGAAAGAATGCACCCTTCTTCCATCTTTTGTTCCGTGTGGGCCTTCAACAAACTGGCTGATGTCTACCGACCCATGTTGGCGAGGGTGGATCTACTTTAAGTCTCCTGATTTAAATGCTAATCTCTTCCAGAAATATTCTCACAAATACACCCAGAAAAAAAATGTTTTATCAGTAAACCATCACAGGACTCAGCAATTTGCATATTTAATAAGTTGGTGGGTGATGCCGATGCTACTGGTACAAGGACCACAGTCTAGAACCACTGTAAAAGAGATTTTCTGGTAGAAATTTTGTGGTTTTTGGAAATTCCTTAAAAATTCAAGGGGAAAGGCCTGACCTTGATGCAATCATCTAGAAACAAATTCAGTGACATGTAATACCATGGTCAGGAGCACCATATATGAAAACTCTATTCAGCTGTTTCTGTGTCTCTATGACAACAGTAAAAGTGTAACAAGAATAGCTGCTGATGTTGTTAGCTGAAACGTCTTAAATGCCCAAATGATTGTTGGTAGCAAGGGAAGGGACAGTAGGACAAGGTCAGTTACATTCAATAATAGGCATAACACCCATCACAGAAGTCTATTGTGTCACATTTCTTAAGTAGAACAAACACCAGAGGAGGATGTTGATGCTACTGGCAGTCTTTATGAATTATACATGATGCACTCTGTTAAAATTCAACAGAAAGCTGCCATTTACCCTCTATAATAAAAGGTATTATATGAAAAATGAAGTGCTCGGTGAGTAAGCATGAGATGCTACCAATGTAGTGGATCTCAAGCTCACTTCTCTTTGCTCTCTGGCACCTATTTCAGAAGACAACCAGGCTTTCAAAAGGAAAGTTGGCCTCTGGAACCAAGCTTTCCTGAACTGGATACCTCAGTACTGTCCATCTGTGCCTCCAACCAGCAACCAGTCTCTAAAATGGAACTCTTACATGTAATTGGCTTTTGGCTTTACTCCTTTGATGCTGGTCATATAAGTGTATAGATATCTTTGGTATTCAACATTCTCTTAGTCCCTTTGGGCTGCTATAACAGAATGCTATAGACTGGGTAGCTTTTAAATAACAGATATTTATGTATCACAATTTGGGGGAACATAAACATTCAGTCCATTGCTAACATTTATTTGCCAGTCATAAAAAATACAGAAAACTGCCCTGGCTGGTGTTGCTCAGTTTGTTGAGCGTCATCCTGTGCACAGAAGGTTGCCGGTTCAATTCCTGGTCAGGGACATGCCCGGGTTGTGGCTTAATCCCTGGTGGGGGGCATGCAGGAGGCAGCTGGTCAATGTTTCGCTCTCACATCGATGTTTGTTTCTTTCTCACTCTCCCTCCCTTTCTCTCTAGAAATCAATAAAAAATATTTTTAAAGACACAGAAAACCCACCTCCAAGCAATGTAGTTCATCCTAGAATTTTGAAGGTTAAAATTAGAAATTTTCACCATGACTAGGAATTACTGGTCATGTAGGAGAATTGATTCATTTATTATTCAGTCAACAAATATCTATTGAATATTTTCCTACATTCTAGTTATTGTTGTATATTCAGGGGATAGAACAGTGGGAGGGAGGAGATACACACACACATAGTCTTGAACCCTAAAGAGCTTCCATGGAGGTAGTAATGAATTCTCTCTTATGCTGTATCTTCTAGAACCTTGCTATGTGAGGGGCCAACACTGTGGATGTCACTTGGGAAGTTTTTAGAAATGTAGCATCCCAGGCTCCATCCCACATCTCCTGACACAGAATCTGCATTTTATTTTACAAGATCCTCACATGAGTTGTGACTGCACTACAATGTGAGAATCACTGCTTTAGAAAGTGTAACCTGGGGCAAGAATTAAAGTTCTGATTTTATTTGTGAGCGTAGGCCTAGGGGAGTACTGGGAAGGGGGAAGGGGAAGTCAGACAAGGGACGTTACAAAGCAATGAGATGCAATGCCATCTGCAATGTCCAGATGAGTCTGGAAAGGACAGGGCAGCTCAGTCAGCAGGTGGGTTTGCGAGGCATGGGGCTCCTCCTCAGACAGGCTGCAAGGAAGATTCACACGCGGGTCCTGCTCTCTGCTGATTGAGGTTCATACCCCTGGGAGATGCGACCCCTGAACTTCTGGGTCACAGTATCCAGGTCTGAAAGTGGAGGGTGCAAACCAAGAAAGAGAATCGAAATGGGAGCAGTTAAGGATTTCTGAGAAGACACACACAGTTCGTGTCTCAAGACAATGTGTATGGAAAATTCCATCCCCATAAGCTAGTAACAGTGAATAGAAATGGCATTTGTCAGTCACCAGCAATGCAGAAACCCCTCTTCCAGACAAGTAATTCACCCTAGACTTTTGAATATTAAATTTGTCATCATGACTAGTAGATACTGAAATCTTTTTTAACATTCATTAGTCACTTCCTCACTCCCTGAATTATGACCGTTCCTTTGCGGGCACTCAAGGTTTCCACCTATGTATTATTTTATTAGTTTCTCCCCATTCCTAGTTTTTGAGCCCATATTCCACACATTTGTTATCTGTGGTGCATTTATTAATACTTTGAGTCTCAAATATTCAGGCCCATCCCTACTCACCCAGGTACTGGCCCACACCACACATATATCTGCTTATTAAATATGATCATGCCCACGTTCTCATCCTGCACAAGCCAGAAACCAGGTCCATAGGGAACCAAACAATCTGGTTCAGTGAATCTAGGTAAGCAAATAGTAAAAGATACCGAAGTAGAAGCCACAGAGGCAGACCTAGGACCCAGCAGATACCACCGCACAGACTCGCACGTGTGTGCCCTCCTAGAGCGCTTCAGTCTGAGAAAGTCTCCTTCGGGCCATCCACATTTCACTCTGTCTGGAATCTGTGGAAATTATGAAAATGCAACCAATACCTATATGTCAAAAGTAGTTATTGCCAGGCGATAGAAATATCGATTTTCATTTTTATCATTTCCTGTGCTTTTCAAAATGTCTGTGATTAAGCTGTACTGCTTTTACAATCAGAAAGAAGCACTTCAATTATTTTTATAAAATAATATGTTTTTCTGAGAACACTCTTTTAAGAACAGAAAAATGAAAACCTGGAATGACACAGAAGCCATTAAACTTAAATTATTTGCATATTTTATAGATGGTAATCTCCCTAAACTCCCGTCTAGAGTTCAGGAAACTGTAGATTTTCACAGCTTCTAAAGCATAAAGGAGGATTTTTTTTTTCTCAGAGCAAAAGAGAAGAAATATACAGAGAATCAGAAAGTAGAAATTGTACTTTCTGAAAGCAATATTGTACTGCCAAATGTCTAATGAGGCATTTCAAGAACATCTGTGACTCCCATGTGCTGGTGAAACAGACACTCTACCGTCCAGCCCCACAGTAATGACAGGGCCTTAAAAATATGGGATTGTTGGTCAGCCCTCAACTCTAGACCCCTTTTAAGGAGGAGCTCAGGTCACGTGTCACAGGGTACTCTTAACCTTTCCTTCCTGCTGAACAAGGAGAGTCCTTTTCAAATTCTAGTTTCAACCTATATGCTACACAACCAGCTGAAACATGATTTACTCTAGTTGATGGTTTGATCAACTCTGACCAGCAAGTACAGCAGAGATAATTTGTATAAATGTGAACAGATATGTTTAGTTTATTTCTACAAAGGTGTTGACTGCCAGCTACTACTTATACTTGTAATGTTATTACCAAAAATAATCATTTCTACTCAGTTTTCCAAAGTAATGGATCCTTGTTTTCCAAAGGTGGTTTACAAATCAGTTCAGAGTCATTGGTACTGAAAAGCCCTCCTCACCTAAATGTTAATGTTCTTGTCAGAAGATTTCATAGGTGTCGGTCTAAAGTCTGGGTGGAGAGGAAGGAAAGTTGGCTTTCTGATTTCCTGGGATACTGAGGCTTCAGACCACTGATTCCATTGATGTTTGCTGGGTAGGACCACCTCATTCACTTGAGAATACTATACTGAAGGACATGAATTAGCAATTAGTCCTTGTAATATTAAGCTTATTTGATAATGTATGAAAATAAATTCATCTCAGTGATAAAGATTCCTGACCATTCACTTTTCACATTGACTCAAATCACACAATAAGTATTCATTTAGGTGCCTGCTAATGCACACATTTAGGTGCCAATAGTTGTATATGATCATCGCTTTGGTGATCCAGCATGAATGACTGCTTTTAAGTCCTACCCATGAATGACTGCTTTTAAGTCCTACCCACAAATACATTTCAAGTCCAATCACCTCCTAGTGTCTTCCATTTAAAAAAAAGTAATTATTGATAATGATTATTATGATGAAATGTTCAGTTATTTCATGTTTACAAAATTACTCTTCAATCAGTAGATAACTTGGACGGTCTATAAACCAGAGTATATGACATAGATGAAATAGCACAGGGAGCAATGTGTCTTGATGTCCTGTTTTAATCAGAAAGTAAACATCATAAGAAGGAAAATCTTAAAATATTTCTAGTCAGCCTAAGAATGGTAGGTAAAGTGGGATATGGTAGAATTTTAAAAATTCTATATTTAAAAGGTGTTTACTAACATTGAATATGTCCAAATACATTGCTATATGCATTTTTAAAAATCATACTTTATATTTGAAACATGTTTTAACATGTTTCCATTAGGTATTCAAAATCCTTGAGATGGGGGAAATGGCTTTGCTATATTAAAGATATTAGGTACACTGTTTCAACAGATGTAGAGCCTGAAACACAATAACATCATGTGAGTACTTCTTAAAATATGCATTGTGGAAAACAATTCACTTCACAATTATGTGCCTTGTATGAGAAGAAAATACTTACTATTCCCTGTGCTACTGAATATAAAACATTGTTGGATTAAGTGAGAAGGTATGTGTAGTCACAGTGATATTTTACCATTTTAAATGTTGCAGTTCTCTTTGGAAGCATAGTTTAAGACATCCCATCCAGAAGCCACTTTGACAAGGATATTATTTATAAGTAGGCAAGAAAGTTCCTTAAAAACAGTCTAGCTGTTTCACTTTGCAAAAAATTAAAATCTGTACAGAATAAACCCTATAATATAGTTATGAATATTTACAATATGCAAAAATATTTTCTTTTGAAAAACATTTTCAGATATTAAGACCTACTGGTATATTATTTGCATTTAATTTATATGATGAACAAAATTCAATAAAAATTATAAATATTTTTAAATTGTAGGAAGGGTTGGTGGGAGTTCTAAGTTCCAACTACAGTTATTTCTTGTCAGTTAACTCAGAAGTTCTAGATAATAGGACAACTGTTTTATTGGAATAGAATTATTTTTATTTTTTTTTAGTTCCACCACTTCTTGAGATAGCTGCTTTTTCCTAATCACCATTAACCCTTTCTTGGGAATTCACTTTACTTTTTTTTTTTCTGCAAAAAACTTTATTGTTTCATTTGGTCCAGTGCATGGGAGAAGGCATCACGGTGGTTAAAAGAATGACTAGTAGTTTCAGGGAGAGGCTCAGGCAAAAGCCAGACACCAGGGGAATGCACATGGGCCCTTCAAAGGCCTCTGTGCTCCAAAGGCTCCTAGTCATGCTTGAGGGCGAGCCTTTCGAAGCAATAGGAGGCTGGCCAGCCTGTGGATGTTCCTCAGGTGTGGCCCATCTTCTTGATGAGTTTCACCTCCTCATCCAGGAAGTGGTTCTCCCGGAAGTCACAGAGATGGAAGTCTGTGTGGGTAGAACCCAGGGCAGGCAGCTCCAAAAGGGCCTGGTTTAGGTTCCTCTCCAAGGCCAGGACAGCCTCCATTGGTCCTGAGTTTTGCTCACTCATCTTGGGGAAGCTTCAGCATGTTCTGGAAGAGAATGCGGCCACCCCACTTGCTTTGTAACTTTAAGAGATGCTCAGCGCCCTCCAGCTTCTTCTCCGCCAACTCCTGAAGCAGCCCACGCCCTCAAGAGTCACATCTGGGCTTGTATTTCGACTTGGTTGAAATACAATAGAGAGGTAGGTGTGGAGGCCTGCAGATACAGGGTGGCCAGGCAGTTGACTGCAGCCTCCACCTCGGTGGAATAATTCTGATGAATTTGGGAGCTCATGGTTGTTTGGCAATAAGGAGTTAAGGTAGGAAAAAAAAAACACAAAAATGGTGTGTTGGTTGGTGTTTTCTGTTTGTTTGTTTGTGTGTGTGTGTGTGTGTGTGTGTGTGTGTGTGTTGTGGCAGTTTTTTTTTTTTTAATCCTCACCCAAGAATATTTTTTCCATTGATTAGAGAAAGTAGAAGAGAGGGAGGGAAAATGGAGGGAGACAGAGAGAGAAGCATCAATGTGAGAGAGACATATCAGTTGGTTGCTTCCCGCATGCACCCTGACTAGGGCCGGGGATAGAACCTACAACCTAGGTATGTGCCCCTGACCTTTAGGTGTGCAGGCGGATGCTCTATCCACTGACAAACACCAGTCAAGGCAAAATGTACACCTTTTTTATAGTCTGCCCTATACTTTTAGGTTATTTGGTTTTGAGGATTTTTCCAGTTAGATTTTAAACTTGTTGAATACAGCGTCTCTATGAACTCCCTTTGATAACTCCCACAATGCTAATCCTTAGAGAAGGCTTTTGATATAAGAGTTTTAAATGGGCATGGCTACAAAACTGATCACACATGACCACAGGTATGTTCTGAAGGGAGACTTGTGCTTAACTTTCGATAAATATTGGTGTATCATATGGCATTTTTTTACTCTTCCATAAATAAAAATTAATGTGGTTCAT
Source organism: Myotis brandtii (assembly GCF_000412655.1). Lineage (NCBI taxonomy): Eukaryota > Metazoa > Chordata > Mammalia > Chiroptera > Vespertilionidae > Myotis > Myotis brandtii. The sequence continues at coordinate 11,267,018 of NW_005353838.1, read as the reverse complement.
GTGGAAGAAAGTGGGAGGCAGGACTGGACTGAGAAGCTCTGGAGCAGGGGTGGGCAAACTTTTTGACTCGAGGGCCACAATGGGTTCTTAAACTGGACCGGAGGGCCGGAACAAAAGCATGGATGGAGTGTTTGTGTGAACTAATATAAATTCAAAGTAAACATCATTACATAAAAGGGTACGGTCTTTTTTTTTTTTTTAGTTTTATTCATTTCAAACGGGCCGGATCCGGCCCGCGGGCCGTAGTTTGCCCACGGCTGCTCTGGAGTCTAATGGCAGCTCCATTATTTGACTGGCCTTGTGAGCTTTTTCAAGTAACCAGCTGCTATCAGCCCACCTCCCGCCTTTCTCAAGGGTCAATTGGAGATACTATTTGCTTGCCCTGCTTCATAGAATTGTTGCTACAATTGCATGAAATAATATATGAGATTTTCTGCGTATCATAAAATACCATTAAAATGTATGGTATGCATATTACTTCATGTATATGTGGAATCTAAAAACAAAATAAACAAAATTAAAACAGACTCAGACACAGAGAGTGGACTGGTAGATGCCAGAGCAGGTCTGGGGGACTGGGTGAAAGAGGTGAAGGGATTAAGAAGTACAAATTGGTAGTTACAAAGTTGTCATGGGGATGTAAAGTACAGCAGAGGGAATATAGACAATAATGTTGCAATGACTGCGTGGTGCCAGGTGGGTGTTGGAGGGAACACTTTGTGATTGTCTGGCCACTGTGCTGCACACCTGAAACCAATATAGAATAATCTTGAAGGTGTATTATGGTCAAAAAAAGAGTATAGTATGAGAATGCTCTGTGTTTACCATGATACACTGAATGTTACAAAATAAGATTGTGTTGTTCTAAGATCCTTGGCCGTTGGATTGTTGTTGCAATAGAAAACGATTTCTTTTGAAAAGTTGAGATTCCAGAAACCCTATTTTAAAAGATGCAAACTTGCCTGACCAGCGTGGCTCAGTGGTTGAGCGAACCAAGAGGTCACGGTTCAATTCCCACCCAGGTTACTTGATCCCCAGTGTAGAGTGTGCAGGAGGCAGCCGATCAATGATTCTCTGTCATCATTGATGTTTCTATCTCTCTCTCCCTCTCCCTTCCTCTCTGAAATCAATAAAAATATATTTTGTAAAAAAAAGATCCACGATTTACTGATCTAAACTTATACTCTGAACCAGGTCCCAACACGATCCAATTGTTATTTTGGGGTGTCTTGGAAAGCTGTACTAACACCAGCATATATCGAGTGTGCATACTTTGCCCTGGGGACACTGTCTCATTTAATCCTCAATGCTGCCCTATAAAGGTGGGCAGTATTAGCATCACTGAGTAGGTGAAGACAGTGTGGCTTACACAGACTAATGCAGTGGTTCTCAACCTTCCAGGGGTCCTCAAACTTTTTAAACAGGGGACCAGTTCACTGTCCCTCAGACAGTTGGAGGGCCGGACTATAGTTAAAAAAAAAAAAACTATGAACAAATTCCTATGCACACTGCACATATCTTATTTAGAAGTAAAAAACAAAACAAAACGGGAACAAATACAATATTTGTATTTGCTTGTGGTCCGAGGGCCATAGTTTGAGGACCCCTGTAATCTGGCCCTTTAAATACAGTTCCTCATGTTGTCACCCAACCATAAAATTATTTTCATTGCTACTTCATAACTGTAATGTTGCTACTGTTATTAATCGTAATGTAAATATCTGATATGCAGGATGGTCTTAGGTGACCCCTGTGAAAGGGTCGTTTGACCACCAAAGGGGTTGCGACCCACAGGTTGAGAACCGCTGGACTAATGTGTCTAAGGCCATACAGATGAGAAGGGCAGAGTTAGATTTGAATCCACATTGTCTCACCCCAGCACCAATGCTCATTTCTTCTTTTCTGTCCTGACAATACTGTTAGCTAAAGCCCAACTGATTTTCTAGCAATCCAAATCCATGAGTTAAAAAATTAAATATTAAGAATCACATTGTTTAATCTCACATTGGGTTGAAGATACTTGTGGAATCATGTTGATCATTAGAGATAGTTAAGAAAAATGTTAGTATCTTTGCACATAAAGAATATTTAAAATACTAATCAATGGTGGAAACTGTATATTAAAATACACTTCCTTAATGAGTTATTGCTTAAGACATGTCTGTTGGCAACACATGAATTTTCCAAATATGTAATTTATGTAATAACATCAGGATGTTATTCTCTGTTGTAACATTTGAATTATGATAACTTCCATTTAAAAAATATTACTCCAGTTGAAAAATCATTTTGGTTTCCTAGACTCTTACTTGTTGGCAATATATAGGATTTTTCTCCTTGAAAAATTGCAGGATAGTTACCATTGCAGAAGGCAAAAAAAGAAAAAAGTAATTTATAACTAGATGGGCTAATAGAGAAATGCTGACATATTTTAAAAATTCAATTCCAATTTGGCAGCCTTAGGTAATTTGCTGATAGAATGTTTATAATTATTGTAACACTTTAGAAAAAGAAAAGAAAGCTTGAGTGTTGTATTTTGATTAATGAGACTCTGAACCTATAATTTTTCAGTGTGTTAAAAATAAGCTCATAGAAATAGTCTGATCCCACCTGTACATTTTATTAGTGGACAGTAGCAAGTATTTCATCAATATATTCTCAGGGTATTTTCTAATGAAGTCTCAGGTAGGTTGGAGAATAAAATAACTATTTCTAGAGTGAGTCTAAGCAATATGCCAGTGGCTGATAATACTGAAAATCCTGATATATATACTATTTTTATATTCCCTCCTTGTTGTAGAACCTTCTACAAAGAGGCATTTAATTACATTTGATGCTATAAACTTTACATAAATCTCACGCCAATGTGGCGAGAACTGTAGGTTTGCCATTAGATAGTAAAAATTGAGTTATTTTGATCCTGCTCCTGAAATGTCTTTTTTTTGTTGTTGACTCTTTGGATTTTCTCATAGTAAAATTTGAAGCAGATAATAGTTTTAAATGGAGAAACAGGCAATTGAAAAGTAAATTGTCATCATGGCATCTTTGGGAGGAAAGATGGTTAAGAACTAAAAATTCTTCTTTTGATCATGAAATGTTAGTATAACAATATCACTGGCTTTGCGAAGTCCAAGGAACTTTGTAGCTAATGTCCCTCAGGAATATTTATAATGGATATATTTCAATTAATACAGAATTTCAAGTAACCCAGAAATATGTACAACTGTGTTACAAATTCAAGTAGTAAATGTGAGTTTGAAAGTGAAGGATCCTTCTAGTCCCTTGGGCACAAAGCAAGATTTATTCTTTTATATCTGGTTCTATTCTTTCATAATGCCAGATCTATTAAAAAAATACTTAGCAACACAAAACTGAAAAGTTGTTACCATACTGAAATTTAGAAACTTTATGTACTAGTTACTATTATAATAAAAGTCAGAAAAAGTATTTATTCTATACCTGTTAACCAGTTTCACAAGGCATAAAAATGACAATCCTAGATTATAACTACAGATTTTATACATGAAATGAGTATTTTATTATAGCTTTGGGATCTTTTCAGAATTTGCTTAGTGAACTTCAAGATCTCTTATTCTTGCTTCACCCAGCCCAACCCCTTATTCCTCTTCCTCAGCATAAAGCTAAAATGTCCTGGCAGCAGTACCAAACCTAAATGCAGTTTCTATAAGGTGTCCCAAAATTTACGCAAGACTTGAATTTTGCGTGAGCATTAACAACAACAACAACAACAACAACAAATAAAAGCCTAATTTTACTTGGTTTATTGACTCAGATTCTAATATCTGTTGCCCTTTGATTTCAATCCCTTCAATTTGATAAGCATTACCAAGTACCAATTATGGCCCAGGAGCAGGGACAATGAAGACCAATGAAGACCACGGCTTTGCGTATGTGCCAGCAAAGCCGTGGAGGCCATTTACCCAATGTGCTATTCCATACATAACCCTATACTGTATACTTTATGAATCAATAAAAAATTTACAATTTTTAATTATAAACCTGTGTTTTCTATCAAAATTACTTCTTGTGTGAATTTTGGGACACCCTATATATGTTGCTAAAGAAATATACTCAGAGATTCTAATGCTTGCAAAGGATTGTAAGAATATGCAGTTTTGTCCTATATCTTCAAAGAAAATGGTTCTGGCTGGGATCCCCAAGTGGGTTATATGCTTTCATTCATCCAAGAATGAAATGCCTATCTATACTAATAAAAGGGTAATATGTTAATTAGACAGGACATCTTCCAGATGATCTTCCAGATGTCCTTCTGGACAAAGCTGTGGTGGTGGGGCTGACGCAGAGGTGGTTAGGGGCAATCAGGCCGGCAGGGGAGAGCAGTTAGGGGCGATCAGACTGGCAGGCAGAGGCAGTCAGGGGCGATCAGGCAGGTGAGCAGTTAGGAGCCAGTGGTCCCGGATTAGAGAGGGTGCAGGCTGGGCTGAGGGACCCCCCTCTCCCGATGCATGAATTTCATGCACTGGGCCTCTAGTGTAGTTATAATGTCACTTTTACCTTGCCCTTTGTTTTCTATCCACATCCTATCTAATAAAAGAGAAACATGGTAATTAGCTGTACCTCCGCTACCCTTCCCATTGGCTAATCAGGGCAATATGCAAATTAACTGCCAGCCAAGATGGCGGCCGGCAGCCAGGCAGCTTGAAGCGAACGTGAGGCTTGCTTGCTTCAGTGACGGAGGAACCCTGATCGGCCCTGCTCTGTGTGTGACATGGTAGAGCCATAACCTCTCCATCGGCCCTGCCCCGAGTGTGACAGTGGTGGCGCCCCAACCCCCTGATCGGCCCTGCTCTGTGTGTGACATGGTAGAGCCATAACCTCTCCATCGGCCCTGCCCCGAGTGTGACAGTGGTGGCGCCCCAACCCCCTGATCGGCCCTGCTCTGTGGGTGATAGAGGGTGGCGCCCCAACCCCCCTCCACGGGCCTTGCTCTGTGTGTGACAGGGTAGAGCCATAACCTCCCCATTGGCCCTGCCCTGAGTGTGACAGGGTGCAGCGCCCCAACCCCCTGATCTGCCCTGCTCTGTGTGTGACAGGGGGGAGCTCCTCAACCCCCTGATCGGCCCTGCTCTGTGGGTGATAGAGGGTGGCGCCCCAACCCCCCTCCACGGGCCTTGCTCTGTGTGTGACAGGGTAGAGCCATAACCTCCCCATTGGCCCTGCCCTGAGTGTGACAGGGTGCAGCGCCCCAACCCCCTGATCCGCCCTGCTCTGTGTGTGACAGGGGGCGGTGCCCCAACTCCCCTATCGGCCCTACTCTGTGAGTGACAGGGGGGAGCTCCTCAACCCCCTGATCGGCCCTGCTCTGTGCGTGACAGGGTATGGAGCCCCAACACCCCTGATCGGCCCTGCTCTGTGCGTGACAGGGTATGGAGCCCCAACACCCCTGATCGGCCCTGCTCTGTGCGTGACAGGGTATGGAGCCCCAACACCCCTGATCGGCCCTGCTCTGTGCGTGACAGGGTATGGAGCCCCAACACCCCTGATCGGCCCTGCTCTGTGCGTGACAGGGTATGGAGCCCCAACACCCCTGATCGGCCCTGCTCTGTGCGTGACAGGGGGGAGCTCCTCAACCCCCTGATCGGCCCTGCTCTGTGCATGACAGGGGGGAGCTCCCCAACCCCCTGATCGACCCTGCTCTGTGTGTGACAGGGTACGGAGCCCCAACCCCCCTGATGGGCCCTGCTCTGTGAGTGACAGGGGGAAATGCCCCAACCCCCTGATCGGCCCTACTCTGTGTGTGACAGGGGGTGGCGCCGCAACCTCCCCATCGACCCTGCCTTGAGTGTGACAGAGGGCGGTGCCCCAACCCCCCAATCGACTCTACCCTGAGCATGACTAGGGGTGGCATTGCAACCTCCCGATCCGCCCTGCTTTGTGCATGACAGAAGGTGGCGCCCCAACTCCCCAATCGGCCCTGCTCTGAGCCTGACCAGGGGCTGCACCTAGGGATTGGGCCTGCCCTCTGCCATCCGGGAGCCGGCCTAAGCCAGCAGGTCGTTATCTCCCGAGGGGTCCCAGACTGTGAGAGGGCACAGGCTGGGCTGAGGGACCCCCTCCTCCCCCCCCAAGTGCACAAATTTTTGTGCACCGGGCCTCTAGTATACCTATAAAACTTTTGAGAAACTCAGCTGCACTTCACCATTCCCTTCTCCAGTGGGAGTTTAAATGTTGCTATTGTGTTTTTTACTAAATGAAATGTGGGTCTTTCTATGAGAGTTGGTATAACTCTGGGAACTTTTGCTAGGCGTTCAGGATGTTCTTGCTTCTATGATGGAGGAAGAAAGATAAATAATACAGGATTGGTTCTTGGCTTCAAGTATCTCCTAGTGTAGTAGTCAAGAGTGCTGTATAAATAAGCAGTGTCATACAAAATGAAATGCAAGGCAGTCACTTTAGTTTTGTTAAGCAATTCAATGGCTACACCCTTCTGTAGAACCAACATAAGGAACTACATTATTCTTTCCATATAAAGGAGTAGACCTGCACAAAGATTTGAGAGATAAAATATTTGACCCAAAGATGTAGAAATGGATACATGATAATTTCCCCAGATTACATATCCAAATAAATATTTTCTCATTCAGAGTGGCCACCTAGGAAGCTATGCAATGCTCCTTTGATTCGATTATTGTTAGATTTCCTCTGGTTGACTTGCCTACAGAAGTAATTTATTATATTGTCAAGCTTGTCAGTGTCCAATTTACATTTTTAGTTTTTCAGTCAACATGCTAAACCCCCTTCTTTAATTGCATATTAAAATACTATTTTAAAGAAATGCCATTGCTTTTGAGTGTTGTCTTTGGTTTCCAAAATGCTGGAATTCGTTTCTTTTTTGAGACCATTATTGGAATCCAGATTTGATCTGTTATTTTGTAAGCCTTGTCTTTGAAGACATTTACTATTGGTGATGGTTGGGCCTGTATAAGGCGGATCCCTGAATCTGGTCTGTTCTGGAAGATTGGCCCAAATGAAGGCTCAGTTTCCAGTTAGAATTGTTTCACTTAGGGTTAGTAATGAACCAACCAACAGCACAATAAGTGAAATCAATACAAGTTAGTGGACACATTTCCTGATGTCTCTCTTGTCCCTCAGGGAAGGCATAGTCAAAATGGTCATTGCAGTCCACGTACCATGAGGAATCCATGAGCAGCCCAGAACCGAATCAGTGGCTTAATCTCACAGCCCCGTAGACTGGGGGAAGGGTGCTTGTCTGTCACCATAGAAGGAGTTTCTTCCTGAATCATCATTATATACTCTGTTTTTCACAAAGTCATCAAACCTGGGCACCACTAGTCTTCAGAATGGCATTTGAATTTACAGTAGACTGCTTTGCTCTCCCACATTTATCCTACCGAATCCCTTGGTGAATCTAATCTCTACTGGTATACTTGTTTGTGGTTTTTGAGAAATGCTCATGACCTGGTTTTGTCATCCAAAGTATTTATTGTGTACCTACTTTGGGGAAAATATTGTACTGACATGTAATGCCATAATATTTAAATAATGTAGAATCTCCTTTAATGGAGATACTTTAACAGACAAAAGTTTAGAGGAAAATATTTTTATATAAACCTGTAAAAAGTATTCATATTTTTAATTATGGGGGAAATATTAAGTAAGGAAGTTTAAAGAGAATTTCTCTAAGTTTTGCTCATTATGCAGCTGCGACTGGGAAATTTCGGCAATTAGTTGAAATTAATCATTTAAATGTTCTTTTGTTGATATGACCATATACAACCTAAGTTTATCAGGAATTTTTACTCTGCTGCTATTAATTTTCATTATGTTAAATACTTTCCATCCACATGAATTTGGTGCTAAGATGTGCAAATGAATGGATACCTTGGGTGGGTTTTTGAAATTAGAAAATCTGAGTTGAATCTCAACTTGAAATTGAAACAGCATAATTTTGAGCAAGTCCCTGAGCCTTCCTGGAATTCAGTCTCTAAATCCATAAAGTGGGTATTTTTTGAACCACATAAAGTTTACTGTCAGTAATTAGATCACCCAAGAGATACTACAGAAGATAGAAGTATAACAGCAAGGGAGTCTGTTGGAAAAGTCAGATATCATCTGTTACTCAGAAAGGTCTAATGTTCATTCCTGTAGAGCAGTGGTTCTCAACCTGTGGGTCGTGACCCCTTTGGGGGTCAAATGACCCTTTCACAGGGGTCACCTAAGACCATCGGAAAACACATATATAATTACATATTGTTTTTGTGATTAATCACTATGCTTTAATTATGTTCAATTTGTAACAATGAAATTGGGGGTCACCATAACATGAGGAACTGTATTAAAGGGTGGCGGCATTAGGAAGGTTGAGAACCACTGCTATAGAGTGTTCGGTTATTTGTTCACACACACACACACACACACACACACACACACACTCACACAGAGTTTACAAATACAACCATCAAAACATTCTTTTACTCATTTATTTTCTACATTATGTCAAAAAATGTGCTTTCCCTATAAATGGATTGAAACCATAATTCCTAGCACATTTTAGAATTCTTTACAATGTGTCTTCAGGAATAATTTCCTTATTTACATTACAAATATCTGAAGCATTTAATATAAAAATGTTGCTTATAGTAAAGTGTCCCACTAATTTATTAAAAGAATGAGTACAAAATATTTTTTTCAAAATAAAGTTTCAGAATCATAAGAATTAGTGAACTCTTTTTAGAAGAATGAAAACTAATTCTAAGGCTAATTTTTCAAAATGCTAAACAACTAGGCATTATAAGATGTCAGAATTTTTTAAATTTGTTATGAAGACAAAAACCTTAATTACATGAACTTTATTATGGTATTTAGTACAACTTTATGATATATTCAGAACCGAAATTCAAAACTGTGATAATATGTAATATGTGATTTATGCTTTTAAGGCATCATGTGCAAATAGTCCATACATACAAGTTTTGTGTTTAATGAATACATACTAGAATAATACAGATTATGTTTATTGAAAATGGACTTTATCTTTGACATGCAGAAATCTATCAAAATGTATAGTCAACAAAGAAAGGCTCTAACAAGTTCTGGACACTAACATGTTTTGGACACTTAAAACCAAAGTACATTAGAACCATGCCATGATGGAGAGACTATAGAACAAGAAAAATTCTATGGTGAGTTCCATGATATAACAACTATTCATGTCACTCATGGAAAAACTCAGTCCATACACCACTTAAGGTGGTATCTCTCACCACAGTGGAGCAAGATACAGACTACAAAGCACAGAAGCTAGAGCCCCAGAAACAGCCAGGCAGAGGAAGCAATTAAGTACTCTCAGGTATATCAGGAAAAGTAGCTCATGTTAATGGACTTTAGGTTTGGCTACACTTTTAAGGTATCTCATTGAAAGCATTTCAAGATTTACTATTATTTTTGAGTTCTCAACATTTTGGATTTATGTCTTTTATCCTAAAGAATCTAATATAGAGGCATTTGACTCACCACATACTAGTTTGCAACAGGGTACACTGCAGTTACCATGGCAACTGTACTATAAATCGTTCTTTTTGCTAACTTGGAATTTTTCTTTCTTTGGACTGACATTTCCAATGCTTGAGCTCTAGTAAAGATGATTTTTACTTCTTCACATTGTGAAAAGTTGAATTAATCTTTTCAAAGAGTTTTGTATGTTTTGATTTCTTTATATCAGGAAAGAAAAATGGAAGTCAAACTAAGAGGAAAAAAGTATATGAACCAATAATATTATCCAGTTTTTCTCCCTAACTATAAGACATGAACACAACATATACTTTGTATCTCATGAAAAATTCTAATGTTCCCAAGCCACATTAAAATGCAAAATAAGATGGTATTAGGATGTAGTTTGTATCAATAGGACCCATGATTTGTAGGCACAAATAAGCTCAGATGGTGTGACCATGGGGAAAATGATGGAAGGAACATGAAAGCCTAATGGAAGCTTAATTTCAAGAATGAAGTACTGACTTTTGGGAGAAAACTGTGAAGGATACAAATGAACTTTGCATTTTCAGTCATTGACATTATGTTAAGCTATGCCTACATCCAAATATAAATGTTAATGTAAATATATTTTATCTGTAAAATACGAACAAAGCAATATATACTTTTTAGATGTTGGCTAACTACTGCACTGTGTTAAAGTGTTTCTGCATGTATTAAGATAGCATTAAGTTCACCACAGAAATATAAACACCAAATGTGGTTAAAAACACAAGAACTAAGTAAAGAACAAGAAGCAAGAGAAATAGGATCTCTCTGAAGAAATGGAAGTGGGATACTGCCATAACAATAATTTAAAATGGAAGCTTGGCTTTGGAACCAAGAAGTGGGTAGAGGCTAGAAGACTTTTGAGAAGCACAATAGAAAAATCCTAGATTCCCTTGTACAGACTCTTGGTGGGAAGATAAACATTACAGATGCTGCTGCTGGGGGTACACTACAAAGTGAAGCACGTGTTAATGGGAACTAGAATAATGGTGACCTTTCTTACATAGTAGCAAAGCTTAGTTGAATTGTGTCCTTCAGTTATGTGGAAAACAGAACTTGTAAAAGATGAATTGGAATATCTTTCTAAGGAGATTTCCAAGCAAAGTATTTAAGATGTGGCCTGTTTCATGCTGCTTAGAGCAAATGTAAGAAGAGAGGAATCAATCGAAAGAAGAACTGTTAAACAAAAAGGAACCAGGACATGATAATTTGGGAAATTATCAGATGACAAAACACACTAAAATCAAGAAAGTGCCTCTGAAAGCCTATAGAAAAAAAAATGGCGAAGAGTATGGCTATACAACTCTTTGCTAAAATCTTCAAAAGATCAGTGTTCAATCCTAAGAGATTGAGGTTGTGCCTCATAGAACTTCTCAATTAAGTTAGAGGGCTGTTAGGAATCTGTGTGGCCCTCAACCATCTCAACAGGAGCCAGAGTTAGAGAGGGATTATCTCAAAAAGATTTGTAGATGTGACATATTTCTAATGGAGACCATTAGTGTGCCATGCACAGAGACCCATAAAGTTCCTAAGGAAATTTTATCAGCAGAAACACCACCAGCTTGGACTGAAAGGAGCAAGAGAGAACTAAGTGAAAGGAGGCTGTTGGACTTCAAAATTCTACTTGAAGGAAGAAGACTAATAAAACTTCTCAGCTGCTAACATATGCAGCCATTCACAAAAAGGAAGGATGACTCAAGGCTACCCACTCTCATCACTTTTATTCAAGCATTAGAAGTTCTAGCCAGAGCAGTTAGGCAAGAAAAAGAAATAAAAGGCACCCAAATTGGAAACAAAGAAGTAAAACTGTCATTATTTGTGGATGACATGATTTTACATATAGAAAACCCTAAGGACTCCACCAAAAAGTATTAGAAATGATAAATGAAAACAGTAAAGTTTCAGCATACAAAATCAATACAAAAAATCTATTGTATATCTAAACACAAACAAAAAACTATCAGAAAGAGAAATGAAATACATAGGAGAAAATATAGGCAGTAAGATCCTTGATGTTGGTTTTAGAAATGCTTTTGTGGACTTGACTCCAATGGCAAGGGAAACAAAACAAAAATAAACAAATAGGATAACATCAAACTGAAAAGCTTCTACACAGGAAAAGAAACCACCAACAACCAGAAAAGGTGACCAAATGAATGGGAAACGATATTTGCAAATGATACTTCTGATAAGGGGTTAATATCCAAAATATATAAAGAACTCATAAAAATCAAACACAATTTAAAACTGGGCAGAGGATCTGAATAGACATTTTTCCAAGGAAGACTTGCAGTGGCAAAGAGGTACATGAAAATATGTTCAAATTACTACTTATTAGAGAAGTGCAAATCAAAACCAGGAGATAATGCCTCACACCTGTTCGACGTGGCTATTATCAAAAAGACAAGAAATAACAAGTGTTGGAAAGGATGTGGAGAAACGGGAAACTCATACATATTGGTGGGATTGTACATTGGTACAGCCACTATGGAGAACAGTATGGAGGCTCCTCAAAAAATTAAAAATAGAACTATTGTATGATTAGCTATTCCAATTCTGGGTATTTATCAGAAAAATACAAAATATTAATTTGAAAAGATATATATATACCACTCTGTTCAATGCAGCATAATTTACAATAGCCAAGATATGGAAACAATTTAAGTGTCTATTGACAGATGAGTGGGTAAAGAAGATATAATATAAGTAGACAGATAGATGATAGATAGATAGATAGATAGATAGACATGTTTTAAACATATTTATATGTTTTAAACATATGGCAGTGGAGATGGGAGATTGGAAAAATGGCCAAACTAACACTCCAGAGCATAACAACTTGAGTCATTTTTTTCTTTAAGAGTAGCAATAGAATATATAGGGAAGTAGGAGAGTTGTACAGTATGCTAAGAATTTGCAAAAATACTAGAGAAAGATAAGAGGTAGGCCAAGGTGAGAAGACCAAAGCTGTTAGAATAAATTTATCCCACTTTGGATAATGTATTGGTCGGGGTTCAACTGTAGAGAACAAATCCACATCAGCTATTTCAAAAAGAAAGGAATTTATTAGTACATATTAAATGACTTCCAGAATATTTTGGATACAAAATAACCAACCTTTAGCTAGACTTTCTGGATCTGACTCCTACAGCCCTGTCACAGAACTGGGCCTTGAGAGGAGCTGCTGTTGCTGCCAGGATTGGCTAGCATCACCACCTTGCACCTTTGTTCCAGCTAGATGCCTCTCCCCAGGTGACCCAGTTTAGCATTCCTAACTGGTGGAACCTAAATCATATCTGGAACCCTAGTCACAGAGCACATAAGAAAGCTTTCCAGGAAGGAGTATTAGATGAAGGTTGACATAGGTGTTAACCCCCATCGAGCTTAATTATTTTTAATGTATTTTATTTTTAATTGATTTTTTAAAAAATATATTTTATTGATTTTCCACAGAGAGGAAGGGAGAGGGATAGAGAGCTAGAAAAATCGATGAGAGAGAAACATCGATCAGCTGCCTCCTGCACACTCCCCACCAGGGATGTGCCCGCAACCAAGGCACATGCCCTTGACTGGAATCGAACCTGGGACCCTTGAGTCCGCAGGCCGACACTCTATCCGCTGAGCCAAACCGGTTAGGACTATTTTTAATTGATTTTAGAGAAGAAGAAAGAGATAGAAACATCAATGATGAGAAAGAATCATCCATTGGCTGCCTCCTGTACACCCCGTACTGGGGATGGAGCCTGCAACCTGGGCATGTGCCCTGACCAGGAATTGAACCTTCACTTCAACCATTGAGCCACACTGGTTGGCAAGCCTAATAATTTAAATTTAAAAGGCCTAGGAAAGCCATTTCACTTAGGAAAGCCAAATTCTCTGTTTTGGATGTAGTAATAAAAAGATCAGATACTTAAAGAATCATTTTTTTCTTTGAATCTTAGTAATTTTAGCTTTTAATAACATTTTAAATGATAGTTTTCATTTTTTCACAGTATACATTCTCTGCTTAGTGATAAATATTAAATTAAATGAAGATAAAAATCAGGCTATTAGTTTTCATTGACATTTATTTTATGTTAATATAAAATTTGCTTTATTATATTAACACAGATCTGCAAAGTCTGCTAATCATTCCTAACTTACAGTAAGAGTTCACCTGTTACCACCTGAGGCAGTGGCTTTGTATCATGGTCTGTATACAATATTGTCCCAGGGTAAGAGTCTTACTTAAACATATTTTGGCATTGCAGCTCCTCTTTATCTGAACTAGATTCAAAACCACTAATGTCAAAAATAACATCAGTTTACAAAGGGCTTACAGCAGTGATGATAGTTTTAGTAACTGAGTCAACCTTAGGCAAGTGCCATCAGCTGGCTCTAGTCATGTTAGGGTATTGTTCTCTGTGCTAATACTCGGAACGTCAGGGCTTGGATATAGGCAATCACAGAGAAGACTAGAAACCAGTAGTGGCGAACAGTCTCCTCCCTGCTGCAACACATGCGAAAAAGCGTAGGTATTTTATAGTGTGTGTTGATGAGTTAATGACTAAATGAGCACAGCACCATTTGAGGGCACTGGACCCCTTTACTGTACCTTTGAGCGTTGTTCATAAATGGAACCTGATGGAATTAACCTCTTCTTATTGTAATGTTTATTTAGATTTATTTGTGTGACTGGCAAAGTAATTTGAAGTTAGAGCTGCTTAATAACAATAAAAATTAATCTAAAAATAAATTACTAACCTATACTAGTAAGCTAAGGGTTGAAAAGAAAGCAAGAAGTAACTGGGCAGCAGAGTGAACTTTTTAACCTTTGCCCTCCCCTAGTAACTGATCTTATTTTCTTTGGTCTTTCTTTTTGCCTGCTTTTCCTTTTCAAAGTTAAAAGAAATCTGCCTGTTTTTTTTTTTTTACTCCCCACTCTCTTTCCCGTCATTGCTTGTGTTTACTAGAAGTGGAGATTTTAAGTTGAGGAAGGTGACTCTACACGTGGGCTGTTTAACTGAATGACAGCAGGAAGATTATGAAGGAAGATGGCTGTAACTACGGTGACCATTTATCCAAGTTTACTTGGGACAGTCCCAATCTATGCCTATTAATAGCATCCCCTTCATTCTCAAAAATGTCCTGGCTTGGATGGTAAGTTACATGGTCACCCTAGTTACAACTAAGATGGGCTAAAGGATGGTGCAGAAAAATGTAGACACTCTGAAAGATGTTGACAGCTGTTAAGGTTAAGTTAGTGTCTTATTAATTACAACAAGGAAAGATTCACCTTTTCTGACACTGTGTCCTCTTCAGAACTTAAGCAGTTATTCTTGTTTACATGCATGAACATTGAACTACCCAGATCCTTGTAGAATTATAATAAATAAGAGGGCATTTTCAATTCAATAATTTAAAAAGGTATTCCTAGTAAATATTCTTATTGAAAATATATTTTAGAAATAGAAATGGAGATTTAATAAAATGTATTCATGATGGATATTTTTAATTTCAAAGATTATGTAACTCTATAATTGCTGATAATTTAGGTAGAGAAAGTATTAAATGGAAAATATTTGAAATGCTCAGCCAACAGAATAAAATTAATAGAGTGCTGTCTTTTTCAGATACTTCAGTATTCTTTTTTAAATATAATTTCTGAGGGTAATTTGGTGTTATGTTTCAGTGTTTATTATAGTTTAAAGAAAAATTTTCTTGCCCCAAACCAGGTTTTTATTTCCACTGATAGCAAGTAACTCATTTTTATCATAATGGGAGTGGTATTAATATTTTAGAGAAATGTTATTGAATCCCAGGTAACATACTTTCTTTGTCTTCCCTTCTAACTTTAACTTTTTATGGTGGGTTAGGAAAATAAAGCTCAATGGGAAGACGTAGGTTTTAGACTTTCCAAGTAGATTGTAATAGACAATAGTCTCACATGAATATTCAGTGTTCACTTCTAATATACTTAATGTAAGATTTCATGGATTTTTAAAAAGGCTTTAGAGCTTATTATCGATAAAAGAAAACAAAGAGGAATAAAATATCTGATGAAAGCTACTAAAAGCATTCCATACACAGTTTAGACATACAACTTTCAATTAGAGTTAACACAGTTTCAGTTTAATATCTTGTTACCTTGTTAATAATTAACATAAAGCAACAACCCCATCTGGACTGTGAGATAATCAAACACAATTTCAGAAATCTTTATAGTACTTTTTATTTTCTTTAAAAAACATTGTCCAAGTATCGTATGGGGTACTTTTGTTCAGTATTCTTTTTCCCGATTACTATTAGCATTTCTACAGGGTGAAATTTGTTGTTCAGTTCTGCTATTGTAAAAGTAACCTGAGGTTAATCAGAGTATCATGCTTTCATTCTGAGTTTTTTTTTTTTATGAGATGTACTTATTGCTAAAAGAAAGCATTCTAGGAAAAAAAGTGGAGCCTGTGTCATAATTGTTATGATTAAATTGTGTATTTTTAGCCATCCACCTTACTGAGATTATTAAATTACAATGGTCAGCCCTAACCGGTTTGGCTCAGTGGATAGAGCATCAGCCTGAGGACTCAAGGGTCCCAGGTTCGATTCCGGTCAAGGGCATGTACCTTGGTTGCTGGCACATCCCCAGTAGGGGCTGTGCAGGAGGCAGCTGATCGATGTTTCTCTCTCATCGATGTTTCTAACTCTCTATCCCTCTCCCTTCCTCTCTGTAAGAAATCAATAAAACATATTTAAAAAATAAAATAAAATAAATTACAATGGTCAGTGCTATACTTAGGAATTAATAAAAATGGCAGTTATTTAGGAAAACAGTTGCTGTTTTTCCAAGGAGACATTATGTTTGCCTCTGTGAACAAGTAGAGGAAAGGGGTGTGGTGAGCTCTTAACTGCTTCACTGTTGGGAGATTTACCTGAAGAGCAGAGACAGAGAAATCTATCTTCCAGTCCCATGTTTGCCTCATTTTAAGGGGCTTCACAGCTATTTATTCTTCATAAGTGGAATATACACAGGTTTCAGTGGTTTCATTCTTGAAAAAAAATACTATTCCTGCTTAATTTGTTTTTTCTTTATTGATTAAGGTATTACATATGTGTCCTTTTACCCCCATTGGATCCCCCCTACCTCCGCTCATGCCCTCATCCCCCAGTGTCTGTATCCATTGGTTATGATTATATGCATGCATACAAGTCCTTTGGTTGATCTCTCCTCCTTCCTCCCACCCTCCCCTGCCTTCCCTCTGAGGTTTGACGGTCTGATAGATGCTTCTCTGTCTCTGGATCTGTTTTTGTTCATCAGTTTATTTTGTTCATTATAATCCACAAATGAGTGAGATCATGTGATATTTATCTTTCTCTGACTGACTTATTTCACTTAGCATAATGCTCTCCAGCTCCACCCATGCTGTTGCAAATGGTAGGAGTTCCTTCCTTTTTATAGCAGTGTAGTATTCCATTATGTAGATGTACCACAGTTTTCTAATCCACTCATCTGCTGATGGGCACTTAGGCTGTTTCCAAATCTTAGCTATTGTAAATTGTGCTGCTATGAACATAGGGGTGCATGTATCCTTTCTGATTAGTGTTTCTAGTTTCTTGGGATATATTCCTAGAAATGGGATCACTGGGTCAAATAGGAGGTCCATTTTTAGTTTTTTGAAGAAACGCCATACTGTTCTCCACAGTGGCTGCACCAGTCTGCATTCCCACCAGCAGTGCAGGAGGGTTCCCTTTTCTTCGTATCCTCTCCAGCACTTGTCATTTGTTGATTTGTTGATGATAGCCATTCTGACAGGTGTGAGATGGTACCTCATTGTTGTTTTGATTTGCATCTCTCAGATGATTAGTGACTTTGAGCATGTTTTCATATGTCTCTCAGCCTTCTTTATGTCCTCTTTTGAAAAGTGTCTATTTAGATCCTTTGCCATTTTTTTGATTGGATTGTTTATCTTCCTTTTGTTAAGTTGTATGAGTTCCCTGTTGTAATCATAAAACACCTAATCTCATTACTGCTAACAGGGAGACCTGAGGTTCAGCCTCCAGCTCTGACACTTGAGTAACTCCTGAAAGGTTGCCTGAGCCTCAGCTTAGCCATGAATGGGGACAACTCACACATTCTGTCATACTCAATGTATGACGACAGGAGTGAAAACCTATGTGAACCCCCAAGGAGAATCTGCACTTAGTGTTCAGTAGGCAGAGCAGAGTATAAGCCAAAGCAGAAAGAGAAGGGGCAGTTGCTTTATTCTCCACCCTAAATAGAGCCCCACCAGGTGCTGAGGTCAACAATATTCAGGTGCATTTGCAATTAGTCCTACTTAGAGGGCTTACGTTAAAGTTTCCCTAAAAGAGCAACTTTCTGGGGATGATCATAACACAAAATCTTTTAAGAAAATCTTAAAAGAAGTATTAGCCAACCCAGCCCCCTGCCTTTCACTGGGTTCTAACCACCTGCTTTGGAGTCTTAACCCAGAAGCCCTTTAATTGCTATCGGTATTTTCTAGTTAACAAAATATATGTTCGCTTAAAGTAAAATATCTTTTAATAAAAATGTTCATATTTTGTCTTAATCTTTGAAACCACATAAAGGACTGAGTGATCATTTGTAATTATGTGGAACAAATAGAAAATAAGCAATGAAAAGAATTAAAAATACTAGCATAAAAGAATTTCATATTATTATAAAGTTGAACATATATAAAAATGTACTGCTTGCATTCCAATGACTAGACTGATGAAGTCTCAGTGACATTCTTCCTTCTATTCAGAAACACTCCCCAAAGTTAACTTAGTTCTAAAGAGGATACAGAGAGCCCAGTGTTAGGGAAGGCGATTCTTTCCCTGCTGTAATTATTAAGATACTAACTTAAACTGGTTCTACCAAAATATCAACAACTGTCAACATTTGTAAAAGTTCCTACATTTTTCTACACCATGCTTTAGCCCATCTTAGTTGTAAATAGGGTGGCCATGTAATTTACCAGCCAAGCCAGGACAGTTTTGAGAATGAAGGGGATGCTATTAATAGCCATAGATTGGGACTGTCCCAAGAAAACTTGGATAAATGGTCACCGTAGTTACAGCCGTCTTCCTTTGGTAATAGGGGTTGAGTCTTATGGGAAACTTTGCCTCTGGCCAATTTGAAAAACAAACAAGCAAAAAAAAGAATTGCACTGTGATGTGAATACTTATTGCTAGTCTAAAACCTAGCATTGACCTGCTGATACTTGTTTTTGAAGCAGATCAAATTATAGTCAGCTATCTAATTCAACATTCATCATTAAACTATCACTACAAGGACAACAATTATAAAAGGAAAATATTAGCCTAGTATAGTGGAAAGTGCATGTTTAAAAAGGTCTGGGTTCAGTAATCCCACTTCTAGGAATATATCCCAAGAAAACAGAATCACCAATCAGAAAGGATATATGCACCCCTATGTTCATAGCTGCACAGCTTACAACAGCTAAGATTTGGAAACAGCCTAAGTGCCCATCAGCGGGTGAGTGGATTAGAAAACTGTGGTACATCTATGCAATGGAATACTATGCTGCTGTAAAAAGGAAGAAATTCTTACCATTTGCAACAGCATGGGTGGAACTGGAGCGCATTATGCTAAGCGAAATAAGCCAGTTGGAGAAAGATAAACATCACATGATCTCACTCATTTGTGGGATATAATGAACAGCATAAACTGAGGAACCAAAATAGAACCAGAGTCATAGAAGCATCGAACAGACTGTCCAACCTATGAGGGAAGACCAAGGGTGAGGGAGTAAGAGATCAATCAAAGGACTTGTATGCATGCACATGAGCAAAACCAATGGACACAGACAGGGAGTGAGGGTGAGGGCATGTGCTGTGGGGTGGGGGTGGCCAGGGAGAGGTCAATGGGGGAAAAGGAGACTTATGTACTAATGTAATACTTTAAACAATAAAGAATTTAAATTTAAAGAAAAAGGGTTGGGTTAACATTCCTGCATGTGATATCTGTGTGTAACCCTAGAAAAGTCACTTAACCTCCCCCTATAACAAGGAAACCATTAGCTACATTAACACATGACAGGGGTCTTACATGGTGGCTCAGAACTGAGAGAGGGGCACACGCCCTGTAGCCAGACCACCAGGGTTTGAAGTCCTGCTCCATAACCTCAGTGACCTTGGATAAGCGTGTGAATCTCTCTGTCGCACATCTGTCATTTGTAAGATGGGGATGTTGTTAGAATACGTTTCACAGAATTACAGGACAGTGTACCCATGGGGTTCAAGCCCAAAGCCTGGCGACTGGGACTTCCACTTGTACCCATTTCACCTATTTTACGTGTGACTGTGGTTACTGTTACTATTATTATCACCTTTATTTTATCATCCAGAATGTGCAAGTGCTCAATTAGTAATGGTTTTATTTCTCCCTTTTATAGGACTTTTCTGCACCCACTGAGGATTTTACATGTTTAATACTACATAAGTATTATTTGATTATTTCAGCTTTCCCTTCAGATACATGTTTTACTTGACTCGCACTTACTTATGATGACAGATGGTAGCAGCAACCCCAGAAAGTTAAGGTTTATGAGATCTTAGAGATTCTCTAATTATCTAGCTACTTGCTACAAAGATAAAGTGTTTCAGTCCCAGAGTGGCTCATTCCCTCCAAGAAACAAACTATAAGCATATACTTTATGATATTAGGTAAAGTGAGGCTTGATTAATTATTTCTAAATTCTGGGGCCCTACAGTAAAACATTCTTCCTGTGGGAGGTTCAGTGTTAAAGGAAATATACAAATAGAAAATACACATGTAATCTGGGCTGTGAAGGGTGGGGGAGAACTGCCATTTCTCTCCCCTGTGGGGCAGGAAACAGCTGTGCATTGAAAGGGTAGAGGTCAACCAAAGGACTTGCATGCATGCATATAAGCATAACCAATGGACACAGACACCAGGGGGGTGAGGGCATGAACGGGAGTGGGGTGGGGGGCATTAGGGGGATAAGGACACATATGTAATACCTTAATCAATAAAAAAAAAGTCTAAACAGCTTCCCAATGAGCCCACTATAAAAATATGCTCTCTTTCTCAACCTTGTTTTGTTCTCTTCTTTGCTGCCTTCCTTTCCCTAGGAAAGGTGTGCATCTGGGCAGCTCTGCTTGGTTTGAATTTAATGGGAGAATGGACAGGCAGCTGGATCCTTCAGTCCCTGGCTCACTGCTGATGTGGGCAGAAATTGAGCCAGTTAGACGGGAGTTAAGCAACCTATTCATTTCATGTATGCCATTGAGCAGCGAGAGGGTAATGATGATTTTTATTCCCTCCTGACTTTGAGTCTGAGAAACAAACTGACAAATAACAAGAAAATTCAAAACTAAAGCTGACATGCCTTTCTTAATTCTTCCCAATGTGCTTGAGTGTGATTATTATTTAATGCATCTTTATCCTTATAAATATACCGGGTACCAGTTAATATATGAAATTGTTCCAGAAACTAGAAATCTGCCTGAAAACTAAGACCAAAATATGAAAATACCAGAGAGGCTGGAGGTGTGGGGTTGGATGGAGCAGGTTTCTGCAAGCCTATGATACAAATACATGCAGAGCTCTCTCTGTGGCGCTGGACAAGGTTTTTTGAGAATTCTTGTCACTTTATGGCATTTTCTTTCTATGTGTAGCCCTCAAGCAAAGCTCTACTGTATGGTCACATTTTGCTTTTCTGATCCACCACCACTCATGGTTGGACAGGAACATCATCCATGTACACAAAAGACAGTGCATGATAACATTTGAGGATGGAAAAGAAAAGATTCTTCAGTCACTAGGCAGGCTGACCTCAGGGCTGTCAAGCCAATTATGCCAGCCCAGGATGCCTGCTCAGAGAATCGCTGTGGTGTGGCAGGTGATGACTGATGGGTTTCATGGCCTCAGGCTCCTTTCCGAGAGAGAGGCTAAGTTGGAAGATGATTTTAGCAAGCATGCTGGGTAGGTCTGACAGAACCCTACCGCTCTGCTTGCACGAGGAATGATGGCAGGACAAGGCCTTGGCTTGTGGGATGTTCAATATAAATCTTCCCTATTTATTGCCCATGCTTTGAAATGAAAAGTTGCCCAAGCAGAACAAAATTTCATTATATGAGAAGTTTTGCTGATCCATTGAGAGGGGTCTGCAAAATGCTCACCTTTCCAGTGGAGTTTAGAAACGGAAGGTGACAAAATGACTCTTGGTTTTCCCCGGCCCTGGTTTGTCAAGTCTTTTCCTGTTCAAACAGCATCAACTCCTAAAGGAACACGAAAGACTATTTTATCTTCTGAGAGAATCTAAACGCAGGGCAAGTTTGTTTTACTTCATAGATTTAGAAATGGAATTTATTAGAAGAAACTAGGAGTTGAATATTCATTAGTATCCTTGAGCCTCTTTTGAGCAGAAGACTTGAAAGAAGCCAGGGTCTGGAGATTTTTTTTTAATCTTTTCTTTTTCCTGGGCTTTTGGAGCTCATGTTAAGTTCTGCCATCTGTGGGACATGTGCATATTAAACCTCTTTTACGTGTAAGCTTCAGCTCTTTCAGGAAATTGTTTTCTGCTTATGTTACCTAAGCGGCAGAAATTAGCTTCTGTCTCACATAGTCTCTGCATTATTAAAATGCAGCTTGTTGTGCAGAGTTTTAATGGACTCTTTAGGGACTTTACATATTAATGTTATATACTGGGGACTATTTAAGTATTCCAAATAAAAATATTCACCAGTTAAATTCTCCGTTTCATTTGTGATCATAAATGAAGAGGACATGCTAGTTATCTTCATGGTCATTTAGAAAAAATATCTTAACCTAATACAAAGTCAGTCTGCTCATAGCAGGCAACTTAGTCACAGAATTCTAAGGGAGCCTAGAATGTATTACGCTTTCTTTTTTGAGTCTTTATTTTTAAATGGCAAAACGAACAAAAATTGTTGCAACTTACTATTGATTATTTAAGTATGAAAATCTTACAGTAAATTCTTAATCTGAGACAGGTGTTATTGTTTTTCTTTCTGTCAATAAGAAGAATGTAATAGTTTGTCTTCAGTTGATATACACTTAGGGATTTTGAACTCTGAAAATATCTAAGTAAATGCTACTTGGTGAGGTCAACCAGGTAGAAGAGACAGAGAGGATAGAAGAAAGTGAGAATAAAATCAAATAATGCATAATTTTAAAATTATCTAACTCATATTTCTCTCTACCAGAAAAAAAAACAGTAGTAGTTTCTAATCAAATGTATTCCCTGAAATATTTGATATTAAAATTTATTCAACCGAGTCAGCAACCTACAATGTTGGGCCCTGGGTGACATCCTAGGATAGTGCTATGATCCCTAGTTTAAAGCCAGACAATACCTACAGCTTCTATCTCCCACTCTGCCACTCATTAGGTGGGTGACCTTGGATAAGTGATTTAACTTCTCTGTGTCTTATTTCCTCACTGGTAATAACAGAGGCTTGGATTTGATCCACTCAACTGATATATACTGAGCTCCTATTATGTGCCATGTTTCAGCGAGATATGAAAGTAAAAAGCAGCCCCTATCTTCAAGGAGCTGAAGGTTCAATAGAAACATCTGTAAGAATGAATGCATGCAGTATAGAGGTTTTGAATTTCTTAAAGAAACTTATTTAAGGTACGGGCAGAGTGGGGGGATCACCAAAAACAGGAGTGGACAGTTCTCTCTGGGTTTGGGTGGGAGAGAGAAGATTGACAAAACTTTACAAAGAAGATGCTTGAGCTGAGTGTGAATATCATTCTCCAAATGAGAAGAGGATGGAAGGTGTAAGAGCACAGGCCTGTGGGAGCTAAGTCAGCACAAAGCCTCCGGACCTAATAGAGGTCACGTATGGCTGTAAAATAAGTCTGAGATGAAATAGGCAATGGATGGTTGGAACAAATGGAAAAGGCTTTGTGTGACATAAGGACTCTGGATTTTGTGAGAAGCCAAGTCATGGTTCCAAGCAGAGCTTGTGCACTGTTCACATATGTATTCTAGAAAAATCACCCTAGAAGAGTATGGCAAAGACTTGGCAAAGATTAGAAGCCAGGAAGCCAAGTAGGAGGCTGTTACAGAGGCACATGGGAGAGATGATAGAGGTGACAGCAGCAGCTACAGAGTGGAAGGGAAAGTACTGTAAGATGTGAGGCCTGCTACTTCCTGCATATACGGTGTTGACTAAGATACAATTCCTGTTCTCCAAAAGCTTACAGTTTAGTAGGAGAATCAAAATAATAAATATGAATATGCAATTACAATAGAGTAGGGTTTCTCAGGCTCAGCACTAATGACATTTTATACTGCATAATTCTTTGTTGCGGGGGACTGTACATTGTAGGATATTTGGCAGCATCTACTGACCTCTATTCAAAGATGGCAGTAGCCCTCAACCCTTTCTTATAAGCATATAGTAGATACTCAGTAAATGTGAATGCTTAAGTGGGTAGATAGATTGATGGATGGTTTGAATGGTTTCCCATTCTAGGTCAGAGAGAAAAGCTATAGTTACATGTGGATTGAGGGCAATACGTTCTGAGGTTATACTTCAAAAATGGCCCTATTGCCACATCTACTGTTCAATATCCTGATTGTGGAGAGAAGTAGGACTCAAACTATGGATACATATGTCTGTTTTGTTTCATATTTAAATATATATAAATTTATTTATTTAAGTTTTGTTCTATATTACTTGTTAAGTGACGTATAACAATGTATGTGTTTGTTCCCATTGCTAGTCTTCAGCATAGTTCTGGGTCCCTATTATAAGCAAGTCATTTTAGCATGTTGTGATCGGAAAACAGGTTTAAATTCTGGTTTAGTTTCAATACTAAGCTTTGTCAACCTAAGCAAGAGTTTTAGTGTCACTAATCTTTAATTTTCTCAACTGTAAGGATAGTGTTGTTTTGATAACTACATGAACTAAAAGGTATATAAATAAAATACTTTATATATAGTAGGTTCTCAGTAAATGCTACTTCCCTCTGCCTCTTCTCCAAACAAACTATATTGTTAGGAATTACATTTGACTCAGACACAGAGCTCTGATAGTAATAGCCTACACAGTTTATTTCTCTCCCACACTAAAGCAGTTGGGATGTCTGCAAACCAGGGTTCATATGATGGCTTTACAAAGTCATTAAGAAGTCCAGGTTCAATGCTTTACTGATCCTAAATGATGGTCCTCGTACTCAAAATTCCTATTAAAGCACTAGTCACCACTGCTGTGTGCCAAGCAGCAGACTAGACAACAGATTGAAGAAGGTTATGTCCTCTCTTTTTTTAAAATATGTTTTTTATTGGTTTTAGAGAGAGAAGAAGGGAGAGGGAGAAAGAGAGAGAAACATCGATTGGCTGCCCTGATTGGGAATCAAACCAGTGACCTTTTGGTGCATGAGATGATGCTCAACCAACTGAGCCACACCAGCCAGGGCTACCCTCTCTCTTTTAAGGATCCTTCCAAAATGCATTTCTGCTACAGTAAGTTTGCTCATATGTAAATTTCTTAAGATTTAGCATCTTAGAATATAAACAAAAATGTTGTTGCACTTAAAGAGTTCCATACCTAATATTATTATACCACTTCTAAATTAATGTGTACATGTGTATGTATGTATATATATATACATATGCGTGTGTGTATGTATTGCAAAGTAAATTTGTGGTATTTTAATGTAGAGTTTAGAAGTGGAGTTCATAAGATCTGACATGCAAAATTATTTAATTTTTTGAATTAAAGATTTTAATGTTATATTTGAAACCATAAAAAATCCTAGAAGAAAACACAGGCAGTAAAATCTTGGACATTTCCGGTAGCAATGTTTTTTCTGATATATCTCCTTAGACAAGGGAAACGGAAGAAAAATAAACAAATGGGACTACATCAAATAAAAAGGGTTTGGACAGCAAAGGAAACCATCAACAAAATGAAAAGACAACCCATTCAATGGGAGAACATATGCTACATCAGATAAGGGGTTAGTATCCAAAATTTATAAAGAATGTATAAAATTCAACACCAAAAATATCAAACAATCCAATTTAAAAAATGGGCAAGGGACCTGAATAACTGTTCTTCAAAGAGGTTATACAGATGGCTAATAGACATATGAAAAGATGCTCAACATCACTAACCATCAGAGAAATGCAAATTAAAACCACAATGAGATATTACCTCACACCTGGCAAAGTGGCTATCATCAATAAATCAACAAACAACAAGTGTTGGTGAGGATGTGGAGAAAAGAGAACCCTTGTGTACTGTTGATAGGAATGCAGAATGGTGCAGCCACTGTGGAAGCAGTATGGAGTTACCTCAAAAAATAAAAATTAGAATTGCCTTATGACCCAGCAATTCTACTTCTAGGAATATAGCTGAAGAAACCAGAACACTCATTTGAAAGAATATATGCACCCCTATGTTCATTGCAACATTATTTACAATAACCAAGATTTGGAAGCAGCCCAAGTGCCCATCGGTAGATGAGTGGATAAAAAAAATCTGTGGTACATTTACACAATGGAATACTATGTGGCTGTAAAAATAGAAGGACCTCTTACCCTTTGTGACAGCATGGACCTGGAGAGTATTATGCTAAGTGAAATAAGCCAGTTAGAGAAAGACAAATATCACATGATCTCACTTATAAGTGCAATCTAATGACAAAATAAACTAACAAAATAGAAACAGACTCATAGATACAGAGAATATTCTGACAGCTGTCAGAGGGGAGAGGTCTGAGGGATGGGTGAAAAAGGTGGAAAGATTAAGCAAAGAAAAAAAATCTAATAGACACACACACACACAAAAAAACCAGTATGGTGATTACCAGAGGGAAAGGAAGTATAGGGAGGTAGAAGAGGGTAAAGGGAGAATAAATGGTGATGGAAGGAAACTTGACTTGGGGTAGTGAACACACAATACAATATACAGATGATGTATCATAGAATTGTACAACTGAAACCTATGTCATTTTATTAACCAGTATCATCCCAATACATTCAATAATTTTAAAAAAAGAATTCTTTCATTTTAAAAATCATGTTACTTACTGAGAGGGCATGGAAAATAACATCCCAATGGCAAGGAAGACATCCAATGCTCAGGTCTGTGTTTTAAATCCCATTCTCCAATAAACAGAACTAGGAGTCTTTGGAGATCAGTGTTAACATCACCAGTGATAAATCATTAGTATCATCTATCCTTTGGTATGAAGTGACGAAAAGGGAACTTTACCTCTGTGGTATTCTCTCCAAAAGCTCGTATCTCCAATCCGATCATGAGAAGAGCATTTAAAAACCTTGTTGAGGGGCATTTACACAATATCTGAACAGCACGCCTTAAACTTGTCATGATCACCAGAAAAAAAAAAAGGAACATTTGAGAAACTGTCACAGACTAAAGGATACTAAGGAAACTGGGTGAGTAAATGTAATCTGGTATTCTGGGTTTGGATCCTGGAGTGAGAAAGAACATTAGTGAAACCCGAATAAAGGCTGGAATTTAGTTAATAGAAATGTGCCAATATTGATTTCATAATTTTGACAAACATACAATGGTAATATAAGATGTTAACATCAGAGGAAACTGAGTGAGAAGTATATAGAAACTCTCTGTATTATCTCTGTAATTTTTCTGTAAAGGTAAAATTATTCTAAAACAAAGTTTATTCTAAAAATACAAACTATTGGCACACATTGAAAGCCTGCTATGTTCATTTGTGTAGAGCATTACTTACCGTAGATGCATTTGAGTATAATACCCATACATGCCGGGACTTTGTCTAATTTATTTCCTGCTGTTTCCCCAATATCTAAAGAAGTACCAGAAATAGAGCAGGCGCTCAATAAATATTTGTCAAATGTTGAATGACTGCACATATGTTGCCCTCTAAAAACAAATGTATGTGTTTAGTTGAGGATGATACTAAAATAAAATATACACCAAAACCCCGCTGATCTGTTCCTGGAGAATCAGCATCCTTTTTCTCTATAATTTTCCTAATGGAACATTTTAGGAGGGATGGATCCTGGAGGAGTAGGTAACTGGCTGTCAGGCAATTTATTAGAAAAGTAGGAGTTTGTAGCACTGATTCTAATTCAAAGAAACTGGAGCCTTTTGTAATCCTATGAGATTATAGATCAGGGATTAGAAAGCTGCATGATACTAATTTTCTATAAATTGGTAATTTTTTTCTCTATTAGTATAAAAAAGATCTAATGAGGAAAGGCATTTGATTAAAATCCCAGCATTACCACTTACTATCAATGTGATTATACGGAAGTGCTTCAGTCTAGGTCTGTAAAAGGTATATGTACAGTCCTCTATTAATTCAAATGCAGGATAGATTCCTATAACAAGAGCTCAAGAGTACAGTGGCTCTCGCAAAACAGAAACTTACTTCTGTTTCTCCTAACAATCCAGGAATGGTGTGAGAGCTTTTGGGGAGCCCAGGCTACTCCATCTTGTTGCTTGGCCACCTCTGGTCTGCATTTCTTCTTTTACATGCTCAACTCCCCACCCCTTCCACAAGGCAGATCCCAGGAAGGAGGAAGTCTAGAGGAAGCATGACCCAGAAGTTATCACTTCCATTCATCTTTCATTGGACAGAACCTAGTCTTGTGGCTCCAGCTCGCTGCAAGGGGAGCTGGGAAATGTTTTCTTTATCTGGGAAGCAATTTGCTAAACTAATACTTCTGATATCATGGAGTTTGGCAAGAAAACTAGCAGAGCCTTCCATAAGTACCTTGAGTAGTACCTCACATAGAATAAATGATCTCCAAATGATGTTCTCTTTAACTCATCTGGCAGGTGATTAGCAAGAAAGGACAAGGTAGGTGGAAGAATTTTATCAACTATGACTTTTGCTTTAGTCTGAATTTAGGATTAGATCTTCCTGGGAAGTTATATTTGCATTTGAAAACTTGCTTATCTTCTTGTAACTTAAGTCCCAACTCCCAAGAAATAAGGTTTGTATTCATCCTAAGGATCACAAGCTGCAGGAGTAGTATTTCCCAGAGTGTACTTGTTTTTATGTGCAATGGCTGCATCTAGCTTCCTTCTAGCCCAGGAAGCTCTGGTAGATTCATTTAGAAGGACCTGTGCTCTGTCAAAAAAGGGGGAAGATACAAAGTGAACTATGTTCCTTATTTCTAATGTAGAAATTCTTTTGCTGGTTCACTTGTAATTTTGTTAATCAGAATTTTTCTGCTATCTACTCTTTGCATGGAGCCAGTTTCAAGCTATTAGCAGTAATTTATATGCACAGATGTGGTACTGCATCATTCAGAATTTTTTTTTTCATTCTTCTGCTGGGTTGGTTTGATTGTTTCCCTGAGGATATTTACTGTAACCTGTTGAGCTTGGACAGCTTAGTTCCAAGCAAAGCAGTTTATACTAAGCCTGATTTATGCTAAGCTTGCCTAGGACATTCTTACATTCATGGGCCCCAAATGCAGGTTGTCCACCCCTCATGTGATCCATTAGAACACACTGCTGACAGCTGGACAGGACGCAGTTGGCCCTGATCTTTGGG
The DNA here is from genome assembly GCF_000412655.1 of Myotis brandtii. Taxonomy (NCBI): domain Eukaryota; kingdom Metazoa; phylum Chordata; class Mammalia; order Chiroptera; family Vespertilionidae; genus Myotis; species Myotis brandtii. The sequence goes on along the minus strand of NW_005353838.1, from coordinate 11,237,938 downwards.
TGACATTGGCAGCATGAAGGGTGAACATGATACTGGCGTATTAGTCGGCTTGGGCTGCCATAACAAAATGCCGTACACCAGTTCACTTAAACAAGCTACTTTTATTTCTCACAGTTCTGGAGACTGGGAGGTCCAAGATCAAGGTTCCCAACAATTCAATTTCTGGTAAAAATTATTTCCGGTTTGCCGTTAGTTTTACCTTCTGTGTGTCTTTGCATGGCAGAGAAAGAACCCTCTGGTGTCTCTTCCCCTTCTTATAAAGGCATTGGCTCTATCAGATTAGCCCTCTCCACTTGTGATGGCATTGAACTGTCACCTCCTCATAGGCCCTACCTACAGTTACAGTCACATTGAGGGTTAGGGCTTCAAGATATGAATTTTGGGAGAATACAAATATTCACCCCATAATACTGATCTCCCTTGTATGTATCATGGTATCCCCAAAGGGTGAATGTTTGTCTAATACTTGCCCTGTGCCCTCCTGAGCAACCTGCCTAAAATTTCCTAGAGTAGAAGAAAAGATTGCTCCAGTGGCTTCCTAAAGTCTCTTTCTCTAATAAGATATTTGGTTTAATCTCATTGTTTGGCCCTACAAAATGCTTTCAGAGTTATAAAATGTTAACATATTACAATGTAATAAAATGATATTTGTAGAGCAGTGTACAGCTTTCTCACATTATGTCTTAAATCCTCATTGTAACTCTGTGAGAATGGTTAGGATGTTTGATGGGCTCGATTTCCTATATTGGATAATTGAAGTTTGGAGAAGTTAAGTGATTTTCCTAAGGTCTCAGGGCTAATAATTGACTGACACTGAGACTCCATTCCAGGCCTTCTAATTTCTAATCCACAGTAGACCAACTATAAACTGGAATTTGGCTCTGGAATCTCTGTTTGGTTTCAGTCCAAGTTCTGTCACTTATTAACAGTAAGTGGGCAAGTTACTTAACTCACTAAAATTTCTCAACCTTCTCTGTGACATGGAAATAATAGAGTCCACCTCATAGGGTTCTAATGAAAATTAAATTATATATGCATTTAAATCACTTAGCATAGCACCTGCTGCATAGGAAATTGCTCAAAATTGTTGGTTATTATTTTTAAGAACAGATCAAATCCTATTGCATTTAATTTAACTCTAAAACCAAATTTATACATTATACTGGACTTTAGGATAAAATATTATGCAAATATTGAAACTGTTGACCGATTTTTAAATATTTTACAAGTTGTGTGTTAAAATTTATAATATGAATTTTACTGAGATATGAGCATTTTAAATGTCATCTCAACCTCTGTCTCTGTGTGTGTATTTATTCTTGCTTGGTCAAGCAACAGATTAAAACAGTAACTAGCAGGTATTTAAAACTCTTCAAGTTATAATTTAAGCAAACTGGTAGAATTTTTTTTTAGTTAACTGGCTTTGGTTTATGGTCACTTAGTATTCTTTAATGAGAAACATCGAGTTTGGAATTTTCATTTTTCATTTTATACCAGTAACTAATAACAGTCAACATATGCTAAGAATTGTGATCAAAGAAGCATTAAAGAAGCAAAGATTTAACTGCTTAAAATTGCTATACAGAAAAGTCAAATTACTTGTGATTGTTCTCCATATTATCCAGGGTTTAATCTTCATTGAAACACATATTTTTCTATTAGTGGGATTCTGCAAGCCTAAGATATGTCAACAATAATGACTGGGAGGTACTCTCCTAATGTGCCCAGATTTATCAGGTAATTTAATGTGTATGTCAGGGTAAGTTAAACACATACTTTAATTTCTTTTACACATCAGTCCTGATGTTCATATGGAATAGGTAATTAGAAAATTTTATGCATTTCTAGATTTAATGTGTGTGGGTGGGTGTATGAGTAAGGGAATGTTCTTATTCAGATAATAGTTCTAATTTAAGTTTCATGCAAGAGGTCAAATAAACTTTCCTTAGGTAGAAGAAACTATACCAAACCAGGAATGAACACCCATTCGAGCAAAGTCTATTAGCAATGTGAATGAAATTATCTTTCATCTGTGATCAGCTGAACAAACAGTGGAGGGCCAGGCTTCAAGAACAGAGTCTAATGACTTTGCTGGGTAAAAGGACTGCTTCCCACTAGGTTTGTAGGTTAGTCAATTCTGAGTAATTTTGACTGGGAATGAATGATACTGATGATTTGAGTTCATCTTAAATAGTTCTCAGTATCTGGGGAGAGCATCTATGAATACATAGATAAGTAAGTTGGATAGTAACATAAAATTACCTTCTTTCTATGCCTCATAGATGGTCTCAGAGTGACTGTACACCTATAGACAGATAACCACTACCACAGCCTCTGATGGTGTTGATTTGAGAAAGCAAGATAAATATACTTACTACATAGGTTTGTTTTTGTGTATTATTGTCATAGTGTTAAGCTATGGTTTAACTTGTGGTATGCCTTCAGAAAGGAGTTACACAGTACCCTGTATATAACTCACTCATTGCCCTTGTCACATATTCTTATTTTGTTTTCCCTTCTAGCTTCTTGAGAGCAGAGAACATGTCTTACTCAGGATGAACACAGGGCCTGGCCCATACTAGATGCTTAATAAGTATCTCAATGAATGATAAATGGATTTAAACTTATGAATGGATATCTACAGTACTTAAATGTACAACATATGTAAATATAAACATGATATGAATAATTGATCTATGTATATATGGATGCCAGCATACACATATCCCATATTTAGAGTACTGTGGTTAAGGAAAGTAAATAATATCTAAGGAGTCTAGCCAATAATAATATGTTAATATGTAATGAAATAATGAGTAATTGCTGAAACAGGAAAAATAACTAAACATTAATTTCTTAAGGGGAAAATGCATATATGTCAGTTTAAAAACATTATGAGGGTTAACCCTACTAGTGTGGTTGGAGTGTTGTCCCATAAACTGAAAGGTCGCTGGTTCAATTCCAAGTCAGGGCACATACTCAGGTTGTGGGTTCAATCCCCGTGATGTTTCACACTCACATCAATGTTTCTCTCTCTCTCTCTCTCTCTCTTTCTCTCTCTCTCTCTCTCTCTCTTTCTCTCTCTCTCTCTCTCTCTCTTTCTCTCTCTCTCTCTCTCTCTCTTTCTCTCTCTCTCTCTCTCTCTCTTTCTCTCTCTCTCTCTCTCTCTCTTTCTCTCTCTCTCTCTCTCTCTCTTTCTCTCTCTCTCTCTCTCTCTCTTTCTCTCTCTCTCTCTCTCTCTCTTTCTCTCCCCTTTTCCCTTCCTCTCTCAAAAATCAATAAAAGGATGTCCTGGGGTGAGGATTAAAAAAAACCAGCATTATGAGAGTTAAATATATAATCCCAAGAAAACTTATAGAAATTCAACACACTCACATTTATTCATGACCAGCAGTTATTTGGCTGTTTTTATAAAAATATGGCAGACTGTCAGTACTAACCACAAAACAATTATTTTATTCGTTGTTTTCCTTACTGTGGATATAACTAGCATTCATCTTAGTAATTTACTAAAAATACTGAAAGATAATTATCCAAACTGTAGTTTTAAAAGCAATAATTGTTGTTTTTTCTAATATAAGAAGTTATACAACTTCCAAGGTTTTAATAAACCCTTAAATTAACCTGATTTTTTCCCAAATTGGTAATTATAAAAGAGCATAGGTTTGTTTGCCATATTTTCTACTAGAAATATACTGACATATACAATGTTTCTATTTAAAGTAGACACCAGCTCTTATATTACAGTAATAGGTCTTACACATGGAAAAGAGTTATATTCATGTGCTTTTTGGCATATGTTATTAGAGAAAATTAAGTTTCACTGTGAATTTATGGATCTGATATACAATCAACTTTATATTATCTAATCAAATTAAAACTAGAAGTTCCTTAAAATGGAAAAAAATTATTCCAAGATCTCATCTAAGGAGGTAGTTTTGTCTTACGCCCCACTATTCTTGGTCTTAACAAACAGCAGCCCTCAATCCAACCGGCCCTGGACAGCCAGTCTGCTGTCTCCCTGTTGTCCCTGTAGTGGTCTGCAGGTTTTGAGGAGAGACTTAGTTCTTTATTTATTTATTTGTTATTTTTTTAATTGATTAAGGTATTACATATGTGTCCTTATCTCTCCATTGCCCCCTGTTCATGCCCTCACCCTCCTTTGTCTTATGTCCATTGATTAGGCTTATTTGCATGCATACAAGTTTTTTGGTAGATCTCTCCCCCTTACGCTCACCCTCCCCTACATTCCCTCTGAGGTTTGAGCATCTGATCGATGCTTCTCTGTCTCTGGATCTGTTTTTGTTCATCAGTTTATTTTGTTCATATAATCCACAAATGAGTGAGATCATGTGATATTTATCTTTCTCTGACTGACTTATTTCACTTAGCATAATGCTCTCCAGCTCCATCCATGCTGTTGCAAATGGTAGGAGTTCCTTCCTTTTTATAGCAGTGTAGTATTCCATTGTGTAGATGTACCATAGTTTTCTAATCCACTCATCTGCTGATGGGCACTTAGGCTGTTTCCAAATCTTAGCTATTTTAAGTCGTGCTGCTATGAACATAGGGGTGCATATATCCTTTCTGATTGGTGTTTCTGATTTCTTGGGATATATTCCTAGAAGTGGGATCACTGGGTCAAATGGGAGTTCCATTTTTAGTTTTTTGAGGAAACGCCATACATTTCTTCACAGTGGCTACACCAGTCTGCATTCCCACCAGCAGTGCAGGAGGGTTCCCTTTTCTTCGCATCCTCGCCAGCACTTGTCATTTGTTGACTAGTTGATGATAGCCTTTCTGACAGGTGTGAGATGGTACCTCGTTGTCGTTTTGATTTGCATCTCTCAGATGATTAGTGACTTTGAGCATGTTTTCATATGTCTCTTGGCCTTCCTTATGTCCTCT
>NW_005353838.1:11186077-11232961 GCF_000412655.1 Myotis brandtii | reverse complement strand
TTGGGAAAATTGGACAGATACATGCAAAAAAATGAAACTAGACCACCAACTTACACCACACACAAAAATAAACTCAAAATGGATAAAGAACTTAAACGTAAGACGGGAAACCATAAAAAATCTTAGAGGAATCCACAGGCAGCAAGATCTCAGATATATGACAAAGCAATATCTTCACCGATACAGCTCCTAAGACTTAGTTCTTACTGCAGTAGGCTGATGGTATGGAGCTTCTTCTCCATGTCATAATTACCATTTGCAGGTAATGATTACTTTCTACTGCCTCAGTATATTTTCATATCCAGTTCTCTCCTGGATCCTTTATAACCCATAGAAGAATGCTTGAAGCCATCCATTAAGAGAGCTTTTCCTAATCCCCCAGTTCTAGCAAAAGGATCACCTTCATCACAACACAATTATTAATGCCGTAACCAGGAAGGCAAACATACTAATGTAGCAGAGACTACCGGAACATTGTTGATATGGGATTAGAGCTGCTACCCAAACAACTTCTACCTCCTGTCCTCTTCCAGAAATTATAATTCTCTGTATTATCAGCATCCCTTTACCACTGATTTTCTCTGAAATTATTATAGAATATATGAATCAGTATGTTGAGTTTGGCAGTTGTAAAATAAATATTTGTCTAGAATTGGTGTGCATAAATGATTATATACACCCTACACACACAAATCATAGCACAATGTGGTAGGTCTGGTGATGGGAAATGTAGGTATTATAGGAACAGAATAGAGGGATACTTCACATGTCTGGGCTGGTCAAAAAGAGATTTCCTCTATTAAAGAATGGATAGCAATAGGCAGATGAAAGTGGGGAGGAGACCCACCATGAATTTTTCCAAAAGGTGGAGGAATGGGACTGATCTCTGGACAGTAGTGGGCAGTGGCTCCTCAATAGTTATAAAGCGAGATAGCATACTAGTGGATGAGGAGCAAAATGAGTTCATGAAGATGTTCTGTCTGGCAAAAAGCAGGTTTAAAATGTTGTTTGTAAAGCCCTTGGGCTGAGCCTGCTTTCTTCAGGTAACTTGTTGGCCCTTTCACTCCTGCTTGTAGTCAACCAAGCTGTATTCACACGTAAGTGACATGGCTGACCCTGAGACATTAGTTTGTGAGCTTTAAGATTTAAAGGATCCCCTTCTAAACCATAGAAAACTCAAGATATATGAGGTATGTAAGAGCTTCTTGGTGATGATTATTTATTACTAAAGGCCCGGTACATGAATTCCTGCACAGGTGGGACCAGGGGGTCCAGCCAGCCTGCCCCAATGGGGCCCCATTGGGCCGGGCCAGTGGGGGGAGGGGCTACGGGCAGTTGGCCAGCCAGCCCCACCCCTGATCAGGGTGTTGGGGGCCGATCGGGGCCCGGATCAGGCTGGTTGGCTGCCGCAGTGCGCATCATAGCCACCAGTCGTTCCAGTCATTCCGCTGTTCCAGTTGCTGGGCTTTTATATATATAGATTTATTTTTTAATTGACTTTATTGGCCTGATACTGGTTAATAAAGTTACATAGGTTTCAGGTATATAATTCTATAATACATCAACTGTATAATGTGTTGTGTGTTCACCACCCAAGTCAAGTCTCCTTCCATCACCATTTATCCTCCCTGTAATCTCTCCTACCCCGCTCCCTCCTTTCCCCTCTGGTAATAAGCATACTGTTGTGTGTGTCTGTGAGGTTTTTTAAATTTGTATTGTTGTTGTTTTTGCTTAATCCTTTCAAAGTTCTAACTTGGCCAGGCCAACCTAGAGTTGAATTATGAACTACTAGAGGCCTGTTGCACGAAAAGATTCATGCAATACACCTTCCCTCCCCCTGGCTGCCGGCACCGGTTTTCCTCCAGCACCCGGGACCCAGGCCTTCACTCCGGCCGGAGCCACCTTCCAGCCCGCCAGCCCCGGGTCCTCCACAGGAGGGCCGGATGAGGGCGGGGCAGGCAGGATGGCGCTGTCCCACCCTGCCTGCAGTATGCAAATTAGCTGCCATCTTTGTTGGCGGTTAATTTGCATATCATGCTGGTTAGCAATGGGAGGCGTAACAATTGTTATGGAATAGGGATTCTAATCACCAGACTGTAAAATGTTTCTAAATCAGAAAAGCACTTCTAATGAAATGTTAGAACATGTAAAAGTCTTCTAAAGATAACTGCAGAAGTTTATTAAGTCATTGAAAAAAGAGCCACCTAGTTTCAAATGTTTCACATTTTAGTTACTTTTCTATTCATCAATAATTTGGAAAGAATTGATACATTTAAAAAGATAAACTGTCACAAATCTATAAAGATCCTCTTACTATATCATAAATACTGATTGGCCACAGTACATGCAATTTTTAAAAAATATATTTTATTGATTTTTTACAGAGAGGAAGGGAGAGGGATAGAGAGTTAGAAACATCGATGAGAGAGAAACATCGATCAGCTGCCTCCTGCACACTCCCTACTGGGTATGTGCCCGCAACCAAGGTACATGCCCTTGACTGGAATCGAACCTGGGACCCTTGAGTCCGCAGGCCGACGCTCTATCCACTGAGCCAACCGGTTAGGGCCACAGTTCTGTTTTCCCATGAATATATTGTACTGTATATTTGCCCCTCTATTAATGAACTGAAGATATAAGATTCAAACCCCCTAATCAAGGGATAGGTAACACTTCTCTAAAAATACCCTCTTTTTGTTAAATTATTTTGCCCATTTCTACTGGGGAAAGATATTGTAATCAATTTTAAACGGCATTACAGTAAAGGAGTAATTTTAAAAAAATCATTCCTTTTGGTTCAGAAGAATATAGGTCTGTATAAAGATAAAATAGAGTGAATCTAATAATAATACTTTCCTTGTTATCAAGTGAATGTCAGAGCTCATTATAAACCTCAATTTCTACGGCATTTTAATGAGTTTGTTTTGACCCTATTTCTTTTATTCACAAATAAACTGGAATATAAAGAAATTAAAAATTTTATCCAAAGTCACATAGGCATTATATGTGAGTAACCTTGGCATTGCTGATGCAACATGACTTTTTCCTATCAGATTGCTTAAAATATTGATAGAGCCCTTGAAACCTTCTCATCTGTTTCTCTTATTTCCTTACACAGTATTGATTTCTATTTTTTTAAATTCAAAGATTCACACAGTACAATTGTAAAAAATTCAAAAGTACCTTTCCTAAATTTTTTTTCACCTAAATTTTAGATTTTTTTAAAAAAAGAACCAACTGTAATACATATGATAATAGCTAGTGAATAATACACACAGTATTCATCAATATTGAGCAAAATGATACACTGTACTTTTGAAAAGTATGTTTTCAAGAACTGAATACATCCTTTAGGGTTTTGTTTGTTTGTTTTTTGTTTTTGCTTTTTTTCTGGTAGCTGCTAACTTCACAAAGGCAGATGAAGTTTAGTCTGACAAAATAAAAAAATAAAAATCATATTATTTTTTGATCTGAAATTAAATTCTATTACTTAAAATTTTCATCCTGGTAATAGCACATGTGAAATTCTTGGAAGTTGAGAAAAGACTACACAACTGAGATATGTTGATAAGGATTCATTTCTGATATAGATGCATGTGTATCTATAAAATGAATGTGTAAAGTTTGAGGAGATATGTTAGAGAGGAATATGAATTAGACACCATCTAACTTTTTTTACCTTGAAAGGATCAACATCTATTAGGTTAACATCAAATACTTGAGAGCAAAATCTTAATACATTGACTAAACCTGAATCTTTGTTGTAATATTTGAGACACCCGAAAATCAAATATAATTGTTGAAATTCAAACACATGGTCATTTATCAACCAGTCCTGGTAACTTTTATGATAGCTACATATTTTACACAAATGATTATCTTTTACAGAGGAATTATAAAGGAGCCTCATTCAGGGATTCTCTCTTTCATGGCTATTATCTGTCCACCCTTCCTCCCTGTGGTAGAAAAGAAGCAGGACACAGTGGGAAAAGGAGCCTAGCACTAAGGCCTTGGACTCTCAGTCTCAGTGAGCGGTATTAAATGAAAACCCAAAGTCCTGACTTGCAGTGGTTAGGATGCAAGTCTCATCATGTCATGGCCTTATTTAAAATCTGTTTTGACTCTTCACTACCTTTAGGTCATCTGAACACATTAACATGACTTATGAGACCTGCATTAGTCTGGTCTCTATTTACTTTTTCAGGAACATTTCTCACTCCAGAAACATGCTTCAGTCAGTACTGAAATTCTTGACCATGCTTGCTCTGGCTTCAGGCCTCGCCTCAGATGTAGTTCCCTCTACTTAAAACAAACCTGAAACCAGCTCTTCTTGTTCTCTTACTTCATTCCCTTTTCTCTAGGTAAATCCTACTCTTAGGGTTTTCAGTTTGGACTTTACTTTTTTTAAAAAAAAAAATCCTCACCTGAGGATATGTTTATATTGATTTGAGAGATAGAGGAAGAGGGTGAGAGAGAGCAAGAAAGGGAGAGAGAAAAACAACAATGTGAGAAAGAAACATAGATTGCTTGCTTGCCTATTTGTACCCAAACTAGGGATGAAGCCTGCAACCTACTAGTACTAGGTATGTGTCCTGACCGGGAATGGAACCCACAAATTTTTGGTATACAGAGCGATACTTCAACCAACTAAGCCACCCGGCCAGGGCACACATATATCTCTTAAGTTAAAAAGCATGCCACTAAGTTGATAAATAAAGCATGTTATCCTCTTACATTGATACATACATAATCATAAAAAAAAACTAACAGAACACCAAGAAGGCCAGGTATTGTTTTAGAATTCCAGATATCACAAAATTCTGTGCCGGAATGTGGAATCAGTGTGGCTCCTATCCCACCCCTTTTTCTTCCCGCCCAGCTCAGTCCTGTACTACAGCAGTGTGGTCCCATGCCCCACTGCCAAACTTCAGCTACATCTCCTGAAAACAGCCATCCAGAGGCCACTCCCTGGCCCATGCAGGTGTTGTCAACCTTAGTGGGACAGATCTGGAAAAGAGACCTTTGCAGGCTGTCGAGGTGCTTCTGGGGCTATTAAGACATGGACACATGGAATCCTATTACCCAGAATGTGATCTAGAAGTTGGGGAGGGAGAGCATAGACTCCGTGTAGGTCTGTTCCCTTGACCTGCAGACTGATAAGAAGCCTGGGTAGAGAGGGTTGTATCTAAGAGTGATAATGCAAGCAGGAGATGACCTAGATTTATTCTAGAACTTATACCCCAGTTATACTCTTAGTAAATACCTGTGAGGGTGTAGCATCAGCAAGGACTGTCTAATATTGTATTGTTTTTTTTAAAAAAAAACACACATTCAAATAAACCTTAAATGTTGTACATACATCTTTCCTAACTAACCTCTTAATTGTTTATACTTCAAGATCATGTGATCTCTGTTCTGTGGTATTCTGGGAAGCAGTTTAAACTAGTGCCTATAAGCACATTCTTTCAAGTTAAAACAGGGTTCTGAGTTGTTCGTTTAATGGCTGTGAAGCACTGGACAGAGTGCTTCATCTGCTGAGTAGATGTAATAAAATCTTCTTCTAGAGCTGTAGTGAAAGTACAGGAGGTTAAAGTCTTTAACAGGCTTAGCTCAAGTAAATGCTCACTAGATCACAGTGCTGTCTGTCATCATCATCATAATCGCTGTCATTATTTTTACAGCTGTTATTGTCTGTAACTATTGCAATGACCTTGGGCAAGTCATGTAACCTCTCAGAACCTCAATTTCTTCATCCATAAAATGAGGTCTTTGGAGCAGAGGATAACTAAGGTTCTGTCCACGTAAGAGTAGGGACTTTTTGGAGTTCCTTCTTTTTCAGTTTACATTAAACCTGAACTTGACCTCCAGGCTATGTTATAAATTTTTAGTAGAAGTTAGCCACTATTCCTCTGCTATCCTGATGTGTTTTATTTTGGACAAGACTGATATTGAATCATCTGAATCTTTTGTAAAAACTGAAAAACTCAGGGTTACATCTGCAGTTTATAAAGCAAGTATTTGCTTTACAGAAAGATTCACTGTAGGTGTTCTTTATTCCCTGGCTCTTCTTGCACATTAAAAATCAAATTTGATTTACAGAAAGATATTCAGTTTGCATACAATTTTCAGAAACATATGCAGATATTTTTAATCTCTTTGAATCACAGAATCCTTTGAGAAATGATTACATCTGATTCCATTATCCCCCAAACGAGCATTTGTTTGGGGGCTTTGTTTTTGTTTAGGCTTTATGCCAGAAGCATTTAAATTAGGATCTTCGACCCCTTTTCTCAAACAATTGCATGCAGATATTTGCCAGCCTCATGTTGACAGCTAATCCTCCTCCTATCCGGTGTTTTCATGTCATCTCTTTGGAGCTGGGATGACTTGCAGGAGTGCTATGATGCTGTTGGGACACGGGGCAGGCAGAGAGCTCAGGAATGATGGATTCTCTTGACTGGACGTGATTCAAAAGTTTTGATCCCCTACGTGCTCCAACAAAAGTTTGGCTGACATCTCTATAAGAGAGTTGTCAGCTGAAGAGCAGAGAAGTGGCCTGTCAGACTCAGAATGTCCCATTTGCCAAGTCTCACATGAGAAAAGTGAAGACAGCCCCATGTGGAAAGAAGACCTGCTTTCTGAAAGATTTATTATATAAGGGTCATGTTGCACAACATGTGCTAGGTCCAGTAGACTCAACTCCTCCTTGATTCATTCATGTTTCATAAGAAATCTAATTCATCTCTTTAAAAAGGAAGCAGTAGGTGGGGTTAGAATAAATGAAGGACCTTACATGAATGACAAACAACCTGAGTCTTATTGGCATTAGGCCTTGGTTCTATAAGCTGATATTGAACTTTTTTTCATAAATAGCCTGATGCAATATTATGAAGAAATCTCTAAGGTTTGCACACTTAAAGACTTTATGTATTAAGGGGATGTCTGAATCTCCATGTCCTAACCTGTCAGAATAGAACATTCTTGATGAGTTGGAAATAACACTTAGAAATCCATTTTTGGTTTCAAGTTATTTTAAGATATGCTATCTTATCATAGACTTCACAGTGTGTCCTTGAAAATCATGCTGTTTACACAGGGATATTAAAGGCACAATGAGATTTGGTATTTGATTTAGATTTTCCTCATGATTTCCCACATGATATAGAACTGCTTCATGAAGTCACTTGCTGCTAAGCATCTCAGACCTTTATTTGGCAGTAATGAGAAAAACAACTACTTAAAAATGTTTGGAAGCGGAATATGCATATTTAGAAGTAGCTAAGATCTGATACGTAATTTTTTAAATATGCTACGTATGGTGCAAGAGATTCTTTACCAGTGTAAAGACAGTCCCTTCTCTGAGCAAGGGTGCATAGCATAGCGGTTAAAGTATGGCATCTAGGGCCAGACAACATGCCTTTGAATCAGCTCTGCCACTTACCTGTTTTGTGACCTTGAGCAAGATAATCTCTGTGTGTCCTGTTTCCTCATCTACAAAATGCAGAAAAGAGCAAGTTTCCCTTACTGTGTTAATTTGAAAACTGAGTACATTAATATATGCAAAAAGTGCTTAGAACAGTGTTGACATATAATAAATGTTATGTGTTAGCCATTGTTATACAGATGAGTAAAGATAACCAATAAAATCTACATTAGCATTAGAAGGTTCAAAAAATAAGTTAGTTTATCCTTAGTTTAGGATAAGGCTTCACACTGAGTATATTCTTATCTCTGTCTCGAGAAAATTCTAACCTAACAAGGACAGCTGCCATTCCTTCTGCTCCCCTATATCAAGTGTGCATAGCAGTGGGTCCCGTAACATCTGTGGGCTGAGGATCCTCATGTACCTATAAATGGAAATGTGCACCAGGGATTTGGTAGATTCAATAAACACCATGTTTCACACATACCCAATATACGCTTGCCAAATGTATGTCAGCCCTCCTATGATAATGAAATACCTTTATTTTAAATGGTACCAACTGCACGACAGCATTGTATGTAATCAGTGAATACAAAGGGGTGGGGGAAGCAGTAATAACACATGAGGAGTTCTTCAAACCATTTAATCTTTAAAAAGTGTCTTCATACTTGAAAAGGCTGAGGAAGTATAGTTATTCATTCATTCATTTAAAGTAGATATTGAGAGCTACCATAGGCCTGGCTTTGTCAAGAAGCTGGGAATACAGCACCTGAAATATAGAAGATCCCTGTCATTGTGGAGGTTATGTTCTCCTCGCCCATATTACTTCTCTGTCTGTGCCCATAATCCACACTAAGTTTTATGTCTTAGTATTAGTCGCAAATTGTTTCAGATATCTTATTTTTGTTCTCCAAATAGATAGTTACCTGCATAAGGACCAGGGATCCTTGTTTTCTGTTTACCATAATGTCGAGTACAGTGCTGGGGGTCGGGGGGCAAAAGTAACAGTCTTTTTCACAGATAACTTCTTCTTTATGGACTTGCCTACTTTAAATAAGTAAATTTGTAAAAATCTAAATTGCTTATTCTAGTGAGAGGAGACAGTGAACAATTGAACAAAACAAGATACTTTTAGAGACAGGTAAGTGGAGTAAATTAAACAGAGCAATGTAATAGAGGAAAGGCCTTGCCGAAGGCCTCAACTGAGCTGAGACAAAAATGAATTGGGGAAAGAGTTTCATGCTGAGGGAACAGCAAAGGCAAAACCCTTGGCAAGAATGAATTTGACATGGTTGGGAAAGATAATGGAAGCTTAGATGTTGGTGGAGGATGGAGACAAGGGGAGGGTGATGGATAGAAAGTGAGGCTCTGGAAGTAACAGGGACTTAATCATGTGTTAACTGTTGGCCATGGTAAGATTTTTTTCAAAGTGCAGTGTGAAACCATTAGGCACTGAAGTAACTTGATAAGATTTGTATTTTTAAACTGCTTGGCTGTTGTGTGGAGAACCAAGTGTAGGGGCATATAAGTGCTCCCAGAAAGACCTGTTGAGAGCCGTTAGCTGTTAGATGTTGCTGGCTTAGACTAAAATGTGGCAAAGACATGGAGAGAAGCAGAAAGACGTGGAATATATATTGGAGGTAGAGACAACAGGACTTTCTAATCGTCTGGATGTAGGTGGTAAGCAAAAGGAGGAACCAAGGAATCACATATTTTATGGCCTCTGTCAAGTCCTGCCTTCCCAGTGAAACTGTCTCCAGCCATTCTAACCCACTATTGTCTCTCCTTTTGATGCAGCCGTTGTTTTTTTAGTTCACAGTACGTGCAAGGCACGGTTCTAAGTGCTTATGATACATTAATGAATGAAGATCCTTGCTATCATGGAGGTTATGTTCTCCTTGTCCATATTACTTCTCTATCTGTGCCCATAATCCACACTAGGTTTTCTGTCTTAGTATTAGTCACAAATGGTTTCCGATATCTTATTTTTATTCTCCAAATAGATAGTTACCTTCATAAGGACCAGGAATCCCTGTTTTCTGTTTACCATAATGTTGAGTACAGTGCTGGAGGTTGGGGGCAAAAGTAACAGTCTTTTTTCACAGATAACTTCTTCTTTATGGGCTTGCCTACTTTAAATAAGTACATTTGTGAAATTCTAAAACTGCAATTCAGATCATTGCAAAGGCAATCATTTTTCCATTAAAAAATAATTATTTACTCACTCAAGAGTTACTTTAAAACAACAGACTTCCCTAATGAATGTAATTAAAAGTTTATTAACAGGTCATTATGTATTTGTCAGGGGATAGGGGTAAAGGAACTGAAGTTAGAGTATCAGTCATCATAGTCAATTTTAAATTATCCAGAATGCAGACAAAGGAGCTGAAATTTAGAATTGTAAGTAAAAAGAAAACAAGTTCTGATTTCTAAAAATTTAAACATATAGACAATTTCATAGAGGGCTTTTATTTTCTAAATTTACAACTTGTAAATGACAATTTAAATTCATTTTTTAACCAGATCACATTCATCCTAACAATGAAAAGTAATCATTGGAATACACAAGAAAATTGGCTTCTGGTTATGGCTTTTGGAGTATGTCTTAAAGTACATAGAAGAATTGAAAAGTCATGCTTTTATGCTTTGCTAAGAAGATGGAACATCTTCACAAACATTGATAGGATGTTGATTCCTTTTCCAGACCCCATGTAATGTCAGCATTGAGGTGCTATTGCTAGTGTAATGTTCTACCTGATTCACCTCTCCTGTGGTTTAATTAAGCTTTTAAGAACTGCCCCGGTAATCCAATGACCATTTATGATTTTGTTTTTATGGAAAATGCTACTGAGTTCTAGAATGCTAACTTTAACCCCAAGGTTAGGAACATACCCCATTTATAAGGGCTCTTATTAAACTTGTTTATTTAATTCTCATAAACCATTCACTCTTTGAAGACCATCATGTTATTAATGGAAAAGAAAACTTTTAATCAGGTAGTATGCAGCGGCACAGTTCTTATAATAAGAGTGTACATGTTGTTCCCTTTACCTCATTCGTCTCTCAACACATTCATTAAGTGTTTACTCTGAGTAAGGCACTAGGCAAACAGCAATAAATCAAGTCTGATCTCTAACCCAGAGGAGCTTAACCATTTGTACGCCATAAGCGTCTATAGACGCAAGCTGCAGACCTTTTTCAATTAAATTCAAAATACTGTGGCAGTTAACTGGTTAAAGCTTCTTGGGGGTGGGGAGTTAGAGACACATACCCAAATAGAATGTCCTAAGTACCATGAATTAAATGCATTGTGGGTTCAGAGGAGAACAAGATATTTCTAATGGAAATGGGAAGACTTCCTGGGAGAGATGACATTTAAAGTGCCACTTGAAAATGGAGAGAATTTGAAAGGGGACAGAAAGGAAGGGCATCCTGGGAAGCATGCACAAAGTGATAGAATTAAGAAAATGTGTATGTGCAAGAACCTGCCAGTGCTTCATACAGTGAACAGGTCTGCAAGGCACTACCTAAGGATCCCAAGACAGAAAAGTAAGATTTGGTCCTTGTCCTTAAGGGATAATTCAGTTTAGCGTGTTTTAGAAAGTGTGAGCGAGAAAATAGTTTTCAGTTAAGTTTGAGGAGGGTGATAGTGAAATAAGGTGTTAGAAGTGTAGTCTATGGTGATGGCTTTGGTGATAGTGATAGCAATATTTATTATTTTCTAAATCTTTCAACGTTCTCTGCATTTTAGTTAGAATTTAAATGTATTCATTCCTTCAGTTCTCCTCGTTAGATATGGTTACTGTTTAATTCCTACCTGTCAGCTGATAAAACTGGGGCTTAACAAGTCAATTCATTTAATGTTGTCCAGATGGTAAGTAGTGGAGTGGGATCTGAACAGGTATATTGGATTTCAGAATCTATACGTCACTAAGGGAAGTCATCAGAGAATTTGAGTAGGAAAATGATTGAGTCAAGCTATTTTTATTAAGAATTCATTTGACTACAGGGGGGAATACAATGATTAAAGGATTATGCTAGTGAACAGCTAATGAAAACCTAAATAAAGGAAATGGTAATGGGTATGAAAAGGGGAAGGAGGTGAACGATGTCATAAAGATAACTAACTTGATTCAGGGACAAGGAAGAGAAAGAAGTCAAATACAACTTCAAGATTTAGAGTCTGTGTAACTGGGAGACTCCTGGTTCCAGGCAGTGGAAAAGGGACCACAGGGGAGGAATGTCTCTTGGGGCTGGGATGACTAGTGTAATTTTGTATAAATTGAAGTGTAGGTGCTAATGGGATACATGTGGGATGGGTACAGCAGGTGGTTGGAAATACAAAAGTTGAACTTGGAAAAGGTCATTTACATATGGAATCATATTCTACCAATGGTTTCAAGGTCAAGAAGGATTGATAACGAACTTCAAAACTATAGTACTATTAGGCTGGAGAAATCAGAAGCCAGGTCACTGGATTTATTAAGTGAAATGATAGTAAAAAGTGAAAAAGTATAGACTATTTTAAAAGGAATTAAAAGTTAAGGGAAAAAAGAGAGTTGTTGGCAGACAAAGAAGCTAACAGGAATGAGATGTCTTCTTTGTTTTCCTTCAAAATGGAATGATTGAAGAAAGATGATGACTGATGGAGTAAAATCTTGGAATTGTTGGGCCTTGTGATGAGTTTGACAAGTGGGGGATGTCTAGTGCCTCTTTCCAATTCATCCAGACTTTTTCCATTTTTTTGAGGACCACTTACATGTCACTTCTCTGCTCAGCCTTTATCTCTCCTGTAGTTCCCCCCCATAGAGGCTAAATGTCCCTTACCCCATTCTCCTACTGCTCTTAGTACATACATGACGATAGATGTATGTACTAACACCAGTGTGCTTCAAGCCACCTAGAGGGCTGGTTAAAACATAGATTGTTGGGTCCCACCACAGAGTTTGTGATTCTGCAGGTTTGGGATGGAATTTTGCTGCTGGTCTGGGGACCACACTTTCATACAATTGAACTAAGCTAAGCCTCTATGAAAGGTATAAATAAAGAGTTTGGGGGTTTGAGAATGGACTAGTGTGCCAGACCTGAAAATGTTCTAGAAAAAATACTCTGAAAAGACAAAAAAAAGGAATATTTTGCCTATCTCCATGAAAGAAAAATACCTCAAAGGAAGCATCAACATAATCCCTTCTGAACGAAGAGTTTTCTTAGAAGAGTACTATCATAGTTATAGATTTTTAAAAAATAAAATAAAAAATTGAGAACCACAGCAGTGACTATAATTTTATTTTAATCATGAAGAACTAAATAAATATTAGGTGAGTAAGAAGTGCACAATTGTTATTTTGGGGGAAATTAAGTATAGCGCTAACCTGCTATGTCCCATTTAGAATGCTATTTTGTTATAACAACTGCGATCATTGGCCCTGGAGATATGCCCCTTTTTCTAAGAGCTGGTTTTATAATTACCATTTTGATTGCTGCATCTAATTATTCCCTTAGGTTTACCTGTCCCTGATAGTTACCGTGCATATCTGACATAAACAGATATACCAAATCGCTGAATTTGTGTGGGTGTAATTAATTCTGTATGTCACTAAAGTGTTGGCTGTGGTTAGCAAATGTGCTAAGTTGCACAAAGGTGTAAAATTCTTCCTGACATTTGCAAACATCAGTCATTTCAAGTTTGTTTTTTTTTATTTAGTCAGATGCCCACTAAGCTAACTCATCAGTATCAATGACAGTAAGCTTAGCATAAGCAAAACAGTCAGTCATAGCTACCGGTTGTAACATGGATATATCAGAAGCCCTATTCTGATCACGTGGTCAGATGTCACTAAGCTGGAGACTGAAATTACGGAGTTACATATATAAGTAAATGGTGTATCATTTAGTTCCAAGCCTGCACAACTGCTACTTTCACCATGATTATTCCCTATATAACTGAAATTAGGTTTTTTAATTGAAATGCAGAGACATCCCCATTAATCAAATTATCAAATTAAACATCCAATTATCTGCTTTTTAAAATATGCTGTCAATATTTATTTAAAACCTAGAAATCCACAGTAAAGGAAACAAATTCTTCATGCCTAACAGTATGCAAATTATTCTGGACTAACAATACAAATAAAGTCCATAGTTTGAGAACACATTTCTTTTTGAATTAAAAACCATTTTAAGATAAAGATTTAGTTGCCCGCCTAGAAAAGAAAAAAAAAATCCCCTTAAGTGATACCAAAAAAATCCATATTGTTAAAAAACATAAATATTTTTGAGAGAATTGAATGGCTTTTCTGGGAAAGAGAAGTGGGTGTTAGCTAGATTTCATTATTACTGTGGCAAAGTGGTAGTTTCTGGGAGATAATCAGAAAAATTACCTGAAAGAAAGTGACTTGCCAGTCTTTTAGGATATATTTGGTTCAGAGTTGTCAGGACCTAGTCTGCCCTCTCCCTGGAATCAAGTTGCAAACACCATCCTCAATAGTAATTAGAGCTAAGCGGCAATTAGTGGACCTATGATTTGTTCGGATGCACTGCCTGTTGCTGTTTCCTAGCACCACATTTCACAGGAGCACCAGGTTGAAATCATGGAATTATTTAGCTCTCAATGTAATACCTCATAAAGTACTCATGCAGAAGTGACCACGGACATAACCTTAAAAATGAAGGTAAGCTTTGCAAATTGATTAGCATTTACACCTCAGATAACTTTTTCATGACAAAATTGTAAAACAATTAAAATCAATTTCAGAAGAAGAAGAAAAAATATCAGAATTAGAGCAAACAGATTTTGCTAATTTCATAGCTTCCTTGCCCAATATCATCTTGGTTTTCCAAACTTGTTTTTTTATTCAGATTGTATTATTGGGTCACTTTGCTGAATATAATGAAGATGCGACTGCTTTCCCACATTTCCTGTCTTTATGAACTACTACGGTTTCATTTTCTTTTGAAGACTGTCTCTGAATAACTACTAGGTAAAAATGAGATTCACGTTTAATCCAAGTACTTAGAACCCTCCCTCTCTTTTCTCTTCTCTTCAGGAAGTATATTTAAATTAATGAATGTGCGCGTTCAAGAATGGACATTCAGACTGACAGAATAGTGGCTGGTAGCCTATAATAACATTGAGTGACGTGGGCTGTTTGCACTCCTGTCACGTGATTTTTATGATAGGCAAGTTCAAGTTTTTAAGCTTCCATCTAGTTCAAGTCAAAACTCAATGGCTTCATGTTTATTTAGACCCTTGGGCATAGAAATCTCTCTGGAAACCAGGTAAGTTTAGTTCCTCAAGAGGGAGTATTGTCTGATATGCAGATAGACGTATTTTGTTTGTATGCAATAGGTATTTATGAAATTCTAGTTTCTATTTTTATATTATACTTTAGTTTTCTCCTAGCTAAAATATCCTTTTTCTTTCAGTTTTGCCATTTTTTAAACATGACTAGATATTACTGTTAGGAAAGAGCTTAGAAACTCTTGGCACTAGGAAGATGTTTTTATCTCGTGGTCCCTAGTGGGATTTCAGGTGGTTTGGAAAAGATTGAAAGAGCATCAACTTCTTTTATTCTACTCATTGGTGGATTAGAAGGGTAAACACAGAGGGTTCCGTGTATTCTGGCAAATAATGAATAGATGAAAGCCCATGCAAGGTCCTAGAGAATGTGATGCGGGAACTCTTAGCAGACACTGTTGCTCAGTGTCGTTACCATTAGAATTTTTGTATGTTTGCTTAGTCATGGAATTGTATTTTCTTTATCAGAAAACCATGGGGTGATAGTAAGCCGTGTAATAGTTTAGAAGTGGACTTAATATATGGAAAAGTACCTGTGCTCTCCAATGAAAAGTTATAGTATTTTTTTCTCTTTTTTTAAAAATAATTCTTTATTACTGGAAGTAATACATATGTCCCCTTTTGTCCCCCAAGGACTCCCTCCAGTCCTCCCCCACTCCCTACTCCCCCTACCACTCCCACCTCAGCCCCAGGCCCTCACCACCCCTTTGTCTGTGGCCATGAGTCACGCATATATGCATACAAGGTCCTTGGTTGATTACTTCCCACGCATCCACCCTCCCCTATTTATACACTCAGGTCAGTGATGACAAATTTCTATAAAAATATACCATTACATTCTATGGTGGATTTAAATGTTTGAAACTGATGTGACTACTTGAGACATTACCTTAACTGTTTTCTCTTGTCACAAGGACAAACTTATTCTAATATTATCAAAATCGTACTATTAATCTTTTGATTTATAGATGCAAATATTGAAAACAAAGTTAATATAATACAGCTTTCAAAGCAAGGTAAATGACCAATTTTGAGTGCTTTCTAGTTCACTGCCAGTATTATGGTGAGAGAGACAGAGACCAAGACAAAAAGTTGAAACAGACAGACAGGCAAACACACAAAAAGAGATAAAAAGGACAGAGATAGAATTGCCACAGACTGGAGAGAGATGAGAGAGGCCGAAAAGGCAAACAGGTGAGATGGAGAACTCCTGAGACAGGTATGGGACAGACAGAGAAAGGGAGTGTTAAAGAAAAAAACACACAGTCACAAGTCAATCAACATTTGGAAATAGAGACTGTACAATTTTGGAACTTTGGATACTTTTTTTGGACTGTAAGTGGAAATACGCTTTGTCAAATTAAATACATTGAGTACAAGGTCCTTTCTTATGAATTGTTTATTCTCCATTTGTGTCCTTTAAAACAAAGAGAGCTTAAAAGGCTGTTTGAAGTTCAAAAGAGACCAAGAGTCAAAATAAATGTTTGTCTGGAAAATGTTTCCATTCCTTTGTTGCCTTATAAAGCAAATCACTGAAAAGGAAAGTGATGAGTACTATGATTACATTCTCTATTTTCCATGTGGCTCCTTATTAAAATACCATTGTCTTTGACGTTTGGGGATCATTGGGCGAGTGAGGGGTCATTTTGGAAGCCAAAAGGAAATTCCACAGAAGAAAAACTGGTGCAAAGTCAGTATAATGGTACAAGGATAAACATGATACACAGGGACAGGGACAGTCATTTATGATGAATCACTTCCAATGCAGAAAATCCTTGTGCATTCTTCAGAGGGCCTTATCTGATGCTGTACTGCCTATCACTAGTGCCCCAGAAGCTGCCTGCGTGACTGAAACGAGTAGCATCAATTTCTAGGCTGTCAGGACAATGGCAGAATTCCAGGAAGGCAGGCCCGGGATTGGCCATTCCGTTCAATACCCACTAAAGACGCTTTGGAGTACAAGCATCCCCTGGGTCACAGGACACTCTGTTTCTCAGGATAAGAGTGATATTACATTGTCTCCCAGGCGTCCCTCTGTTTGAAGGCGTTAGATGTCCTGCTTCACTAGATTGTTCCTGCTCATATAGTTTTTGTTCGGCAATTCTTCATTCTATACAGATTTCTCTCTCTCTCTCTCTCTCTCTCTCTCTCTCTCTCACACACACACACACACACACACACACACACACACACACACACACAAAGATAAAAGGGAAGGAGATTATTTGGGGAGTGACCTGTTAGGAAATTCCAAATAAGGAATCGGTGCTAATTCTAGTCCACTCTGCAAAAGTATGCCAAACTCACCACTCCCCCTTCCCTCTCCAAACCCCCCTCACCTTTCCCCCATCCTAACTCCTCTTTTTCCCTGTTACACTCTCTGCTCACCCCATCCCTGGCATGGCTGGATTGGTCACCTCACACCAATTTTCCACCGGGTTGCATGGTGGCTCTCATGCTGCTTGCACAGCAGCCCTGCCGGGTAGGTGTCGTCTCTCTGCTCCTGGGTGAAATTAGTCTCCTGACCCATGGAGGACGAAGAGTGTCTTCTTCTGTGACGGTCACCGTGATTATAATACTCCACTAGAATTTGGTGGCTATGGCATATACTTACAAAAAGAAAAAAAGGGTTACAACACAATTTTTACCATTTCTATTTATTCTCGAATGGTGCTTTCTATTTAGAAATTTATTACTTTTTTTAAAACATGGGCAACAGCTTTTGAATTGTTTGGTTAATATGTAAGCTAGAAGAATCTCTTTTCTCTACGAAGGTGGGAGTAAAGAGCACCGGCAGAACAAATATTAACTCTGTTTCTTTACGTTGAGCAAGCTTCTGGGGGGAAATATCTTTTTAAAAGGACCATTAAGTAAACCACTGTAACTTTTTTTTTCCTTTTGGTTCTTAAATGCAAATAGCCTAGACACTGAATGCAAGAACTAAAATCCTCTGACACTAGGGGGCAAAATTTTTCATGTCTTAGAGCCGGTGAGCTGACCTCCTGAGTTGCTGAATGCAGCCACTACAGCAAAGCCCTTTGTGAGAGCTGCACAGGAGAGGCCTAAAGGCAGCCAGGGGCCTCAAAGGCCCTGCAGCTTCCATCTGCTCCAAGGAAGGTCAGTTGCCATTGCTTTAAAAAAAAAAGTGTCTGATGGGCTTATTTTGCTTAGTGATCTCACTTATATGTGGAGTCAAATGAACAGAATAAACTGATAAACAAAATTGGCCCAGCGAAATGGAAGCATGGAACAGAGTGATGAACTTCATAGGTAAGGGGAGGGGACAGGGTATGAGTGGAAAGAGATTAACCAAAAAAATGTATATGCATATATGTATAACCCATGGACCATGGACACAGACAATAGTGTGGTGAAGGCCTGGGGAGGCATTGGGAGTGGGGAGGAGGTGACCAATGCGGGGAGTGGGGAGTGGGATATCTGTAATATTTTCAACAACAAAGATAATAAAAGAAATGTGTCTTTGCAGATAGCATTTTGCTTGCAGTTTTGATAGAAGCTCAGTGTAAAAGCCACCAACAGAAATGTGAGTGTGCATCCTACTATGAGGCTATTTGAATTAGTTATATTGATCCACACAGTATGGTTAAAAGTGTAGTGGGAATATTAGAAGAATTATTTAAAGTGAGATGTTGCAATCAGTCTTCAGCCATTCTATAAAAGGGAAAGAAATGTTGCCTCTTGACCGCTGGGGCTTTTCTCTTTCATTTAATTTCTTTCTTTTATTAATCATATTATAAAAATATTAAAATTAAAATCTCATTTGAAAATAAATACTTCTAAATTTCAGACAAAATATAAATAGAGCCCAGCCAGTGTGTCTCAGTAATTGAGTATCGATCTGTAAACCTGCAGGTTATGATTGGGTTTGATTCCCAGTCAGGGCACATGCCCAAGTTGCCAGCTGGATCCCCAGTAAGGGGTGTGCAGGAGGCAGCCAATCAACAATTCTCTCTCATCATTTATGTTTCTACCTCCTTCTCCCTCTCTGAAATCAATATATATATCAGACCAAACACCAGTCTACTTAAATTTTTTAAAAAGTTAACTATAATATATCATTCTTACATACCTTTGATCTTATAGACAAGTGTCCCTGAGCAAGAAATTCTAGGTTTGATTCTATCATGTTGCTGGTGGAAATAGGCTTCTTTCACAGAATCACAAGAAAAGTATTTTGGGGACCCACTCATAGGAAGATGAGGTGCAGTTGTAAGATTTATTGGAGTGAAAACATAGTACTGCCCCGTGTGCCCTTTGTCTCATCCATGACCAGATGACTCAGCTCTGTCTCACTATGGAGCCATAAGCCCACACTTGTCCTCACCTCACTCGGAAGGACAAAGGCCCAGAGATGCAGAACTTCTCTGAGTCTCATTTTTCCATCTGCATGTCCTCTGCCAGGGCTGCACTTGAGCTACGGCACTTGGACCCACGCTTGGACCCACAGAGCTGCTACAAAGAGAGTGGTCTCAACAGAAGAACTTTTGTTAAGCTTTAATTTTATATCCTTCGGTTTGGGAAGGAGTAAGCTCTATCCAATCTCTTTCCTGGCTTTTCCTGGGCTTGTGCTGGAGCCTCCCACTAACCAGTCTCTTTTCTGGATCTTCTGTGTTTCATGTCCCTTACCCAATCCAATCCTTTCCCTAGGCTAGACTCCGCCCCTTTATGCCACCATATTGCCTTCTACTGCACATGCCTTAAAGTTTTGCCTTGTCATCTGGTTTCTACTCCATATGCGCTTATCTCCCCCACACCATCTTGGTTTCTACTGGGCTATGGCCCAGCAGAGGAATTTCCCCTTTATTGTTTATTCCTTCCCCACATAGTCTGGGTGAGTGGACCGGTCATCCTCCAGGAATATTGGGAACCTAGTCCTTCCTCCCTACACAGGGGGGTCGGAGTGGAAGGAAGTTGTTAATCCCCTTGTCAGGGAATTGGCTAGCCCCTGGGGTGTCTGGCTGCTCTAGCTTCTTAGTTAATCTGGCTTAATGTCTGATTCCATTTGCTTTCCTCCTTTATTAATATTAACTAACTACCTACCCCAACAGACAGATACCAAACTGGGTTAAGTTCTCCAAAATACACTTTTCTTACATAAAATGAAGGGTAAATTCCTAAATTATGTTCACCTCTAAAATTTTATGAAGTATAATTCCTCTAGAAGTATTCAGTGGTTTGGGAAACATAGCTGTTGCTTTTCCTAAGAAAGCCTGTATTTTTAGGAAGATTTCTTAAAAAAATAGTCCTAGTTCTACGCTGTCATTAGGTCCCTAGCATGCTGTACGGGAGAGCAAATAGCTTCTCTGTATGTAACAGAAGGAGGCTTCAGACCTCAGAAAAGTGTCTCGATGCCACAGACAGGAATCACTGGGCAAATGTAGCTCAGGACCATCTCCCTGGGTCTTTTTGCCAGAAAGTTTCATCAGGCTACTGTGACCTCCCAATCCACTCTCGACCTCAGACAATTTTAGTAAATCCCTGTCTGGAGATAATTTTGGCTTCTTTAAAGCCTTAGTAATTTAGAAACTAAGCACATGACATTCCCTTTTGATAAGTCAGGTGTATTAAAAACAATTTTAAAAGACTTGACAAAGCATTTGTCAGAACCTTGTTTCTTTCTTTTTAGAGTTTCCGTTCTTGTGCGGTCATACTTAATACTATCAGGTTACAAGTGGAAAAGCTATAACAAAGCAAAATATTTTAAATTCAGTTTAAAAGAAGACAATTGGGCCTGAAGACTTTTTTTTAAAAAATCAACTATCTTCTTTACTTAAATTCTGAAATTTTCAGATTTTTCAGTGTACCTTTAAAAAAACGATTGCAACTGATGAAGTATGTCACATGTTTAACCAAACTATATTTGGTAATATATAGTAAGTAAATCTTACCCACTTTTTTCAAGATTTAAATGTAAGAAACTCAGTGCACGGGCAAAGTATTCCGATATAAATGAATCACCACTTGGCCATATGCATGTTGCTGCCAGCATTGAAAAAGCTATCCATTGCATCTTAGTGAAAGATTCGTCATTTTGTGTACAAGCTGGCATATTACTAAA
The DNA here is from genome assembly GCF_000412655.1 of Myotis brandtii. NCBI lineage: Eukaryota > Metazoa > Chordata > Mammalia > Chiroptera > Vespertilionidae > Myotis > Myotis brandtii. The sequence continues at coordinate 11,212,162 of NW_005353838.1, read as the reverse complement.
CCCAAAGGACACTGAGGCTTAAAATCTATCATGATGTGGTTTCACTGCTGTTTTTACATATAGCATTTCATTGTTACTTATAAACTTCAGTGTGGTACTCAAAAGGATTTATTTTTAAATGCAGTGTTCTGCCAAGATTCTGCTGTTGGAGCTCTTTGGAGGGAACCCTGACCTATCCCGAGGGAGATGCGGGCACAAAACTGCCAATTGCTAAGATTTTGTAGATTCAGAGTTTTAGACACACATTTTTCTTTTTGACATCACTGAATTCTGTATCAGTCTTCTCTATCCACGTCTGAAATTCAGCGAGGAAGCATCAGCATTAAAGAGAACTTTTATTTACTCACAAATCATTCAGAATTAAAATCAACCTGGCAGTGGGAAAAAAAACTCAGAAAACACATCCACCTTAAAACTATACAAACTTGACAGTATTTGGAGATGTTCTTATGGGGAATTTTGCCTATATTTGTCAAAATTGTTTACTAAAAACATTACTTTTCAGAACATTTTATTGGGGTATAACATATACAAAAGTGCACATATCGTAAGTGTAAAGTTGAATGAATGTGCACAAACATACATGCCTGTGCAACTGGCACTAAGATAAGTAGAAGAAGATTCCCATCACCATAGAAGCCCCTCCAGTCACTCCACCTCCACCTTATCTCATTCTTCCTGCAAGGATAGCCACAATCCTCACAACATAGATTCATTTCGCCTGATTTTGTACTTTCCATAAATGGTATCACACAGCATGTTGATATGCTCCTTTAGGTCTTTCTCTCAACATTACATTTGCAGGGTCTGTTTGTTGTTGCATGTACTTATATAGGGTGTGGCAAAAATATGTTTACAGTTGTGAGTATACAGAACAGAGTTTATTCCTGTATTATCATTTATTAATTACTAGAGGCCCAATGCACGAAATTCATGCAAGAGTAGGCCTTCCTTCCTCCGGCTGCTGGCACCAGCTTCCCTCTGGCACCTGGGACCCAGGCTTGCTTCCCTCCTGCCTCTGGCAGGCACCCCATACCTAGGCTGGCTTCCCTCCAGCCCTGGCTTCGTCCGGAAGGACATCCGGCCTAATGAGCATATTACCCTTTTATTATTATAGATTATATTTTCAAAACAAAGAACTATAAACCTACTTTTGTCCCACCCTGTATATCATTTTTTCTCATTGCTATATTTATCATTGCTATATTTTTCTAATTGCTATATAACAGTCCTATATTATGTGACTGTTTTATTGTGTGACAATACCAAAAACATTTATGTATTATTTTACTGTTGATGGGTTACTTGGCTAATTTCCAGTTTGGGGCTATTGTAAATAGTATTGCTATTGAACATTCAAGTGTATAACATTTCTGTTAAGTATATACTTAGAAGTGAAATTGTTGAGTCAGGTTATGTATAGATTCAGATTTAGTAGATATTATGGAATAGCTTTTAAAAATTGTAACAATACTTTAGATAAGAATTCTTGCCAACATTTGATAATCTGTCTTTCTTCATTGTTGCCATTCTTGTGGTATGTAATGTTATCTCATTGTAATTTTAATTCATATATTCCTAATGACTAATTAAGTTAAGCATGTTTTTGTACGTTTACAGGCCATTTTAGTACCTAATTTTGTGAAATATCCATTCAAGTCTTTTGCCCAATTTTCCTATTATATTGCCATTTTCTTATTGACTTGAAGGATTTCTTTATTCTAGATTCAATCCCTTTGTATATATAATAAATACCATCTCCCACTCTGTGGATGGCCTTTCCATTCCCTTGATAGTATTTTATTCTTACAATTTTATTCTTAATAATAGAGTATGCTTACTAATTTTTATTAGCATCCTTTGTTTCCTATTTAAGAAATCTTTGCCTACTCCAAAGTTTCAAAGATGTTCTGATGGATGAGGTTGGACTTAACTACTTTGTGCTTCAGTTTTTCAGTAAAAATTAGGCTAATAATAGTACCTTGTTTAATGCTTTATTGTGAGTATATATGTATATATACTTATATATAATTATATATACACTTATATGTGTGCATGCATATATACAGTTATGTAACATATTTAGGATAGTATAAATGTACACATATGTAATATGTTTAAGGTAGTGCTGGCACATAGTATACACTTTGAAAATATTATTGTCTGGTATTTTCAGAAGCAAAACCCTTTATCAGTCACATCCCTATCACATAGTCCCCTCCTACTTGCCATGTTTTATGGTTTCTCGGTGAATTTGTTTTCCTCACATGCAGACTGAAAAAATAATAGACATAATGAGAGAAGGGGTGAAGGAGATGATGGTTGGAGATTGTACTGATAAGAGGGAAAGTTACTTAGTATAAGGGGCAACAAAGCTGGGAAAGCAATAAAAAGAGGAAACTGTTTGGTAGAAAATCTGAAATGCCACTTATTTACTTTCTTTAAAGAAATCTTTGGTAGTCCTATAATTGACATCATATCTGACTAATAGATATTTATATATTAAGTTTTTTTTTTATTTCAGTACTCACTAATGCAGACATATATAATTATGGTATAAGAAGAAACTACTTCTGCATAATATAGAATATATACATATTTGATCTGATTCTATGAATGCTTCTCCACATAGACTTTCTGTGATTTTGGCGTACTCTCCTTTCTAAGAATGAGATGTGTTTTTTGTTTGTGTTACGGCATAGAAAGAAGAGCCACTAGGAATCCTCACAGCTATAATCTAAATAGGCCTTCAGAATTATATTTCTAAAGGTCAAAGACTAAGTCAATAATTTCAAGTGTCACCTTGTCCTCAAATGAGGTTTTATTATGATGGATTGTGACATAATCTGTTGACATAATAAGGCACCTATTATGTTACAAAGACAGTTGGCTGAAATAATAGTTTTCTTTATGATCATAGCAATGAATTGTCTTTCAGATATTATTGATTTCCTAGCTATGATGACTACAACTTGGATTTCACCATCAAAATAAAATTTATGAGAGAGGGTTAATTACATTCTTATGGGATACTATAAGGATATGTGTCATTTCCATGTTAGATGTTTGATGTATGCATGCCTGTATGTTGTATTTAATTTTCATACAGGGAGTTTGATAAATATATATACATCAACTAGTATAAAAAGCCTTATTATCAAATAAGGTGGAGCCCTATTATTACTTGATTCAGTATGATATGTATATGCAATTATATCCTATGCATTCAAACTGAGCTAGATAGAGGAAGTGTCTCATGCCATATTGCCAAATAGTTTAAACAACAAAGGTTGGTCCTGTTTCATGAGAATAGCGATGTAAAGGGTACATTACACCAGCCTTTGTGTTGAAATACCTGCTCATTATATTTTCAACTTTTTTTCCCCTCAGTGAGTCTGAGTTTTACAGAAATTAAGCATTTTCTTGTGGGGTGCAATGCATTTTGGCCAAATTTCTGCTTGTATGTCCCAATGACTTTTGGGTATCCCAAGGTGAAGAGAAATGTTTCCCAAAAGTAGCTGCAGCAGCAAAATCTGGAATAAGGTGACAAAGTGTTGAAAAACTGCAGAAAATGCACTCTGTCCCATTCATTTCCCATTTGCAAAAACTTGCTTTGAAGCAATCAACCTTGGTGAGGCAATATTAAAAGCAGGTTTTAAAAGTAAAAACAGCAAGGTTAAGGTGAGGGAATTGATGAAAACATAGTTTATATTTATTCAGAAGTACTTTAAAACAATCTGTGTTTAACGTGGCAAATTGTCTGTCATTAAAATGCTAATGAAATGGTAAACAGCTGCTAAGTTTTTTATGCTAATGAAGGGTGGCAGTTTAGTAGCTCTCAAGCCTTGAGTTTATTAGCATAGAAATTTGATTGGATAAGGGGATCATTGTACATTCTGACCTTTGTTGATGGAGCAATCTGTTTGTCAAGTTCCATGTTCCGTTCTGTTTGATTTTAGTTTGTTAGTACTCTTGCCAGGCCCTCGGGGGCCTTGTATTACATAGTTTTTATCCAGCCACCATCATGAGCTTAGAATTTTCTTTTGTGGGGGGGAGACCTACCATGGCAAAATAATTATACATTTGTTCATGAGGCAGCTTTAAATAGAATAATTCTGTAAAATGTTTATACTTTAGACTTTAACAACGATAATAATTGTAAATTGTAAAAGGCTGTTGATCTAATAAATCTGTTTTTAACTTAGCTAAGATTTTACAGCAAAGCTTTTAAAATAAATATTTTAATAAGTGCCTTTGCAACATTTGACATATTATTATAATCGTCTTGTATCTACAAGTTCTGAAAGTTAGCAATGAAAATAATGTTATCTACATAGAAGAATAAGTATAATTAAATACAGGTGGCTTACGTGGGTGCCAGGCTGAGATCAGAGTACTTACTTTGGCATCAGGAAAACAACCATTACTGTTTGATCTATACTTTTGGCTGATTCTCTTTTTTTTCCTAATGGTTGGGGTTAACCTGAATGAAGACTTGTCATTACAGATAAATGCTTCAGGTGCCTTTCTCTTTTTTTCTGTTTTTAGGTTCAATGTAAATGAGGTATGACAGTCTATTAAACACCATTGCCAATAATGTTCTGGAATGATTCAAAATATGATGCAGAGTTCATTAAGGAAATCCATTACCAAAAATATCATTGAAATAGGAATTTTAATTATTCTGGGACACTGTATAAGAACATTGGTGGAAATTTTAATAGTTGGGAGCATTTTCCCATACTGTTCATTTCTTCTTGAAGTGAGAAGGGGATTATATGCATATAATAATTTGGGGTCCAATATAGGCATACAGGAGAAATTGGAATCCTTCCAGGGGTGGGAACATTTTTCTGCCAAGGGCCACTTGGATATTTATAATATCATTTGTGGGCCATACAGAATTATCAATTGAAAAATACCCTGCTATATATGGTCAAACATTTAATTAACTCACCCCTGATGCCTTGGCAGGGCCAGACCAAATGATTTCACAGGCCTTATATGGCCCGTGGGCTAGAGGTTCCCCACCCCTGTATACACGGCTGGTGGTAATGTAAAATAGCCCAGCTGTTTTGGAAAATAGTCTGGAAGTTCTCAAAAGGTTAAACCACATGGTTACCATATGATCTAACAATCCCCAATTCCACTTTTAGGTAAATACCTAAAGAACTAAAAACATATGTACATATGAAAACTTAGAAACAAGTGTTCATAGCAGTTTTATTAAAAGAATAGCTAAAAAGTAGAAACAACCCAAATGCCCATCAACTGATGAATGAATAAGCAAAAGGTGGTACATCTACAGTGGAATATTAGCAAGCCTTAAAAAGGAATGAAATTCAGATATATAAGACAACCTGGAAGAACTTTGAATACATTATGCCAAGTGAAAGAAGATAGTCACAAAAGACCTCATACTGTATGATGTCATTTACATCAAATGCCCAGAATAGACAAATCTATAGAGGCAGAAAGTAGATTAGTGGCTGCCAGGAACTGGGGGTGTTGGGAGGAAATGGGGAGTGACTGCTAATGGGTATAGAGTTTCTTTTAGGAATTATGAAATGTTCTAAAATTGTGGTGATGGTTGCAGAACTCTGAACATGCTAAATAAACCATTGAATTATACACTTTAAGTGGCTGAATTGTCTGGTATGTGAAATAGATCTCAAAAATCTGTTACATATTTTTTAAAGCCATGCAGTGCCAGAGCCTGTCTGGCAGAGCACCGCCTGCACCAGCAGTAGCTTACCTGCAGTATGTGGAGGCCACCAGGTAAAGAAGGATGCTTGCTACCGGAGAGGAGTGCTTTAAATCTCCTGCACGTGGGTTAGGCCATATATCTAAAAAGGTCATAGCTAATATCATTGTTAAAAGGGATAGTTGCTAAAATAATACAAGGTTCATTAGAAACAAAAGTTGAAGATAAAAATTTGAGTTCCTGTCCCAACTCCTCTCTGTGGGACAGACGCAGGTTGTAATAACCCCTTTAACTCCTCACTACCCATTTCCCACAAAGTAAAGGGCAATTTTCAGTTTGTTTTTCTAGAGAACTAATTGTTTGCATCATAACTTTCTTAGGAGCAGACAGTAACTATAAGAATCCAAGATTCCTTCCCCTTGTAAAAGCCCTATAATTATCTCTGATTTGCATAAAACATGCCTACTAGTCACCCAATAACTGTATAGTGAAGAGCATCTGGCTTCAAGAGGCTCCTCCCGCTTCTCCTACATTTTTGGCTAATCAGAGACAATGGTTAGACAACAGGATGATCTCATTCTGCCCCACCTGCCAGCAGGATCAGTGTACTGTTTATCTCAGGGGGACTGAGCAGTCTGGGCTCTCGCCATAGGGAAGCATTTCGCATCACTGTCTTAGACAATGAGCAAGAAGACCCTCTTGTGCCATTTTCTTACTTCTAGAGTAACGTTCTTGCTTGCAGGTTGCAGCTCAGCGGTCTTATTTTTGCACCCTGGGTTGGAGAAGGAGATGGATGTGAGCTAAAGATTGAATTTATTTTTGTTTTGTTCTTGGCAGGCAGTACATGCCACACTACTACCCTTCCTGCTCTTGTGCGCACACCTACTCTGATGATGCAGCCTTCACTGGATATCAAACCATTTATGTCTTTTCCAGTGGACAGTAGTTCTGCTGTTGGACTCTTTCCAAATTTTAACACAGTGAGTAAATGCATTTTTATTATGTGTCCTCCTCTATTTCTTTTGTGAATAGGCAATTGGTATGGCCTGTTTCTAAAGTGTGTAATTTTAGACCATATATTGGTTATACTGCTCAGCTGTATTATGGAAGATAAATGTGTCACCCATGGGAATTAATCCAGATAATAGCCAGCATATTTATTTTACAAGTATTTCCACAGATAGATTTTCACTTGTTGCTTTGAACAATTTTGATAAACTTTTCAGTGGTGTGAGAATCCATATTATTTCTGGGATGCTGTTCACATGCCCAAGAACACAATTTAGAGCTATGAGCCACATTGATTTTCCCTTCTACTACAAAGAAAAAAACATGTATGCTTTATCTCCCTGGGTATATTTTTATTTGGGAGATATTTTAGATAAGCACTCTTACACAAACAGAATTTTTATTTGGAGCCTTTTGTGAATTATGTGAATCTGACTCTATTAGTAAAAAGAAAAATTCATTTAAATCTGCATATGCGTTGTCTGGATGACACCTTAACATCCCATTTAAAATGTAAGATAGCCCGGCTGGCATGGCTCAGTGGTTGAGCGTGGACCTTTGAACCAGGAGGTCACAGTTTGATTTCTGGTCAGGGCACTTGCCCTGGTTGTGGACTCAACCCCCAATGTGGGGCATGCAAGAGGCAGCCAATCAATGATTCTCTCTCATCATTGATGTTTCTCTCTCTTTCCCTTTCCCTCCCTCTCTGAAATCAATAAAAATATATTAAAAATAAAATATATGATAAATATTAGAGAATTACCTGTTATTGCCAATGTTCTTCATTCAGGTCAGCTGACCTTCAATCTAAATAAAAGACATTTTGCAGGTTAGAGAAGTACAGCATTCTTCTGTACTTCTGCCAACAATAGAATTCAGCATAAAATCAGTCCATAATCAGATTACAAATGTATAGTAAGAGAAAAGATTAAAACCAGTTCAGGTGATTGCATGAGTTATGTCTGGTTTGTCAATAAATACAATCAGTTGGGCATGATGGTCGACATAAAGGATACAGCATTATAGAAGCTGCTGTAATCAAGAAAAAGAATTACATTATCAACACCACCAGACCTCGAGCATCTGCGGTACTGCCAAATGTTTCCTTTTGCAAACTTAGCTTTTGTATGAAATGAAAACAGCAAGAGGACAATTTCTCAGGGGCTGTAAATAAAATCTGCTGACAGGCCTTCTGTTGTGGCTTTGCATTGGTAAGGTAATTAGAAGTTAGGGGATCAGCCAACTTTTTAAGGAGAAATGGCCTTGACTTACCGAGTAAACAGTTGAATGTTTTTTTCTTCTTTGGGTTTTTCAGGGACAAGTCAGACAGTACTTTTAAAAAGGCATTAAAAGGTGAGCATCATTTGTAGTGCCGTGGAACAGCTCGGTAAGATAGATCACACCTGCCCTGGTCACATTACTCCATCAGAAGTGACCCCAAAGATTGTGCCATTTCAGGGAGCTTGAACTCAAGCATGACTGTTGTAGACTCTATTGAAACACGGGTGGCATATTCCAAACATCACTAAATTCAGTTATTTACTTCTTAAAACATTTAGCTGGTGTTAGTATTTTGATTAATGCGTCTTTGATTCAGTTATTTACTTCTTAAAACATTTAGCTGGTGTTTGTTAATATTTTGATTAATGCGTCTTTAGAAGACAGCGTTTGTAGCTATTGCACAAGTCCAGTTGCTGTCAGGAGGTAGCATTGATGATGTGGGTAGGCACAAGTGGCTCCTACTGTAGTTCACCTCTGTATTTTTTTTAATACAACATAGATACTTTTTTTTAAAGATAAAAATAGTGTCATAATGGCTTATAATATGTGTAGGGCTTACTCATGTACTAACTTGTCTTTTGTTTGTTTCTGTATTATACATAGTAATTAACCTTATGATACATTTGAGAATATCCAAGGAATAATTCTAGTAATAGGAGTTCTTTTTTTCCCTCTCTTGGAATAAAATAAACTTGTAATTTTCCAATGAAAATACTTTTTTGTTAAGGTGAAGAATATAGCAAAGAACTATATTAAGTAATAATTTTCTCTATATATTACATCAAAGGCATTTATTAGACAAAGAGCCCTTTTGATAGTATGTTAAAAATTAAGTCATCACAGGGGACCCTCTATCATCTTGTAACAAAATGAATTTCTAGGATCATAGGAATTTCCTATGATTTTTTTTCACTAAACTGCAGTTTTAATTACTCTAACCTTTTCTCTAGAGGTTTTTCCATTCTAGCACTAAACTTCTCCCAACCGATTTCCTATGGTAATTTCATAAAAGTCTTTGTCAACATTTTCCTAGAAAACCATTTACATTACTAATAATAATGATACTAGATTATTATATATTTGTGATGGTTTATATCCTTCAAAGGACCCAGACTTTAGAATATTTGGGTAGACCATAATTATTATCTCTATTGTCTAGAGGAGGAAAGAGAGTTAGTAAAGGAAGAACTGAGATTTGAATTAGAATCTTCTAACTTTGAAACTCATATTCTGGCTCTTCTGTGTCATTAGCTCTTTTGGTCCTTGTCACTTCCCACCTCATTCATTGTGAACAAAGCTCAATCAGAAACCTTTTGTGTTCTTTTCTGGAAGCATGGTAGACAATTTTCACCAGAATCAAAAGGAGAAAGAGGAAAGGATTTTTTTCCCATCACCATTTATCCCTCCATACCCTCTTGTTTGAATGCATAATATGGACCTCTCTACAAACAATATCTATGAAGCAGAAGATATTTTTAAAACAGTTATAATTTATTGTTAGCCAATTTTTGTGTCTGCCATGACGAAGTAACCGCTTGAGCTAAAGCAGATCCATTATTAGCCAATTTTAAAAGTATATTCTACTAAATATACTTTTATATATTCTATTAAATATACTTTCAGTAATTCATTTGTTCTTTGAAAACCAAGGTGAACGCTACTTTAATCACTTTATTTTTAAACAAGGATATTAGTAAATATAAGAAATATTTTTAACTCATAGTTATCAGTAGAATGAAAACAGTGTACTTTGTGAACATAGCTAAAAGTTGAGAAATTCAAATTTTGCTATTTTTTAAAATTTTATTAAATTTATTGGGGTGACATTGGTTAATAGGGTCATATAGGTTTCAAGTGTACATTTCTATGATACATTATCTGTATATTGCATTATTTGACCACCTCTCAAAGTCAAATCATCTTCTGTCACCATATATTTGGTCCCCTTTTTCTTTTCCTCTCCCCACCCCCTTTCCTCTAGCAACCACCATACTGTTGTCTGTGTCTATGAATTTCAGTTTTATATCCCACATATGAGTGAAATCATATGGCTCATAGCTTCTTCTGACTGACGTACTTTGCTTAGTATAATATTCTCAAGGTCCATCCATGTTGTAACAAATGGCAGTATTTCGTCTTTTCTTATGGCTGAGTAGTATTCCATATTGTATACATGCCATATCTTCTTTATCCAATCCTCTATTGAAGGACACTTTGGTTTTCTGTATGTCTTTGTCACCATGTTTATGGAGCAAAAGTTTTGACAAAGGGGCCAAAAACACATGGAGAAAAGAAAGCATCTTCATTACATGATGCTGGGAAAATTGGAAAGCCACATGCAAAAGAATGGATCTAGACTACAGTTTGTCCCTATATACAAAAATTAATTCAATATGTATCAAAGACCTATGTATAAGATATGAAAAAATAAATTACATAGAAAAAACCATAGGTACTAAACTTATAGACCTTACTCATAGAGAACATTTTATGAATTTGACCCCAAAGGCAAGGGAAGTAAAGGTAAAAATAAATAAATGGGCTATATAAAAATAAAAGGCTTCTGCTCAGCAAAAGAAACTGCCAACAAAACAAAAAGGCATCCAACCAAATGGGAGATATTTGCAAACAACAGCTCTGTCAAGGGGTTAATATACAAAATATATGAAGAACTCATATGGCTCAATACCAAACAAACTATCCAACTAAAAAATGTGCAGAGTACCTGTGCAAACACCTCTCCCAAGAAGATCTACAAATGGCCAACAAATATATGAAAAGATGTTCAACTTCACCAGCTGTTAGGGAAATGAAAATCAAAACTCCAATGAAATACCACCTCCCGCCTGTTAGAATGGCTGTTATCAACAAATTGGTAATAACAAGTGTTGGAGAGGTTATGGAGAAAAAGGAACCCTCATTCACTGCTAGTGGGAATGGAAACTGGTACAACCACTATGGAAAACAGTATGGCAGCTCCTCAAAAAATTAAGAATAGGGTTACCCTGCGACCCAGAAACCCCTCTCTGGGTATCTACTGACAAGCTCAAAAACATTTATTCACAAAGACATGTGCATCCCTAAGTTCATTGCAGCATTATTCTGGTACTATTTTCTTTATGTGGATTTAATGTATGGACGGAAATCACTGATAATTTATGATATATATGCAGAGTGTCTCAAAAAAGGTATAAACTGTAACAACTGTTAGCTCAATTTTGAAAATTAAATGTATTTTAATAAACACTGCCTTTATAATTATTCAAAGTGTGTGTATGATTTATATATAAAAGTATATATACTTTTCTCTCTCATTACGTAGATATATGTAAAGTAATGGTTTTCTCTTGTTTTTACAGTGGAGTATGGTAATGTTACATCAGAAACATAGCAAAAATGAAATGGAATTCTGTCAGATTCCAAAACAGAATAGGTGCCTGTTCTATAGTACAGTGTACACAATTAAGAGATATGCATCAGAGCATTTGTTTGCAGTGGTTCTCAATCTTCTGGCCCTTTAAATACAGTTCCTCATGTTGTGACCCAACCATAAAATTATTTTCGTTGCTACTTCATAACTGTAATGTTGCTACTGTTATGAATCGTAATGTAAATATCTGATATGCAGGATGGTCTTAGGTGACCCCTGTGAAAGGGTCGTTCGACCGCCAAAGGGGTCGCGACCCACAGGTTGAGAACCGCTGGGTGGCTGTCTTGCCTTTTGCTCCACGACTGACATAATCTCTCTCAGTGTTTATATGTGAAGAGTAAGGAAGTGATTCTAGACAGTGACCAAGCAGAGTTATGAAGAGCCATGCGAGGGACAATGGCCATCACTGATAATTTATGATGGGCTGTATGTCAAGGATGCATGTCTGGAGAACGATGATGTTAATGTGGCACTTCAGCAGCAGTGCTTTAGAGAGGCACTGTGTTGAACCACTTATAGGTAAAAGACTGTGCAAACAAAAACAAATTTTCAAAGATCTGGACCTTTATATCTAAAGCCTAATAGGCTTCTCTGCCTGGCTACCCACTAATGTTCACCTCCAACCCTGCCACTGCACCTTCAATTATTTGTTGTTCGGGACTCAACTTAGCTATCACCTCCTTCGCAGGACATCTTCTGTGACTCTTCATGTCTGAATTAAGTGTCCACTCTCTGTATTTTCAAAGTACCCCCAGATGACCTCCATTATTGTAGTTGGTCCACCACAGTCTAATGACCTGATTATCTATCTTGCTCACCAGAATGTCAGGTCCTTGAGAACAGGAGCTATATCTCATTTATCTGTGTATGCTTGTTGTCTGGCCCACATGCATATTAACACCTTTTTTGAAGGAAGAAGGAGAGGATCTGAGGAGAGAGAAAAGGATACAGGAAAGGTCCCCAGTTTCTTGGTTTTGAATGTTCATGTTTCCCCATCCAGCAAAGGGAATGCCAACATTTCTGCACTCCCAAGTGTGGAGTGATGGGCTCAGGTGTTTACTTTTATTTTCCTGAGAACTGTCTTTTTTAATCTAAAGGCAATAATTAGTTACAAACTTTTCCCCAGCTATAGTTCCAGCTTTCTCTATATGGGTGGTATGGAAACTTTGCAAGTATCTACTAAGTTCCTGTACTAAACCCCAGTTTCAAGAGCATTTAGTGAGAAAACAAAGTCATTAGTTACTAAATTTTATTGAAAACAGTCTATACACTAAAGAGTTCTGGGTTTTGGAGAGAAGATAAATAAAATTGCTGTAGGACCTAAGAAACTTGTAAGAAATAGAATAAATACACTACAAAAGACAAGATAATAAAACCCAAGAAATATAGACAGCATGAAAATAGTTACTGAACTACTATAATGTTCAAGAAATAATAATTTTTGTATGCTAGTAGAGCTATTTTCATTATTTTTTTTATTCACTGTACTTTAAATGCCAAATGCTCCTTGGTCATCCTCTGGTTATTGTACATAATGTTTTGGTAGCTTCCAAAATATATACACTTATTTCTCTTATTAGATTTAGAATCTACCATCTAGTGTGAATCCAATTTTTATCTTTGTTCAACTGGGATAGTACTTGATGTTTAACAATTGAGATAACACTTAATGGTAAATTCTCCTTAAAAAGATACTTCTTCATCCCTGGCCAGTGTGGCTCAGTTGGTTGGAGCATCATCCATCATCCCACACACTGAAAGGTTGCAGTTTCAATAGCAGTCAGAGCACATACCCGGGTTTCGGGTTGCATCCATGGCACATGCAGAGAGCAGTGGATCAAAGTTTTAATATGGTGTCTCTCTCTCTCTCTCTCTCTCTCTTTCTCTCTCTCTCTCTCTCTCCCTCCCTCCCTCCCTCCCTCTTTTCCTCTTTTCCTCTTTCCCTCTCTCTAAAATCAGTAAAACTTACCCTTGGGTGAGGGGTGGGGAAAAAAGATACTCTTCAGAACTCTTCAGAATTGAAATAAATTGCATATTTACCACAATGGATATTATCAATTTAGTATAATAAAATAAGTATACTAGAAGACACATATACACACATGCTGTAATGTACTGAATGTTTGTATCCTCCTCTCCAAATGCATATATTGAAGTCCTAACACTCATGTGAAGATATTTAGAGAAGTGATTAAAGTTACATGAGGTCACTAACTTTAGGTGGGACCCTCATAATGAATTAGTACCCTTCTAAGAAGAGATCTCAGAGAGCTTTACCCCCTTCCACCATGTAAGTACATTGTGAGAATACAGCCATTTCTGAGCCAACAAGAAATTTCTCATCAGACTATGTTCATGCAGGAACCCTGATCTTGGACTTCCCTCCCCCAGAACTACAAATAAATTTCTGTTATATAAGCCACCCAGTCTGTGGTATTTTGTTATGGTAGCCCAACCAGACTAAGACACGTGTCCAATGTGTATATTGTTTGTGATGATGTGTAGATCAAGTTTCTTTTAACAGCCATATATAGGGAACATGTACAGATGTATTTGTTGGACTCCCCAGAGCTATAGTTATAGTCAAGAGCTGCCTCGAGACCACAGTCACCTGTCAGTTTCTCTGCAGATTGGCAGGTGTGTTCCATGCTTATTTTAAATGTCTTTGTCAGTTCTGTCATGTTTTTGCAATTGCTGCAGGAAAGCACAAGTACAATGGAGGTCACTGCTGCTTTATTGCAAGAGACTCAACAATCATATTTTTGTGAAAAATAATCTGATTTTTACTTCCAACCTTGAAGTTATTTTTTTTCCTGATGCATGAACAAATATATGGAACAGAGTAAATATTATTTCTAAAAGTGTAAAGTCCCAAATTGCTATATGATTCTTTGAATCATTCATGACAGGCTGTGAAATGGTCTGTATGTTTACCATTTATTTTATCATTCTAGATTCTTTGAAATTATGGGTCATTCATAGCTTGGCAATAGCAACAAATTTTTAATTTTTTTCTTTCTTGTAATAGAATTAATAATATATTTATCCAGGAGATCGAAAATAAAGAAATTGGGAGTCAAAAGTCACATTTTGCTATTAATTCATGCCATGCTTCTTATGAAGTATTCTTGTAGGGAAACTTGAAGTAAGCCAGAACATTTACATTTTTATCTGCTTTTAATGCCTTTATCTACTTAATTAAGTCCTTATTTAAATACTTGGATACATATTTTTTTTCTTTTATTTGAATTTTTAATTTAATTTGATTTAAGTAAAATACTCTCCCTCTGCAAATGCAGCCCAAATGTGAATTTTTGCTGTGGAGTCTTATTTTTTATTCTAGTAATGCTTTACTGTCACTAAAAAGTTATATATTCCATTTTTTCTACTAGTATGTCTAACTACTTGAAATGACACATTCATCTCAGTCATATATAAAAAAAAGAGAGAATATGGTTGATTTTTTACTTTTAGGGTGTGTTTAAAATATATTGCAGGGTAATATTATTTTATATGTTGTAAAAGAAACATATAGTATTAAAATATACCAAGTTGAAATTTTCATGGTTACTCAAATTTACTAGAAAAGGAAGAAGAGAATGGCCTAATGTGGCACTTAGACAAGTGAACAGCAGTACTACCCAGATCATTAGAAAAAAAGATGGTTCTAGAAAATCTTTGAAATGTGGTACCAAACTAATGAAGATTTAGTACACACATTTAAGCATAGATTCCTGACTAGAAAATTTTATATCCCTGTTAAATGTGACAGAGCGAAAAGTTATGTAAACATGACCACTAGAAGATAAAATACTGCATCTTCATTATTGTCTCCCTTTCCCCTTGAAACCACAAACATGTCCTTTTTAAATGTAACTCATGTCCCTTGCCTTATTCAAAAGTTTCAAGATTCATCTACTAAAGACTTTGTGTTTACATCTCCCTTTCTCTGCTGACTCTTGAAACCCTTTTAGAAAATGCCAGTATTATTTGTATGTTTTGTATGTATATGTACATGTATGTTTATGTAATGTGTGGTTATATAGTTTTTTTCTCCCTAATTAAATTAGTTGTTCAGGGCACCTGAACAAAGCATTCATTCATAACCACCTACTGAATGTGTACATGTGCCAGTCATCGTGCTAAGGAGGAGTTATAGCAAATAAGACAGAAGCTATTCACTGTCTGATAGAAATTACTTCCTTCTCTTATATCATTCACCATAGCATAATAGAGGAGTCTGCTCACAGAGAATAACAGTCAATTCAGTTAATTAAAGCTGCCTGAAAACAACAGAGTAAGACCTTGATGGGCCTTCATGGGGTATGAGAACATGGGTTTCAGGAGCTCAAGAAAAGAGGCATCCATAGTCTCACCGTGCTCTGGCCTCTTGCATGTCCCTTTCATTATCCTAGTCTCAACCTCACACGGCTCTGGGGCTTCATCTTTAGTGCTAGAGTTTCAAGGATTATGTGTACTTGGAGGGTACATCAGATTTTCTGGCAAGACAGGTCTTCAGTCTTGGTGCTGTTCCAGCTCAGCATTTTTCAAGAGTAGAGTCAACTTGGAGAAAGTGTCTATGTCAGGCCCTCTTCTTAAAAAAAATTATTCTTAACAAATCGTCAGTTAATATAAAAAGATAAAACCACAACAACCTTATTCTTAAGGTCTCTCAATGAACGAGCTTTTCTGTGCCTGTGGTAAAGTAGGAGAGTTTAATAAATATGAAAAGTAGCAAAATATTATTGGGCATTCCCTCCAGCCCAGAAAATGTATTTCTAAATTGGTTGCTCTATAAATAGCAATTGATGGTGGTGTTCCCTGAGAAACTTTTATCAAAAGCTGGGGAACCCAACCAATAGCACAGAGCATCTTTTTTCCTTCCTCTCTCTCGATTCTTGTATTCAAAATTAAGTCTCAAATCTCTTTTGGAAAGAGAAAAACATCTTTTGGGATATTCCAGTCCCTTTACTTTTATAGTTGCCGTTGAGGGTGCTAAAGATGAATTGAAGTGCTACTTAGCAATCTGTGAAGTTTCAACATCTTAGTGGAGCTCAGTAGGAATCTTGGGAAAATACCTTTTTCAGAGAGTTAGCTGTCAATTTGGTTTTTCTTGCCCTTCTTTTTATGTCCTGATGCTTGAAATAAGGTGGGGGAAAAAACTACCATAAATTATATAAACAAGACCTAATTTTTATGGAATTCTAGTATCAGGGGGCTTTAGTATATTTTTTAAGATATGTTTTTATTGATTTTCAGAGAGAGGAAGGGAGAGGGAGAGAGAGAGAGACATCAATGATGAGACAGAATCATCAGTTGGTTGCCTCCTGCACACCTCCTACTGGGGATGGAGCCTGCAACCTGGGCATGTGCCCTGACCAGGAATCAAACTGTGATCTCTTGGTTCATAGGTCAATACTCAACCACTGAGCCACACCAGCCAGGCAGGCTTTAGTGTATTTGAAACACATTCTACAATTAGTTTTTAAAAATTTATCTGTATAAGAAATAGGCTACATGTGTCATTGTTGTACCCTTTTTTGCAAATCAGAAGATTGAGGAATATATAATTTCTTCCAGCAGGCAGCTCTGCCACTGAAAGGGGAAAGGCTAAATATTAGACAAGAGCTGGTCTCCACCCTACCATTTCCTAAATTTAAATGTGTGTATTACTCATGTGAGACATAGTTTTTAAAGTACCCAATAAATCCTGTGGCTCCTAAAGTCAGGTTGAAATACTGTCCTTTGCAGTATATTCTATAGAAGATGGGTTTTTTTTCTTGTCCATCTTAATACTTGTTTTCCCTTGTTGTGGACAGTTTCTAGAGCCAGGATCTGAGTGGTAGAATAGAACATACTAATATATCTCTTTTACAGGCTTAGGATTTATATATATATAATTAGAGGTGTACAGAAAGCCTCCAACAATTAAAAACATGTATCTGGGTCTAATTTCTTTGTTTTCTTCGTGTAGACACCAAACTTCCATAATATATAAAATGGTCCATTGTAATAATAATATAAGCCACAAAATCTCTATTTCCCAAAACTAGCTGAAGCTATTAGATGCTAAAATGATTCCGAATAGCCACTATCACATGGCATATACTTAAGTTTTAACTTTTGAAGTTCTTACCTTCTAAAGGAAATTGTGACATTCATTTATTTAGTCAGCCACTCATTCATCGGGTATATCCCACCTCTTCCCAAAAGCAGCATGGAGCATCACCTCTCAGAGAAGTCACGCTGCTTGACGTGTTCCAAAGTAAGCTTCTAACAGCCCTACTTGACCTTGACTCTGCTTTATGCCACCTGGGGTAGCAGGAGCCCAAGTGGAGGGGAGAGGTGGGTAGAACCACCGACTTCTTTGCATAGGGGATGAGCACTGAAATCAGAGACTTGTATCTAGACTAGTTTTCTTTTATCTTGAGAAAGCCACTTTACTCCGCTTTTCCTCATTTGAAAACTAGGGATGATGGAACCTATACCATTACCTCATTAAAATTTGAGTTATGTTTATGGAGAATTGAGGATATGACTTAATATCTAGAAAATTTCTGGAATTTAATGAGGGCTTAGAAAAAAATTATAACTATATAACATATCACCATACTATTTTTAGTAATTTAAAATGCCCATGAATATAAAGTGAGATGATGTTTATTAAAAAAAACTCTAAAAACAGCAAAACCATTTCTTATAAATGATATTAAGATTTTTATGGCTATTTCTATCACTTTGAGCTCTTCTTTCTTAACAACTACTTTAAATAAACCAAATGATGTTTATCACTGGGGCTCCTGAGGCTACTAGCTGTGTTCATTAGAGCAATCCTAATTAAGTAGATGCTAAGGATATACATATGGCCAAGACATGGTTCTGGAATTAAGAAATTTACACTCAGTTTAAGGTAGCCATGCCTAGAACTAAGCAGGTGCTCAATTGATGTTAGCCGAATGAGACAATAGTAGGGCATCCTTAAAGATCAGTGTCACCTGACTGCCTGAAAGCAATGAAGAGGGGCTACAACTGAATTTGGAGCAGGACTGAGGAGAGGATACATTGAGCGGAGGCTGGGAATAACTGCAGTTGTTTTGGTTGGATTACATTTTTCCTTGTTTACCTTCAATGATGTTTAGATTTTAAAGACAATGTATCAAGGTATTTTGAACATGAGAGCTGTGTAGCTATGACACATTGTCAGTGAGTCCTAAGACGTAATGATGTTTTCTGTTATACTTTTAAAATACTGCTGATTTCCAAACATAGAACTGTTCTTCTCAAATTATGCATTAATCAAATTGACATTAGTTAAAATGGCAATTTTTAAAAATATTTTAAACTCATCATAGTAGTCAACGTATTGTGTTATCTTTCCTGTAGTGATAGTGAAAATTTATTCTAAACATTTTTTTGCTTTTTGACTGTTACAGATCTCCCCTTACTGCTCCTACCCCCTTTTTTCCTGAATTTAAATCACCAATCATATCAGAAGTACCCACTTAACCTGTGCCCTGAACAGTGACATCTAACTCTAAATTTGATGCTTACTCAAAATAGATTAGCAGTTTTATATCCTATTCTAAAATATTATATAGATCTTAAGGGCATGTACATATGTAGGTAAACTTTTTTTTAAGAATATAAGTATCAACCTAAATGAAACTTTAAAAATTATACAAGCCAAGGTAGTCATAGCTCCATAGCTATTAGGAAAAGCAGAGAAATGTATCAACCTTTAGACTTTTGTGCCTTTGGCGGTAGGGGGAGGAGAGGTTTAAAATAGGTACTTTTAAAATCAGTTCTTTCATAAAAGAACTTTCCAGAAAGACAGCCTGTAGCACATATCTCATTACTCCTTGTGCAATCAGGCCCTCTATTGTCTTCTGAGAGACAGGCCTGGCCCCTTTGAAAGGTGAGTAGCTTCTGCAGAAGCACTGTGACACCCAGATTCTGGGGAACCATCATTGTGTTACAGAGCAAGAATAATATCAGAATTTCCTGGAAATCAGTCATCATAGGAAGTTAGCAGCAGTTCATCGACTCCTTTTTGTGTTTGCTTCAGCCTCAAAGGTAATCACAGAAGATTATAGTCTCCATTTCAGCCCTCCTATCACTGAAATACTCTTGTCTGCCGAGAACACGATTGATTTCCAGAGGCCAGCTTTTTTTTTAAATATATTTTTTGAATATATATTTATTGATTTCAAAGAGGAAGGGAGAGAGATAGAAACATCAATGATGAGAGAGAATCATTGATCAGCCATCTCCTGCATGCCTCTTACTGGGGATCGTGAGCTGACCGGAATCTAACCGTGACCTCCTGTTCATAGGTTGACATTCAACCACTGAGCCACGCTGGCTGGAGCTCCAGAGGCCAGCTTTTAACTACAGCTATGGGAGACCACTCCCACTGCAGTGGGTTAATAACTGTCAACAATTGTTATTGTAATATTGTTGAGGCAGGAATTTTGTGATTCATGACTAATTACATGAAATCTTTTAAATTAAAATAACATAATTTCTCATGTTGTTAGATATAGGTACTTGTCCAATTTTAGTGAAATTGTTAGAGGTTGGAGATTGGGAAAGACAGAGGGGTGAATAAAAATTTCAAATGAGTATTGTGAAGACTTTAAGTGCCAAGCGTCCTGATATTCTGCATTTCAGAAACATTTCTGAAAAATCTTCATAATGAATAGGTAGATTGTAAACACAAATGATTTTTGCTTCATAACAGTAAAACTGTAAAAACTTTCATGAATGTTACTGAGAGATTTTGTGTCTCATGACAACTTGTTATATGGTTCATGCAGTTTTTTCTCTATTGCTTGGTTAGGAAATCTTGATGCCATATCCATGACCAAAGTGTATTTGAAATATAAGCACATTGTTTTTGTTAACCCTCACCCAAGGATAATTTTCCATTGATTTTAGAGAGAGTGGAAGGGAGGGGGAGAGACAGAGTAGAGAAAAACATCAATGTGAGAGAGACACATTGATTGTTTGCCGCCCACATGTGCCTGGGCCAGTGCTGAGGATCAAGCCTGCAACCAACATACATGCCCTTGATGGGAATGGAACCCACAACCCTTCAGTCCACTGGTCAAAGCTCTAACCACTGAGCAACTGGCCAGGGCAACATTTTTAACTTGATGATGCCACTTGCTGTATTCATTTTATCTTACATGTGTCATTCTATTCAAAATATGTAGATGCAGAGAGGACTTTATGTACATTTGAAATAAATTTTGTGGGTAAAGTAGTTTTACCCAGAAGTGACTCCATTTCCTTACAAATTTTTAAGAAAAGAAAGACTGTTCAGTTTAAACTACTTTGGGTTTGAACTATAGCCTCCTTGCAAATGATGAAAATGATTATAAATCAGATAGATAAATGTAAAATGTCAAGGTGTACCATTAACAGAGCCTTATTCAATAAAGCAGTTATTACTGCAGAGAACAGAGGAAGGCACTTTATTAAAGTTCTTTATTTTACTTTACAAGTATGGTATATTTTGCTGAGGAGAGTTAAGTGTGCACACATATACATTCATATAAAACGGCAATAGCGAAATGAATAAATGACATAAAGTATTTTTATATTACCTGCCCACAAAACCACTTGGATTACTTTTCTAATCAAAGTCCTAAAATAGTAAATGTGATAGTGAGCCTGCAAGAGGAAGGAGGACAAGTAGAAACAATATGGGTGTAGCTGTGACATCCTTGAATGGGAACCAGGGAGAGGGCTCAGATAAAATGCAAGATGCCCAGTCAAATTGAGTTTCAGAGAAATAAGAATATCCTATGCAATATTTGGCATATATTTATACTTAAAAATGATTTTTATTTGCAAATCTGGAACTGTAATAGGAGATTTGGGGTCTAGTCTTAGCTGAAGAGGCTCAAAAGCAGGTTATTAAAATTCTCCAAATCTGTTCCCATTTTCAAGTGAGGAAGTAGAACCAAAGGCATGCTGGTGGGTCCGGGGCCTGGCCTATCTGCTTTAACCAGAAGCGCTTTCAGTGTTTCATTGTATTGTGTTTTTAGTAGGAGCCTGTTTTGGAGTAGGGTGAAGGGAAGATTTGGGGACTCAAACTAAAACAAACTAAAAAGTAGTTTGAAGATGGAGATGTTCTCTGACACTTAGCCCATGTAAGGAGAGTGGATGGGGAGTAGAGCCCATGGTGCTCACACTTGGAGCATTGCAGTTCTGCTGCCTTGCATGGAGACTGTCAGTCCTCAACTATCAGGTTTCTTCTCAGTGCAAGGGTAAGAAATGTGTTGTCTTCCATTTGAGGGGGAAAATACTTCATTTCTGCTTTGCTTTGCAGAATGAAGAATACTTCCCAACAGGCCCAGGTTTCTGATTTTCACTTCTGCCTGTCTGGTGGGGTTGTCTTTTCATCGTACACCATTTAATCTGTGTCAAGGACCTGTTTTGCCTCTGTATCAGGATATATCTGATTAGTTACTGAACAGCCTTTCAAACTTAGCTTTGACAGAATGGTTTTGAAAGAATGTCAGTTAATGCATTTGGCCGTTCAGGAAGTGTATTGATTTTTAAATCAAGAAAGCTCATTACTTCCCTAGTCCCTTAAAAAGCCCTTGTAACATTTTTTTTAGCCTGTTTACCAGAAAACAGGCAAACATATTTTTACTTCCTTAGATTTGGAAACTTAGCACCAATAACTTTTTAAAAAATAACTTTTAAAGCTACCATCATAAGTATGGGCAAGTAATCTAGTTACTTGTATGTCATGTTTTTCTCCTAAAAAAAAAATTAAAAACTCTATTTAAAAAAATATTTCTCAGAATTATTTTTGGCAATGAATTTTATGTTGTGGAAATTTAATCTTGGAGGCAGTTTTGGGGGTTGTTTTAAAGTCTCTATTTAAAAGAGAAACTCGGCAACAGGAAAGGGCAAGAACCAGGTGACTGTCTTCTAGGTCAGATATTAGTCTGTCCTTGCAAACTTCAGGATGGGTGCTTTCTTCCAATGTGCTGTAGAAGAATCACTAAAATGAATATCTTATTTAGTACTTTTCACACCTATTGAAAAAATATGCTTCAGTCCAGCAAAATGATTTTTTGTTATATTCTACCCCGAGGAGACACAGTACTAAGTAACATAGGAAACATCTGACTCATTTATCTTAAATTTTCTTGGTGAATCCTGCTCCTGTTCCTGTCACTCTGAACTAACTTTGTTGGCGTTTTTCTGTGGGCAATATAGTTGATTGTCAACCATATATACCTTGGGATGTTTGGGGTTTTTTTTTCAAATATGGATATACCTCATTGAGAAATACAAGCTATAAATATTTTGAGGATAGTAACTTTTCCACAGAAAAAAATATTAATAGTATTTGTCATCATTTCACTTCTTCTGTGCTATTAAAACTCACTATAGAATATCTTATTAATTCTCTTAAAGATTCTGGTAGTTTTTTACTTTTCTTAAAAAATTTGCAACTTTTCCCATACTGCTTCAAAAGGGCATCTAGTAATTTTTTATGAATGCTATTGTTACCTTGTCTTTAACAGATGTTATAGATCTTTCATATCTATACACATCCATTGGCCAAAAATTATTTTAGTTAAAGGAACATCAAATCTTAATAAAATGGAAACCCTTTCAAGAACTTTTTTTGTGTCCTCCTGGAAAAAATACCTCTCTTTCCTAATGGTTTCTAGTCATATCTAAGTATTTGCTTCTTCGCGAATGGAAACAAACAAAGGAAAGCACTGGGTTTCCTTAGGAGACATAATTCATCATTACCATCTTGCTTTTTACCTACATTGAAAGGAGAAATTGCAGTTGGGTTGAGGGTGGTCTGCTCTCCCTTGATACATCACATCAACCAATTAGACCTTTCTAAAAATATTTTTTAAACCTGAATATGGATACATATGCAATTGAATTTCTTTTCTTTAGTTTACACATCTAATGTTTGCATAGGAACATCAACACCCAAAACATTGCTGGGTGTGTGTGTGTGTGTCCATGCAATGAGGTATGAGTGGACCTTCAATTAAGTCTCATAACCATTGCTGACATAGCTGAAAGTCTTATTTGTTAAACTGAACTTTTTGAAATGCTCTTTGATGTGGCTTCTTAAATTACCCAGCGGCATAACTACAGCTTTGCTGCATCACCCTTGATCCCTGGCAGCATGGAAAATCACCAGGCATGTGGAGCCAGCCAAGAAAATGGAACATTTTACATTTGTACTGACCATATTTATTACATAAAAGAATCTACTGTCAGAGTTAGACATTCAGTTTCAGTAAAGCCCACAGGTCTAATCTTACGGCAGCTCCCATTTACAAAATAACTACTGACTGAAAAAGAACTTTAAAAAGTACTCCTTTTACCCAGAACGATTTAAAAATTATCTGTCAAAAGTGTTAAACTAGTGTTCCACTAAAGAGAGTGAGGTGGTGAAACTCCCATTCGTTTGCTTTTAGCTTTTTTACTTTTACCATTTGGTAACTCTTTAAAGTTCTAAAAGCGCTACAAACGAAAAGCATTATTTTCTTGTAATATCGTCACAAAACAACTCAGATATTAGACAAAAATATGTACTTATTTAAAAACCAAAAGAAGTAGCTCATGGTCATTTTTCTATTCACTAAGTCCCAGGCCAATCACACTATACAGAAACCCACTAGAAGGGTCTCCAGGTGAGATGCGTCTGGCAGGTAGAGAACTTCCAACACACAGAACACTTTGGTTTCCCCTTCTCCTCGGGGAGATGATGACAGCCGTGGCTCTGACATTCAGTGGTTCTCTTGGGACTTGGGATGTGAATAAAATCTTCTGCAAAGGTCTCGCAGACCACTTTGAAAGCTGAAGAACATGGCCCTTACTCTACAGTTGTTACAAGTTGTATGCATTTGCATTCTGTATCAACTGTCCTAATTCATCGAATAATGTTCTTATTTTTATATAGTTAGTATGGTTTCACATATAAAAGTATCTGCACCCCAATTATATCAAGACAACCGAAATGTTTATAGGAATTATCCATAGTAAAATATTATTTCATTCCTATTATCCTGTTGTAGTTTTTTTCATGGTACTTACACTGTTGAAATACCTTGTCACTTTAGATATGTCCCCCAAACTAGAATATTGTGTTTTTGAAGTCCGTTCTCCACTCTATTTGCAGCTCCTAAAGGAGTACATGATAGCCACTTAATAAACTTTTGTTAAATAAATTAATTTTCAAGAAGCATAGTTTTTGTGCAAAACTGAAAGTTATTTATAAGTGTGTGATATGTTGGAAAGCAGCAAAACTTCCCAAGAACAGAACTAAGTTGATATGAAATACTTACCCTCTGTAAAGGTTGCATCATTTACTATCAGAGCAGTCTAGAAAGAGGATATTATTTTATGACAAAACACAAATCTCTTAGCATCCCATCCTATATTTCTTTTTATCCTTACACACACACACACACACACACACACACACACACACACACATACACAAATGGAATTTATCAAAAATAACAACAAAAAACACAACTGGAAATGCAGTTTAGTTTTATTTTCAAAATAGATCTTCAAAGTAGATCACAGTGTTTTTGCCTTATACTAGTTACCCATTTTGCCAATGGAATATACAACTTGTTTGATGAATCCCAGAACTTTGTCTTACTAAATGGAATCTGAGTGAAAGATATCAAGCTTTCTAAATCCATTTACAGAACAAGGGGGGGCAGGGGAAGGAAATTCTAATCTGTGCTCTCCACCGATTGTTTCAAATAAGTGGGCCAACTTCCACTTATATTTTCTACTGGGAATATTGACCACCACTAGGGAAGCTCTGGAAAAGGATTGTAGGTTCCCGCTTCATTTCTCAGTAATCAGATACTGTTAATTGTCAGCCATCCTCAAAATACTTAAAAGCCTACTACATTTTGATAAAATAGTGGTGGTGGTGGTGGTGGTGGTAGTACTTTGTTAGGTCTGAGACTTAGATATAAGGTGAACTATTATTAAGTATGTGTTGTGTTGTGTTGTGTTAGGTTAGCCTTTATGCCAGTTAGGAATGGCTGGTTAACTTTCTGGTGGAGTAATGGTATTCCAGTAGAAAGGGGGCATATTTGATTTTGTTTGCAAGGCACAGGCAATATGTGGTTTCAGCAATGAGCTTGGGATTCTTGGGGGAAGTACCTTTCCAAACATATGGGCCTTGGCTGAATCAACAGTCTGTGGAAAGAGTGGCATGCCATTTGTCTTCCTTTCAATGACAATGATGGTTTCAGGTGGGACCTTGTTAGGGTAACCTGAGTGGGAGAAGCAGTGTCAGTGTGGCAAGTCACAGCTTTTACACATTCCAGATGCAAAAATGCAGGTCTCACAATAGCATGCAATCCCACTGTAATGTTCTGTGTGGTTTATTTTTGTTGAGCCTTCTGATTTGAAATCCAAAACAGTACAAAGTTGTGTGGCTGAGCAAATGTTGCCAATGATATGCAGTTGTTTGTATTTTTTGATAGTTGAGAAAAAAATTGTCTTTGTGATAGTTGTCTCTGTTTTATTTCTATTTAAGTTGTCAATGACTTGAGAACAGTAAAACAGTAATATAAAAGCATGTAGCCAGAGTATGTATGTGTGTGTGTGTGTGTGTGTGTGTGTGTGTGTGTGT
>NW_005353838.1:11169987-11184626 GCF_000412655.1 Myotis brandtii | reverse complement strand
GGGCCCTCCCCCTCCCCCCCCCCGAGTGCACAAATTTTTGTGCACTGGGCCTCTAGTTTATATATAAAAGCCTAAGTGTCCCTTACAACTGGTCAGCAGATTGACTGGTCTACTGGTAGCTATGATGCACACTGACCAACAGGGGGCAGATGCTTAAATGCAGGAGCTGCCCTCTGGTGGTCAGTGCGCTCCCACAGCCAACCTCCCGCGGTCCCTCCCCCGAGCCATCTGGCCAGGCCAACGGACCCCACCTGTGCACGATTTTGTGCACCGGGCCTCTAGTCTTATATAATAAAGAGGTAATATGCAAATTGACCATCATGCCCTTGCACAAAATTGCCGCTCCCATGTGGACACAAGATGGCCACCACAAGATGGCTGGCAGGGGAGGGCAGTTAGGGGTAACCAGGCAAGCAGGGGAAGGTAGTTGGGGGCGACCGGGCTGGCAGGAGAGGGCAGTTGGGGCAACCAGGAAGGCAGGAAAGGGCATTTGGGGGCAATCGAGCTGGCAGGGGAGGGCAGTTGGGGAAACTGAGCCGGCAAGGGAGGGCAGTTGGGGGAGACCGGGCCTGCAGGGGATGGCAGTTAGGGGTGACCAGGCCAGCAAGGGAAGGCAGTTAGGGGTGACCAGGCTGGCAGGAGAGGGCAGTTGGGGGGAACCAGGCCTGCAGGGGAGGGCAGTTGGGTGCAACCGGACCTGCAGGGACGGGCAGTTAGGGGGGACCAGGCCTTCAGGGGAGGGCAGTTAGGCATCAATCAAGCTGGCAGGAGAGTGGTTAGGGGGCAATCAGGCAGGCGGGAAGGCGAGCAGTTGGGACCCAGCAGTCCCAGATTGTGGGAGGGATGTCCGACTGCCAGTTTAGGCCCGATCCAAGGGGTCCCAGACTGGAGAGGGTGCAGGCTGGGCTGAGGGACACCCCCCAGTGCACGAATTTTGGGCACCGGGCCTCTAGGCCTATCTAATAAAAGGGTAATATGCAAATTAACCATCACTCTGTCACAAAGATGGCAGCACTCATAGCCACAAGATGGCAGCACCCATTCCTCTCAGCCCTGCTGGAGTCCCCCAGTCCGGGGGGAGGGGAGCTGAAGTGGGCAGCATGAGTGGCCTGGTGGAATGCTTGCTTCATTGCCATGGTGATGAGGCAAGTGTTCCACACCGGCCACAGAGGGCCTCTGGGCAGCAGGCACAGAGGAGGGGAGCAAAACACTTGTGTCATCGCCCTGACTGCAGATGGGCCCCTGGGCCGCGGAGAACCTCAGGGCAGTGGGTGTGGAGCAGCCAGGCCCCACAGAGAGCTACTGGTGCATGGATTCGTGCGCAGGGCTACTAGTTTAAATATAAAAAGCAAAGCCTTTTTTGAAGTAACTTCAGAGAAATATTGCTCTTCCGTGACGTAGCTATCACTTTTATATGTGTCACTTCACAAATATTTGAAGTTCTAATGAGACCCTATTAACATATTCTTTTCTATAAATCCAGTATTGAAAAAAGGTGGGGATGAAAAGTTGTCATTCTTTTTGTACTACTGTAATTGCATAATATCTCAGTTACAAAAAACTGATGCTTTGCCAAACTTCCAGAAAGCCCTAAATCACAAGGGTGAAGTCCTCTTTGTAGTAAAACCAGGACAGGTGCAAAATATGACTGTCAACTGCTATGTGTAATCTCCAAGTATTCCCAGAAATTTCTGTGTGTGTGTGTGTTTGTTTGTGTGCACACGCACGTGTGCGTAAACCCAACAGTTACATTGGGGGAAGAGGCCTGGACAGCTCCTTCTTTATTTATGACTTTCCTGAAGTTGCACAAGGAGAAATTAGTTTATCCTAAGAAGGGCATAAATAGGACAAAAAGAGAAAAGCCAAGACACTTTTCTAGGAAACTTCTATGTAGGCACCAAGTAGGCCTTATGTGTAGTTTCACTAGGCAGCTGCCTTCCAGGCTCCAAAGATTCTAGGTACAGCCATCCTTTTGTCCCAAATCTCATACCCTGTGGGAGTGCCATGCACAATACCCATCTTCCCTGCTCAGTGTTCCATTAGGGAACACGGTGAGGAGAGACTCCTGCCTGAGTCTGAATCCTGGCTTCAGACCTACAAACTTGAGGGAGACAAGTTACTAAGCCCCTCAAAGCCTCAGATGCCTCATTTGTAAAAGGAGGATAATAATGGTATCTCCCTTGTGATGGTGGAGACTACACAGATAATCCCTTAGGATAGTTTCTGGCACTTAGTAAGAGCTCTATAAAGCTAAGCTGCTGTTATTATAATGTTTAATAGTATTATTACACAACTGGAAGAGGAATTAAAAGGCAAATATCCCTGGGAGGATAACACACTTATGTCACTCCTAAAGGGAGGATCCTGAGTGCTTAAAGTTGAAAAATCAGAAAAGAAGAGAAAGCTCAAAATAGGGGTGGGGCAGAGGAGAAAGACTTCTATGTAACTTCTTGTGCCACTTTTTTTACTTAGTAGTCCCTTCTTGTCTCACCTTCAAATTTAATAGAGTTTATACTGTCTTTTTCACTTTTCAATTTTTATAATTAGGTCCTTTCTAGTGTTTGACTCACCCTACCCCATCTAGTCTGGGACAGCATCAAAAACATATTAGGCTCCCAGAAATGTTTGTTGGATGATTGATTTTTACATTTTAAAAGCCAAAAACCTGGTATCTACTTCTGTTTAGTGGAAAAGCTGGTATTGTCTACTATAATCTATAATAATAAAAGCATAATATGCTAATTAGACCAGACATCCTTCCGGACGTCCTTCTGGATGACCTTCTGGATGAAGGCCAAGACGGCCACCGCAGCAGGCGGGGGCCGAGGCAGAGGAAGCAGCCGAGCCCCTTGCAAAAATTTCGTGCATCGGGCCTCTAGTTGTACAGTAAGTGCTTACCAAATGATTTTTAGAATACTGGTTAAAGTAGATGGCTAAATTTAAGATGAAATTTTCCCATCTTTAAGAATAGTATGGGTATCCAGCCATTTAACCCCATAAAAAAAGCCTTGTACAATTCCTTGTACAATTTGTCCATTTAAAAGTGATATAAACATTTTTGCTTTTTAGTTGGGCGGTGTTCAATTTACCCCCAGACCCAGTCCCACTTGATGGCTAGTGAAATCATAAGACTCTTACAACAATACAATTCAAACTTCAAGCCTCTGGAAAAAATATTGAGGTCGTTGAAAAGCTTGTAATTCTGTTTTTGATGCCTAAAGCTTCCTCGGGCAATGCTGTCTAGAATCTAGATATCACCCAGTAGGAAGTCCTTTGGTCGTGGAGCCCCTCCCTCAGTTTCTCTCCCCTCCCACAGTGCTCACCCTGCCCTTAGTGAAGTGCTGCAGTGTTTCTTTTCCCTGCGGCTGGGTTTTATTGGAGCTGCATATTTGTATATGATGGCTTGCACTGTGCAGACATACATTACTTTCTTGGTACACTCAGTGAAAGTCATGATCTTTCAAAAAAAATCATACACACTTATGGTTCCATAATCTGGTGAATATACCAAAGATACCTATTTGTTCTTATTTTAATACTGAAAATAGAATAGATAGTATGATAAGGTCAGCTTCATTAATTTCATTTTTATAATAGTTAAATTTTCCTTACATAGCCTCCAGTTATCTCCTTGATACTTGGTAACAGCCATAACCCCATTTTTCATTTTTATTACCTACCAGTTAATTGCACTAATAGGTTTTGCTTTCATTTCTACATGATTTTCATTAGACAAAGGGGCAAACGTTAACTCTTGCTGCTTTTTAGTTAGTAAGCATTTCAGGCTTTTAAAGCAGAGATTAACAAAGAAAATAGATTTTTAAAATTTTTATATAAATGTGCTTCTAGTCTCAAAAGTGCAGATTACTTCTAACTTTTACTCTTTTAGAAAAGAATGGGCTTATTTAGGACCAATAAATTGTGTCAGGTAAGGAATACTAATAACTAGAACTATATGGTAGACGGGGGGTTTTCCTTTTTTTAAAAAAAAAAGTGTTTTCAGCATTATTTATCAATTAATCTCAATCTTCTCAGTCCACAGACCACTTTCTTGTGCAATGTGAACTAACATGAGCTAATTTAAGTATTTAAGAAGGAATTTGTTCATTTAAAAGTGAAATAAACATTTTAATAAAGATGTTAAAAGACACTTGCTCATCTATAATAATAACAGCGTAATATGCTAATTAGACCAGATGTCCTTCTGGACGTCCTTCCTTCCGGACAAAGCCACAGAGGGCGGGGGCCGAGGCAGAGGCGGCAGAGGCCCCTGGCCATGGCTGCAGGGCAGGGGCTGGGGCCAAGGCCCTTGCACAAATTTCGTGCATCGGGCCTCTAGTTTTTAATAATCAAATGTCTATTGAATGTCAATTGAATCTTTAAAAATAAGTTTGTCATATAATTGCTATGCCTCCAATAATTTTCCCAAGTATTCTATATATAAAATTATTATGATATATATATATAGTTTGATGACACTAAATTGAATCACTTACATATATCACATTTTAGGATTTATGAGAATGTTTTAATTCATCTTGATTGTTTTATTCATCCTAAAAATTGGTGAATGAATAAAATTATTACCATTGATTTAGTTATACATATCTCATTATGAGAACTTACATTGCATTAATGGGAGGAAAATTTAAGTTAGTAAGTTTACATTATAGTTATTTTCATCTAACTTTTAGAATATTGTAAGAATAAGAAAATGATCAGATTTTTATGACTTTATAACTTTTAAAAAGGAGAGAGAGAGAGAGATCTAAAAACATTTTCTATGTTCTTGACAAGTCTGGACCTCACTGAAATTTCTCAGGTATTTGTAATTATGACATCAGATGGAAAATACACAAAATATAATCGAAACAGTTTCAGTTTCAAGGTATCAGATGATTTGGCAAATGGAGCATTCTTTTTTCTCCCACTTCAAGTTTTCTTTCAATTAAATCATGTTCCCCAATTGATGAATAAGAAATATAAGTATAGAATTCTGTGATAAGTAGCAGAGAAAGATAAAAGAGATTTAGGCAGGGAAAAAACAAGTGGATCTTTTCCTGAAATACTACCTATAAGAAAATAGAGAATCAAGTGGAAAGTGGAAACTATCTCTTCCAAGTGACAAACATGGAGGGTGAAATTTTTATGACAGGTGATGAGGGACAGGGTAAAGGGCTGTTTATTTAATTGATTTTATAGGTACAAGTAGGATTATGTATATAAAGTACAGAAGCTAATTCTGGTTAGATTTTCTTAAAGGAACTGCCTTAGTTGACTTTTCAGGGAGTAGGTGGCTGGGAACACATCTGCCTTTGTAATTGAATATATTCTGTTTTAAAGTATACCATATAAATGTGTATATATGTATATGTATATATATTGTATATACCTATGTATATATATTGATTTCAGAGAGGAAGGGAGATAGATAGATAGATAGATAGATATAGATATCTATGTATACAAATATCTATATATCTATATCTATATCTATATCTATCAGTGATGAGAGAAAATTATTGATCAGCTGCCTCCTGCATGCCCCACACCAGGGATTGAGCTTGCAACCTGGGCATGTGCCCTGACAGGGAATCGAACCGGGACCTCCTGGTTCATAGTTCAATGCTCAACTACTGAGCCATGTCGGCCGGGCATGCCTTTGTATTTGGAGTGCTCAGCCACAATTCACCTGTCAGGACAGAGAGCTTTCTACCTTGGGAATATACATGGAAAATTTTAGGCTGATGCACAAATATGAGATTGGAGTAGGATAAATTTGTACCAGGAATTATTTTTTAAATTATGTAGGTTGATAATTTCAAAAATGTAAAGGGGACGTTTATAGTCAAGGGTCATGTCGGACCTGTCAGAAAATATCTTGGTTTACTAAAAACTTAGGGCTAGAGTTTTGTAGCTGTATCTTTTGCCTGTGTTTCTATACTGTGGTATGGGAACAACTAGGATATGTGTATTTATTTCATATGATGAAAGTTTTCATTTTTAATGTTGAGTAATAGGAAAGCATGTACATTAAAACTATGGTTTCATAATTATTACTGTGTTTTTTAAAAAGTCTATTTTACTTTGATTTAAAGAAAAAACTTGAATAATAACAAAATAGTACATGGATATGGCAAAAATAATGAAAGTGGCATGTGAAAACTAGTGTTTGAGAATATTCATGTAGTTTTATTCCATGCAGTTTACGCATCACCAAATGTAGTTTTTAGAGCCTGAGAACAGAAAGTATCTCAATAAAATGCTTTCATTTTTTTAACTTTTCAAAACAATGTAGTTTTTTATTCTGTCAACATAGGTATGGTATTTTATTTTCCTGTCCAAACTAATTTTCTATTTCTGGTAACAATCAGAAAGTATAGTTTCATGTTTTAAAAATGGATAGATGAAACTTAACTGTGTGCACTTGTGTGCACTTGACTGTGTAAACTAAGAAAGTGAACATTGAGATTTTAATGCCCATGGATACTTGTTATTTTATTCTCATTAAATAAAATTTAATATAATCAATTTTTGCCTTGAACATATCAAATCCCCAGATTTCCCAGTAATTCTATTTTACACTTAGTAGTTAAGCATAATCCTATTAACACTTTTTTCTTTTACTTTGTAAATTATTATACATAAAATGGACTTTGGGGGAGTGTGTATAGTTTTATGAATGTGAACACATGTATAAATTGTGTGACCACCACTGCAATCAGGTTACAGAATTGTTCTATTACTCCAGAAAACTCCCCTCTTTGAAATTTTAAGTGTCCCAAACCACATAACTGTTTTTATAGTAGCAATGCAGTTAGTAATCTCACTTAAACTTATAGCAAAAATGGGCTACTTTACTATTCAATAATTCTGTAATCCATCCTTCTTTCTAATGTACTTAAGTTTTTCTAGTTGCTAATTTTACATTTAGTTGATTTATACTCCTGACCAGGGATAGTCTTAATTTCTCCTCTCTACCAAATATCATCAACTAATCCAACCCTAAGCTCTAACCTCAGGAGATTTCCTAGATGAGGGTGTGTCAGTTTGTGTTACATCTGTTTATCAGTAATGCTTTGTTTATCATCTGCATTGTTGTTTGAACTGCCAGTTGTCCAATGTTAATGCTGGAGATTATTATCTGGAGTACACAAGAGAATCACTGCTGTGTCTCTCTTTTTATAGGGTCTGCAAATAGTGTTCTTTCTTTCTCCAAGTGTTTTTGTAGCTTTGTGCCATACTTTTGCTGTGGTTGAGTACTTTTATCTGTTTTTCTGAATATGTATGATATATGCAAACCAAAGGGAGGAAAGTCACACGTTATAAGTCAAAAACTTGCTCAATATGTAAACAAGGGTTGCATATTAACCTATCTGTTATGGGCATTTCCAGTAGAATGAATTTTATCTATAGTATATGAAAAGTAATAAGTTATTTTAAAATAAAGATCAACATTTTCTGGGCTGTGAGACAAGCCTGTAACTTATGACTTTGCTATAAATCAAAAGTTAAGAAACTGAAATATATCTGTAATAATTGTCATTGAGGCCATTTCAGACTATCATAAGTATTATCACCTCATATAGGGAAAATATTAACCAGTTAATTTTAACTTGGACCTTTGGATTTTAAATATCCTTGTTTTATGATTCTGTAAAGTTTTTCAAGACTCCTTATATGAATATGATTTCTTGAGATGTTGGATTCTCCTCTGATTTTGTGCTATGATTTCAGACCAGTTTATTATTTTTGGTTTTGTTCAATTCCTGGGAACAGTACATTACTATTGAATGGGAGTCTTTATTATCCTTGTTTGGGAATGAAGATAAAGCCTTAAGGAATAATACAGCTATTTTTACTTGCTCACACTATTTTCTATCCTTTGAAGTTATAAAATGATTATTTTATCATTTGCTCTTCAGATGGATCCTGTGCAAAAAGCAGTTATTAACCACACGTTTGGAGTGTCCATTCCCCCAAAGAAGAAACAAGTTATTTCTTGTAATGTCTGTCAGCTTCGCTTTAATTCGGATGTGAGTATCACCTTTTCCCTGCTCTCTGTAGTCTGTCAAGCTGGAAGTCTGATTGTTCTGGGTATATACATCTCTTCATATTTGCATATTGTCTAGCAGCCACTCCTCTTGGTGGCCCACTTCAGTGTGCCAGGTTTTCCAGGGATTTGGATTCAACACTAGAAACTTGAGCAATAGAGGGGCTAATATAAAAAAAATCAAGGCTTTCTGTAGGTAATCAATCTAATCGATACCATTTTACACTTAACCTCACCAATTATGTTTACTTTTGAAAAATTCTTAAATAGCAGAAAATATTTTTTAAAGTTTACAATGCAATGAAGGTATGAAAAAAATGTAATACATGCTAAAGAAAATCAGTTACTACTCTTGCTCCCAAGTGTTATGTTTCATGTGTATGTGCCAAATCATATTAAACACCCGAGAAAGTAATTTACTACATAATTTATATTTTCTCAGACATGAAAATATAGAAAAAGGTTAGTAAATTATTTTATCTAACCACTTTAATTATCCTGCTAAAAAAGGATAACAAGAAAAAAGTACAAATTAATATTTATGAAAGTTGATTTTCAAATTAGACATAAAATAACATGAAATCAAAATAAATAATATTAGAATGTGTATAATGAAACCCAATTACCAAGTAAAGCCAATGACCAATGCAAATCTGAATCTGGAGATTCATATCTATGTGATATTTCTTGAGTTACTCCACCCGAGAAGCCATTTTGTAAAACATTGTTATAGGATTTATCTTTATTGGAAATACTAAAATAATAAATACTGTATATACTATTATATAATTGCACTTATATAACTTTCTGAAAAGGAAAACTATGGAGACAGAAATCAGATCAGTAGGGACTGGTGGTGGGGTTAGGGAATTGAATACAAAAGGGCATGAAAGAAGTTTTTAGGGTGTATGTCTTAATTGGTATGGTGATTATACAACTGTTTTTATTTCTCAAAACTCATAAAACTTAATACCCAAAAAGGAATTTTTACTGTCTGTAAAGTATAACTCAGTAAACCTGACTGGGGAAAAAAATCAATGTGATAGGAATAGAAATATGTTGTAAATAGAAGAATAATTAATTATAGAGACATAACTACTAGAGATATATTAAAGTACAATATTACTATGGGACTTAAGATGTAATAATTAAAGGACTTTTGCAAGAAAAGACAGAATAATGAATACTGAAATAGATCCAAGTATATTTAACAGCTTTGCATAGATATTTTACAAATGTCTACAGTCACATAGGGAAATTAAAATATCCGTAACTGTATGAATATAAAATTAAAATGTTCACTACTTAACTGACTCCTTACAAAAGGAAGGCCCACCTGAGGACATGCTTCATGTTTAGTCCTAGCATTCCCAGTGCAGCAATGCTAGATATTGAAAACATCTGATAATACAATGCAATAGATTGCAAAGTGAATCTATATAAATATTGCTAAAGAGGCCGACTTCCATGAAGTCTATGAATGTCATGTTAGAGAACTGCTCGATACAAAGCCACTGACAATGAGGATATTAGAAAAGGTAACTTGATAAAAGAAAAATAACAAGGTTGATGACAGACTCTTCAAAACATAAGGCTTGACTATCAGGTGAATAATAGGGTCTTTGGGCAAATATGAATCCCTTGAATTAAAACATAATAATAACAGCCTGACCGGTTTGGTTCAGTGGATAGAGGGTCGGCCTGCGGACTCAAGGGTCCCGGGTTCGATTCCGGTCAAGGGCATATACCTCGGCAGCTGATCGATGTTTCTCTCTCATCGATGTTTCTAACTCTCTATCCTTCTCCCTTCCTCTCTGTAAAAAATCAATAAAATACATTTTTAAAAAAAACATAATAATAACAACATATTTACTTGGTTCAAAAAGCAAATTAATTTTAAGAGATACAATGAAAAATCTTGTTCCATCGCATTCCCCATCCTCCCATGTTCCATGCTGTTCCTGTCTATCTGTAACCACTTTAATATTTCTTGTATATATTTCTTGGGTCTGTTTATGGAAAGAAAACCAAGTATGAATATATACTCTTATTTCATCCCTTTTCTACATAAAAGATAGTGTACTTTTCTTTGCCTTGCATTTTTTACATAAAAATATATCCTGGAAAATTTTCCCCTATCAAAACATAAAGAGCTTCCTCACAGGTTTCATACAGATATGCTAGGCCAGCAGTTCTCAACCTGTGGGTCGCGACCCCTTTGGGGGTTGAATGACCCTTTCACAGGGGTTGCCTAAGACCATCAGAAATCACATATATGATTACATATTGTTTTTGTGATTAATCACTATGCTTTAATTATGTTCAATTTGTAACAATGAAATTGGGGGTCACCACAACATGAGGAACTGTATTAAAGGGTTGCGGCATTAGGAAGGTTGAGAACCACTGTGCTAGGCAAAGATGTTTACATCCTCATCTCTGGAACCTTTTACTATGTAACCTTATATATCAGAGTGAAATTAAAGTAATAAATAAAATTAAGGTGCCAATCAGTTGACCATAAAATATTTTATCCTGGATTATCCTATGGGCCCAAGGGTCCTTAAATGTAGAAAAGGGAGGCAAAGGAAAAGGTTAGAGTGATATGATGTGAGGACAACTCTACTGGCCATTGTGGTCTTTGAAGGTGAAAGAAGGGGCTACAAGCCAAGGAATGTGGGCAGCCTTTAGAAGCTGG
This sequence comes from Myotis brandtii, assembly GCF_000412655.1. Taxonomy (NCBI): domain Eukaryota; kingdom Metazoa; phylum Chordata; class Mammalia; order Chiroptera; family Vespertilionidae; genus Myotis; species Myotis brandtii. The sequence continues at coordinate 11,173,875 of NW_005353838.1, read as the reverse complement.
AAAATCAAGAAATTGATTTTCCCCTAGAACCTCCAAAGGAACATGATCCCTCAGAATTATTAAGATAATAAATGTGTGTTGTTTTAAGCCAGTAAGTTTGGGATCATTTGCTACAACAGCAACAGAAAACTAATACAGTAGTCTACATGTGGATGTTCCAGCTTATTTAACTAGTCCCTTATTGGTGGATACTTAAAGTCATTTTCAGTCTTTTGGAATCACATAAATTTTCATAGTCAACAAATGTCAGAGTGAGGACATAAATTCAGGTCTGTTGCTTCTAAATCCACAGCTTTTTCTATGTTATTATGTTGCCTCACATATTAACTTTGCTCATTTTCTTTGTATTTATTGAGCTTTTATTTTATGCTAAGTACCATACTATTTTCCAGCAGCAAATTTACTAACAGTGTGAATGAAAGCATCTAACCTTATCAGATTCTCCCAGAACCTGTTCCAGATCTTCAGCTCTGTATTTTTTATTACCCTATACCAGGGGTCCTCAAACTTTTTAAACAGGGGGCCAGTTCACTGTCCCTCAGACCGTTGGAGGGCCGGACTATAGTTTAAAAAAAAAAAACTATGAACAAATTCCTATGCACACTGCACATATCTTATTTTGAAGTAAAAAAACAAAACGGGAACAAATACAATATTTGTATTTGCATGTGGCCCGCGGGCCATAGTTTGAGGACCCCTGCCCTATACATAGAGAGGCCACATGATGTAGAACTCTAAATTAAGAGTATTTGAATGTGATTTAAGTTCTAAGTTTTGACTTGATAAGTCACTTCACCACTGTGGGCCTCAGTTTCCTCTTCTGTGATATAACTTAAAATAGACTACTTGATCTTCAGAAGGACCTTTCCAGTTCCATGATTAAAAATCATTTCCATGGCATTTCTGTTAGAAGAACAGGGTATAAACACCCTCATTTATGGGTGGGACAGATAAGACCAAGAAAGAATGACTACAAGTTTTGGTTTTTGTTTGTGTCATGGGTTGGGTGTGGGGGGTGGATGAGGGCCAGTCTTCTTTCTACACCCCAGAATGGCTTTGGGAATAGGTGCACCTTTGACTTGAGCTTCATTCCATGGCAGTAATTGTCTTTGTATTCACTAACAGCGACATGGACAAATGCACATGCACGAGCATGTGACCACCCCCTTCCTTGTCACCACTCAAAAGCTCTGTTGATAATAGAGAAAGAAATAACATTTCTGAGTCATACTTAGACTCTGGGTGGTAACACCACATAGTGTGGATGGCAAATTCACAAGTATCACATGTACATGTTCTCTGTGTTTAGTAATGGTGCTGTAATCTGCATAACTGAGCTCTGAAACAGCATTTTTTATTTGGGGGAGAGTTTATTATTTTATAATTACCCTATTTACATCTTAATGTAAGAATTAAGAAGATGCTCATCCTTATTTTCTTTAATAACATTTCTAAATCAGCCTGAGACTGAATTGCCTTCATTCTTCAGTGTAGAAAATATGGTTATTGAACAATCTGGAAGGCAGATTTACACAGTAAACAGACTGCATTCTGCATTTTCCCATTACCCATGTAAAATGTACCAGGGCAGGATTCATGCATTAAAATTCAATGTGACCTAGTTTAAGTATCCCATAGTAGCCCCCTTTGTCCAGTTTTTATCATCTCAGTAGCACTCCACTGTTGGAAAGCAAAAGGCTACAGCTTTATTTACACAATACAGTGTTATGCAAATGAGCAAGCATTAATCACAAGCATTTCCCAAATGAATCTTTACAAATTAATACCATTAACTTTGCCAGGGGGCAAGCAATTGCTTTTCAGAAATAATATGTCTTTCCAACTGAGTCCCAGACATTTGCACAAATGTGTACAGCACACGAATCCCTAGTTTCTTCTAGACAGCCTTCCCTCCCCGCACCCCCCACCCCCACCCCGAAACATGGCCTAAGCTGAGCACAGAATGAGGTTATCCTAAGCCTGAATGCGCCTTTCTAATGAAGGAATGAGTGTACTGCAACTGTAGTAGGGTCATAAATTGATAAACCTAAATCTTAATCTTTACCCTTTAGCTGGAAAATAACATTTCTAGAGGTAAGCCTTTCCAGGAAAATACTTTTCTGTAGTTGGTTTTAAATAAGACTCAAAATTATTAGGTTTTTGTTTTTCATACAAAAATACTAGAAACTAGTCCCTAACATAGGCTTCTAAAATATTTTTGAGGCTAACATTTCTCTTTCTGGCTAGGTTGTAAATTGGCAATAATCTTTCCAAATAATTTCTAATTTGCATATGAATTTCAATTCCTTGGAGAATAGTAGCAGAAGGATAAAGGAAACTGATTCTTATATAGATTCTTACACAAAATTGAGCAATTTGACTCTCTTAAATGTTTGAAAACAGGGATGATCTTTTATTATTATTATTATTATTATTATATTATTATTATACCTTTCAGATGGCATTAGAAACTTCAAATCACTTGTAGTTCACATTTTCTTTTACTTTTTGGTTCCTCTAGGTCTTTAATGTTGTTGTGTTGTTCTCTGTCTTTGTTTTGGCTTTTGGTTATTCAGTATCTCCGGCTCTCATCTTAGCTCACTGTTCTTTTTGCTATGTTCTATTTCCTCACGTCTCAAGACAAGGAGATGACCTCATGCCATTTCATTGATTTATGTTAGACTGATTACACATGGACGAGAATCTCAAGGTTTGCTTAGAAGTTAAAGTAGCAAGGCGACCAACCATTTGTATGAACCTTCTATGGGTGACCTAACTCTCCTATTCTTTACTTTAAATCTCTCTGAAATTTTGAATTTTAGAAAGTAAAACTATTCAGTGATCACCTTCAGTTCCCATGTGACTGCATTAGTGTGTAGTTGAATGTCTGCATTGCCAGTTCTCTCTGCATTTTGCATCTTTGTCATCTTAGCAGTTTTCATTTGGAAAAGGTTATTTAAGTATGCCCTCCTCGGTGTTTCTCTCTCTCATTTTTTTTTTTGTTCTAAACTTATGCCTACTTCCTGACTTCTTTAAGCAGTTCATATAATACAAAGTCTCTGTATTGTATAAACAAACGGGCCCATCCACCATCTGCCATTTCAGAGGCATTAGTGCAGTTTCTGCTAGGGGCCCCGGCATTCTTGTCATCCTGGCAGAGAGCTCGGCGTCATGAGATTAGAGAGAAAGCCACAACTTTGGGTCCCACATCAATGTTCTTTCCCATGCTCTTGGCTGACCCTCCTTTTCCTTTGGCCACCATGCCTCCCTCACTCCACCTCTCCACCATCTGCCGTGAGGCAGCAAGTCCCTGCAGCAGCTGTGTTTCCTTCCCTGGGAAGTCAGAACAGCCGGAAAAGGGGAACCATTGGACGCCACATTTGAAGTTGTCCCTTGCAACCAAAGTAGGAGAGGCACTCAGCCACAGGGGCACCTCCTTGCAATTCTTCTAAGAGAGTCCATGTTTTGCTATTGGCTGCCTCATGCTTGCTTTTAACTCTAGAAATTCTGTCAATGAGTTATCAGTGTTTCTCTTTCCATGTTAAACGTATTCTCTTTACTAGACCATCAGGTTGCTCCTTCTGTCTTCTCTACTTTCTCTTCCCTTCTCCTCTAGCTCTTTCTTAGATATTCATAGTGTCTTTATTACATTTTTTTGTTTTTGGGCTTTGGGGTTTTTTAGGTTAATGACTAGATTCATTGCTTTAAATTCAGAGACACTTCCCTTGGTGGGGAAAAAAACATATTAAGGATATTGTTTGAAACTCTAACACACTGTTTTAAAAAATGAGTTTATCTTATACTAGAGGCCTGATGCATGAAATTCATGCAAGAATAGGCCTTCCTTCTTCCAGCTGCCAGCACCGGCTTCCCTCTGGCACCCGGGAC
>NW_005353838.1:11031495-11156565 GCF_000412655.1 Myotis brandtii | reverse complement strand
TTTGTTTGTTCATTTGTTGTTTTCAGTTTTATATCCTACCTATGAGTGAAATTATATGGTTCTTGACTTTCTCCGTCTGACTTATTTCACTTAGCATGATATTCTCAAGGTCCCTCCATGTTGTTGCAAATGGCAGTATTTCATCTTTTCTATGGCTGAGTAATATTCCATTGTATATAAAGAACTCATACAACTCAACAACAACAAAACAAATAATCCAATTAAAAAATGGACAGAGGACCTGAATAGACACTTCTCACAAGAAGACCTACAAATGCCCAACAGGTATATGAAAGGATGCTCAACTTCACTAGTGATTAGGGAGATGCAAATCAAAACCACAATGAGATATCACCTCACACCTGTTAGAATAGCTATCATCAACAAGACAAGAAATAATAAGTATTAAAGAGGTTGTGGAGAAAAAGGAACCTTCATTCACTGCTGTTTGGAATGTAAATTGGTACAGCCACTATGGAAAATAGTGTGGAAGTTCCTCAAAAATTAAGAAAAGCCCTACTATATGACCCCAAATCTCTCTTTTGGGTAGCTACCCCCCAAATTTGAAAATACTTATAAAGATATGTATACCCCTATGTTCATTGAAGCATTCATAGTAGCTAATTATTGAAGTGTCTTCTGATACTTGATATAACTTCTCATTGTCTTCAGGATAAAGCCCCAAACGTCTGAGATGGCTCCAACTCCTGCTTGATTGAGCCCCTCCCTCCCTCACCAGCCTCCTCAGGCCCCTTTGCCCCTTTGTTCAATGACAGTCTTCTCCCCTAAGCCAGCAACATCCATGAGGGCAGCACGGGAATATCTTGCTCCCTGGGAATATCACCACCATTGACCTGATAACCTGCACAGAGCAGGTGCTCATTGTTTGCTAAGTCAGCAGTTCTCAACCTGTGGGTCGCGACCCCTTTGGCGGTCGAACGACCCTTTCACAGGGGTCGCCTAAGACCATCCTGCATATCAGATATTTACATTACGATTCATAACAGTAGCAACATTACAGTGATGAAGTAGCAACGAAAATAATTTTATGGTTGGGTCACAACATGAGGAACTGTATTTAAAGGGCCAGAAGGTTGAGAACCACTGACCTAGAGAGAAGCCTAAGGCATTCTAGATAATCAATAAGTGATTGTTGAATGACTAATGAGCAAAAGTGGCAGGGATGCAAGGATCATCTTGCTCATGGCAAGGCAATTAGCAGCAATAACCTACAACTCATTACTTAAAATTGTATGTACTTTTCACAAAGATTTATGAATCAACGAAATGTCACCGTTACCAATTTTCTCATTAACATAGCAGAATGTGATACTCTATGCCTCTATTATTAGCATTCTGCAAATGAGGAAGGGGAAATGCAATAAGGGACCAGAACTGCCACTTTATATGTTGCAGCTGAGCCGTCCCTGGAGGTTTCTTTCATGCTAGACTGGCTCAGAAAGAGGCCGGGAACGATCATAGCCAGTAAAAAGAAAGCAATTTCCAGTACTAAAGAATTACATTACGCAGGCCCATAAAAGTTATCTTTGCAATAATTTTCTTGGTTTCCTACTTCGTCAAAATTCAAACCTTAAGAAATGGATCAAGGAGTGTTCTGTATCATTTTGAAACCTACTTTCAATACCATTTTAAACACAAACACATATAAGTGAAGGTGCCCAATTTGGTGTGTGACTTTAAAAAAAAAAAGTATGCCACCTTATTAGGTCCTATGATTTTCAGTGCATTTATACCACACCATTCATCCAATGGAAATAAAATGGAACTTGCAACTCTGTGACAGGGATGGGCTCACAGTCTACTTTCCGTCCATTCGGGAGGAGGGGGGTACTTTTATGCTCCACCAATGAGTTCTACCTACTGCGTCGCTCTCTATTGTTTGCCTGGATCTCCAAAATGCTAACACAACAAGCTGGGAAGTAAAATAGCGAATGAACTGTTTTGTGTCATTTCATGATGAGACATGCCTTGCAGTGGGTAAGGATTGGCAATGTGGGGAGTGAGGACCTGAGGTGGGCAGGTGGATCAGGAACCATTTACTGCTCGCCACAGTGGGAAGGAAATGAGAAATCAGTGTTCCCAAGAGCAAGTTGAGAAGAAATCAGCTACTAGATGTCACATGAGAGTAGGCAAGACATAGAGGAAGACAGTCTAGTAAGGAAGTCGGTGGTTAAGAAGCAAGAAGACATTGGGGATCAAGGATCCACAAAGATTGATAAGTAAAAGGACAAGTAAGCCATGTCAAGACTGACATCACTAATTAGAATGTCAGTTGGTTAGAGCTCAGCCTTTACTTCCTGCCATTCTCTACAAGTTTAGGAATTATAGGGGATGGGTGCTAATAAAACTCAGTGTTCACTTAGCACTGTACTCTCCCCCAGCTTGGGCAGGATTCAAGATGGCAGACAGCCTTCATTGGGAAAGGGGACTTGGGTGGCTTTATTCCTCCTCTTCTTGCTCACTTCTGTGTTTGCTGTCTCTTCTATTCTCTTCGATATTGCTGTGGGAAAGGGGGAACGAGGGAAGAGAATAGGCTCATTTTGACCTAAGCTGGATGGTTTCATGCCCTTTATCTGGCAGCCTATGAAAAGGTAGACCTGGAAGATGATTTCATTGGTGACTTCTGTGGGCTCCTGGAGAGTTCTGTTCTTCTGATGACCCAACAAGATAGATATTCTAAGTCAGGGGTCCTGAAACTTTTTAAACAGGGGGCCAGTTCACTGTCCCTCAGACCGTTGGAGGGCCGGACTATAGTTTAAAAAAAAACTATGAACAAATTCCTATGCACACTGCACATATCTTATTTTGAAGTAAAAAAACAAAACGGGAACAAATACAATATTTGTATTTGCATGTGGCCCGCGGGCCATAGTTTGAGGACCCCTGCCCTATACATAGAGAGGCCACATGATGTAGAACTCTAAATTAAGAGTATTTGAATGTGATTTAAGTTCTAAGTTTTGACTTGATAAGTCACTTCACCACTGTGGGCCTCAGTTTCCTCTTCTGTGATATAACTTAAAATAGACTACTTGATCTTCAGAAGGACCTTTCCAGTTCCATGATTAAAAATCATTTCCATGGCATTTCTGTTAGAAGAACAGGGTATAAACACCCTCATTTATGGGTGGGACAGATAAGACCAAGAAAGAATGACTACAAGTTTTGGTTTTTGTTTGTGTCATGGGTTGGGTGTGGGGGGTGGATGAGGGCCAGTCTTCTTTCTACACCCCAGAATGGCTTTGGGAATAGGTGCACCTTTGACTTGAGCTTCATTCCATGGCAGTAATTGTCTTTGTATTCACTAACAGCGACATGGACAAATGCACATGCACGAGCATGTGACCACCCCCTTCCTTGTCACCACTCAAAAGCTCTGTTGATAATAGAGAAAGAAATAACATTTCTGAGTCATACTTAGACTCTGGGTGGTAACACCACATAGTGTGGATGGCAAATTCACAAGTATCACATGTACATGTTCTCTGTGTTTAGTAATGGTGCTGTAATCTGCATAACTGAGCTCTGAAACAGCATTTTTTATTTGGGGGAGAGTTTATTATTTTATAATTACCCTATTTACATCTTAATGTAAGAATTAAGAAGATGCTCATCCTTATTTTCTTTAATAACATTTCTAAATCAGCCTGAGACTGAATTGCCTTCATTCTTCAGTGTAGAAAATATGGTTATTGAACAATCTGGAAGGCAGATTTACACAGTAAACAGACTGCATTCTGCATTTTCCCATTACCCATGTAAAATGTACCAGGGCAGGATTCATGCATTAAAATTCAATGTGACCTAGTTTAAGTATCCCATAGTAGCCCCCTTTGTCCAGTTTTTATCATCTCAGTAGCACTCCACTGTTGGAAAGCAAAAGGCTACAGCTTTATTTACACAATACAGTGTTATGCAAATGAGCAAGCATTAATCACAAGCATTTCCCAAATGAATCTTTACAAATTAATACCATTAACTTTGCCAGGGGGCAAGCAATTGCTTTTCAGAAATAATATGTCTTTCCAACTGAGTCCCAGACATTTGCACAAATGTGTACAGCACACGAATCCCTAGTTTCTTCTAGACAGCCTTCCCTCCCCGCACCCCCCACCCCCACCCCGAAACATGGCCTAAGCTGAGCACAGAATGAGGTTATCCTAAGCCTGAATGCGCCTTTCTAATGAAGGAATGAGTGTACTGCAACTGTAGTAGGGTCATAAATTGATAAACCTAAATCTTAATCTTTACCCTTTAGCTGGAAAATAACATTTCTAGAGGTAAGCCTTTCCAGGAAAATACTTTTCTGTAGTTGGTTTTAAATAAGACTCAAAATTATTAGGTTTTTGTTTTTCATACAAAAATACTAGAAACTAGTCCCTAACATAGGCTTCTAAAATATTTTTGAGGCTAACATTTCTCTTTCTGGCTAGGTTGTAAATTGGCAATAATCTTTCCAAATAATTTCTAATTTGCATATGAATTTCAATTCCTTGGAGAATAGTAGCAGAAGGATAAAGGAAACTGATTCTTATATAGATTCTTACACAAAATTGAGCAATTTGACTCTCTTAAATGTTTGAAAACAGGGATGATCTTTTATTATTATTATTATTATTATTATTATTATTATTATTATTATTATTATTATTATTATTATTATTATTATTATTATTATTATTATTATTATTATTATTATTATTATTATTATTATTATTATTATTATTATTATTATTATTATTATTATTATTATTATTATTATTATTATTATTATTATTATTATTATTATTATTATTATTATTATTATTATTATTATTATTATTATTATTGCAAACAATTATAAATACCCTTAAATGATGACTGGGTCCTTTATACTTTATAGGCAAATCAAGAAGAAAGCATAACGAGCTTTTAAATCAAGTTTTATATACTCTAATGGAACTGACCTATCTTTTATTATTATTATTATTATTATTATTATTATTGCAAACAATTATAAATACCCTTAATACATGACTGGGTCCTTTATACTTTATAGGCAAATCAAGAAGAAAGCATAACGAGCTTTTAAATCAAGTTTTATATACTCTAATATAGGAACTGACCCTGAAATTTTGACAGTATTAATACCACAATTTATTAAGCATGAGATGCAGTGTCCCTAATTGCTGACCCCACAGGCTTAATCAAATTTACAGTATTACCTTTCAGATGGCATTAGAAACTTCAAATCACTTGTAGTTCACATTTTCTTTTACTTTTTGGTTCCTCTAGGTCTTTAATGTTGTTGTGTTGTTCTCTTTCTTTGTTTTGGTTTTTGGTTATTCAGTATCTGCGGCTCTCATCTTAGCTCACTGTTCTTTTTGCTATGTTCTATTTCCTCACGTCTCAAGACAAGGAGATGACCTCATGCCATTTCATTGATTTATGTTAGACTGATTACACATGGACGAGAATCTCAAGGTTTGCTTAGAAGTTAAAGTAGCAAGGCGACCAACCATTTGTATGAACCTTCTATGGGTGACCTAACTCTCCTATTCTTCACTTTAAATCTCTCTGAAATTTTGAATTTTACAAAGTAAAACTATTCAGTGATCACCTTCAGTTCCCATGTGACTGCATTAGTGTGTAGTTGAATGTCTGCATTGCCAGTTCTCTCTGCATTTTGCATCTTTGTCATCTTAGCAGTTTTCATTTGGAAAAGGTTATTTAAGTATGCCCTCCTCGGTGTTTCTCTCTCTCTCTCATTTTTTTTTTGTTCTAAACTTATGCCTACTTCCGGACTTCTTTAAGCAGTTCATATAATACGAATTCTCTGTATTGTATAAACAAACGGGCCCATCCACCATCTGCCATTTCAGAGGCATTAGTGCAGTTTCTGCTAGGGGCCCCGGCATTCTCTGTCATCCTGCAGAGAGCTCGGCGTCATGAGATTAGAGAGAAAGCCACAACTTTGGGTCCCACATCAATGTTCTTTCCCATGCTCTTGGCTGACCCTCCTTTTCCTTTGGCCACCATGCCTCCCTCACTCCACCTCTCCACCATCTGCCATGAGGCAGCAAGTCCCTGCAGCAGCTGTGTTTCCTTCCCTGGGAAGTCAGAACAGCCGGAAAAGGGGAACCATTGGACGCCACATTTGAAGTTGTCCCTTGCAACCAAAGTAGGAGAGGCACTCAGCCACAGGGGCACCTCCTTGCAATTCTTCTAAGAGAGTCCATGTTTTGCTATTGGCTGCCTCATGCTTGCTTTTAACTCTAGAAATTCTGTCAATGAGTTATCAGTGTTTCTCTTTCCGTGTTAAACGTATTCTCTTTACTAGACCATCAGGTTGCTCCTTCTGTCTTCTCTACTTTCTCTTCCCTTCTCCTCTAGCTCTTTCTTAGATATTCATAGTGTCTTTATTACATTTTTTGTTTTTGGGCTTTGGGGTCTTTTAGATTAATGACTAGATTCATTGCTTTAAATTCAGAGACACTTCCCTTGGTGGGGAAAAAAACATATTAAGCATATTGTTTGAAACTCTAACACACTGTTTTAAAAAATGAGTTTATCTTATACTAGAGGCCTGATGCATGAAATTCATGCAAGAATAGGCCTTCCTTCTTCCAGCTGCCAGCACCGGCTTCCCTCTGGCACCCGGGACTTGGGCTTCCCTTGCAGCCCCAGCTTCGTCTGGAAGGTTGTCCGGAAGGATGTCCAGTCTAATTAGCATATTATGTTTTTATTATTATAGATTTCCTGAATTTTCAGACACCACATTTGATAACTAATATGTTAAGGAAAACTCTGAATGTTTGTTTTCAATATTTGACCCTCCCTACATCACCCTATCAAATATGTTCAACAGATATCTCTCTACACATGTTCATCCTACAGATTACATGTTGCCTTCTCTCATATGCAATCACTGCCGGCCACCCATAAACATCTACTCTATTTCTCCTGAGGCCTTTGAGATAGAGAGTGGCTCCTTCAGGAGCCTCTCTAATAATTTATAATATATTTATATAATTTATATTAATTATATGTGTGCAATTATACATATATATGTAATTTGGTGGCTTGGGGATTATTTTAAGAATTGGTGCTGATAAAATGTGAGAGGCAGAGTTTTAAGAACACTGGTGCCTAGCCAGCCAGGTCTCACCTATGCTGATAGTGATCTCCCCATCAGAAACGAAATGAGCCATGAAAGTGGGTCCTCACTGAAAAGTGAGTTGATGATGAAGGGGCTTGGAGAAAACTACAGTTAAACTGAATTCTGCAGCTGATGATTAAACAGAGAGATATCAACCACAGTGATACTAATCTCATTGGTGGGTTTGGAACTCCAAAGCGAGTTGTAAAGTTTATACCTACTGTTAAGCAACACAAATGATAAGATAAATGAATAATTTCATAAGTTTGAAAAACCAACTGCTTCTGTCAAGAAAAAAAGTATGGAAGAAAGAAGGAATCGATAGCATCAAATGGAAATCTAGAAAGTGATAGCATGCTTCTGTCAAACTTTTTACATTTTTCCCATAAATAAGACTATTTATATTGATTCTTAGGTATGGAAGGTAGTGAAGCAGATAGGAGGTAATTAAAAGCATAAATCTCAGGAGCTTGGGAAGGTAATTCTCTGCTTTGCAGACAGAGATGACAAAATGATGAACATTTTTTGCTTTGATATGACAGAAATACAGCATGGTTACAGAGAGGAGGAACACACTGTGCTACAAGTTTTCTTCTGTAGCTGCTGTTTAACAAAGTCATGTTTTTTGAAGCATATATTAGTTACTTATTAAATTTAAAAAAAAAACTTGCCTCCAAAGCAGTACTGTAATATTACAAAATTGTCAGTCTTTCTCAGCACTACCTTATTTGGCATGGACATTTGGATAATTTGTGGCTGGTTTTTAATTCATCACTGAAGGAAAGAGAAGATTAAGATAAAAGTGAAGTTTTTTAAAAAGTGAGCATTATGACTTATAAAGACTCACATAGATGTTTATATGACATGTTCCTCTAGCTATTTCTATGTGTTTAATAATATTCAAAGTTAGGATGACCAGCCTAATATGATGTTGTAAAGAACAGTAAATGTGGATGTTACAAGGATAGTACCCAAACCCATCCCCACATATCAGGAAAATCATTAAGTGTGGTATCTACAATTCACCACCACTACTGCAAACTTTGGTATGTTTCCACTCAATATTGCTTTGCTGATCAAACATTAATAACACCTTTAAAAATACTATGGGTCTTTTTTTTCCTGTGTAAAATTTTTGTAGCTCTTTTAGGAGGAAGTAGATTATTATTGAAAGTATTACATAAGTCTTCCTCTTCCCCCCATTTTTTTCAAGTCAGTTTTTTGGTGATTTTGTCATCTAAAAGTTATCTTGCCCCTTGGGGGTTAAGGAAAGATTGTTGAAAGCTTGTTGATTTTCCTCCTTTGCTTAGTATGCACTGCTTTAGTTAAGATTGGTTGTGGAATCCTTAATAAGATAAAGTTTCATTCAATTTTTGTCGTTTAGGATTCTTTAGCTAAAAATTTATTCAACATATAATTAGATATCAGGTAGGATTTCTAGGCTGAACACCTATAGGTTTCCTAAATGATTAGTTGCTGATTTAAAGCTTATATTCAGACTTTATTAGGACATGTTTGGTTTCCCATAGATTGTATCTTATTCTAATGCTTGAGTGAACAATTGACTATAATTATAATTGTCATAACTTTTACAACCCCAAAAGGATTTAAAGCTTATATTCAGACTTTATTAGGACATGTTTGGTTTCCCATAGATTGTATTTTATTCTAATGCTTGAGGGAACAATTGGCTATAATTTTCATAACTTTTATAACCCCAAAAAAGGTATTACTTATGTAAGACAGAAGCAAAACAAAACATAAAAACCTGCATGCAACAAAAAGTAATCTTGTCTATTCCATTGCTTTCAAGTAAGTAGTTGGTTGAATACAGTGCAGAACAATCTGCAAAAGACGTACATTTGGCTACTTTCATCTCTCAGGCAGTTCTTTGAAATATTGACAGCATTTGCCCTGGAGGCCAGAGAACTATAGATATAGTGGGTCAGCTTAAAGAGCAGTTCTTTTGGAAAACCTGACTGGCCATAAGAAACTTAATGATACATCACTGGGGTGGGAGTGTAAGGATAGCATATGAGGAAGTATTTATTACTCTTGTCAATTTTTAAAATTTCAAGTTAGGAAGACTTTGTAGAAAAATAGTTTTACAGGTTAATAGGAGTTCTTCAAGGGAGTAAAGAAGCAGTGAACTTGATCAGAGACAGAAGAGTGTCAAAATAGTTCCTGCCAAGAAAGGAAAATTCAAGAAATATAAGACAAGTTCCCTACTCTCACAGACCTAATTACCTAGGGAAACAAAACTAATGCACATAGAAACACTGCTGAACTGTATAATGTTAGCTATAGGGTAATATAAATTGGGGAAAGAAGACAGCACACAAGCTAGAAGAATAATCGCAAGTGGAAAGCTAGCCTTTGATGGGTGCCTGTTCTTCTTCCAGGCTCCACTAGACACTCGCCACCTATCTGTAGTTCCAGAGGCCCGTGGAGGAGGTGAAACCAGGGGAGAGGCTTGAGAGATGATCAGGATTTGAAGGAGAGGATATTATTAAATACTAGAGCTAAAATAGATAGGGTTTCATTAAGGATGTTGTCCATGAACAGGCTGCAGGAGGGGTCCATGAACCTCCCAAAATCATTTGCTTATCTGCATACCTGATACCATGGTCACTTAGATGATCTCTTAAAGGTGATTGACTCTTCCCTTCTCACAAAGTGTATGTTCCACAGCTTCCACTGGTAACATTGCAGGATTTAGCCATTTTAGTAATGAGTATTTCATCTTACCAAAATCAGAGAGAGAGAGAGAGAGAGAGAGAGAGAGAGAGAAGAGAGAAGAAGGAAGGAAGGAAGGAAGGAAGGAAGGAAGGAAGGAAGGAAGGAAGGAAGGAAGGAAGGAAGGAAGGAAGGAAGGAAGGAAGGAAGGAAGGAAGGAAGGAAGGAAGGAGGGAAGGAAGGAAGGAAGGAAGGAAGGAAGGAAGGAAGGAAGGAAGGAAGGAAGGAAAGGGAAAGAAACATACTTGTTTTTCTCACTCTAGTTCTGTCTTCTAGGGCACCTGGAGAGCAAATGTGTGTTCACCACTCAGAAAACAGATCTGATGAACAAGAACTCCCAAGAATATATCACTTTGTTAAGGTTCTGTTCTTGGGGGCTGAGAATATGATTTACTCTTATTAATTTGTGTTTCCTTTATATACAATGTATTTTAGCTCTTATAAATAATAATTATATTCCTATATCAGTGATATACCTAACATAGCTGATTCCAAAACTAGATCATATTTAACATCCCCTCTCAAAGACAAAGTCACTTTCAGAAAAATTGTGAAATTACATGTATAATAATAATGGCCAGAAAAGAAACTCAGACATTGTTTTAAATATGTAAATATATTACTATACCACTTAATCCTATATAATAAAGAGCTAATATGCAAATTGACCAAACTGTGGAACAACCAGTCACTATGACATGCACTGACCACCAGGGGGCAGACGCTCAATGCAGGAGCTGCCCCTTGGTGGTCAGTGCACTCCCACAGGGGGGGCACTCAGCCAGAGAAGCCGGGCTCATCGCTGGTGAGCGCAGCAGTGGTGGCGGGAGCCTCTCCCGCCTCCACAGCAGCGCTAAGGATGCCTGACTGACAGCGTGGGGAGCAAGTCTAAGCTATCAGTCAGACATCCCCTGAGGGATCCTGGATTGTGAGATGGCGCAGTCTGGACTGAGTGAACCAACCGCTGCCCCCCCCCCCACACACACACCCGCATGTACGAATTTCATGCAGCGAGCCTCTAGTTATACTATAAAATAGGGGGGAAAGTAAGGTTAAGTCCTTTTATTACATTATATTAATTACATTAGCATATTTATAAATGAGAAAAACTTAAACCTATATATTATTCTATTGCAGTAATAATTGCATTATAGTAACAAATAAGTGAATTTTAATGAAATCAAAATTACACAAAAGATACAGTTTACATAGCTACTAAATTGTACCACTGATATTTTCTTTTTCGTTCCTTAGTTTTAAAACACATAATAAATTACAAAGAAGCATAAATTTTCATTTTAAAGATATTAGCCAAAGTCAATGAAATATGTTATATGTAAATTCAAATTTATATTCACCAAGCAAAAATAATACACTTCACAGTTGTCACTGTCTCACTCTTAAATTTCAAACACGGATAAAAATTCTAGGCAGTCATGTAAAACGAGAGAATTGCAGTACCTCAAGTTCTGTTTCTTTGTCTATACAGTCACTATGATATCATCGCCTATTTCAAATCCACAACTGAAATGCTAGAATATGAGTGACACAAGGTTTGCATACTAGAACTGCATCTGAAAGGAGCTTGAGTGATTCTTAACCACTAGGAACTTATTTTCTAAGTAAATGATGTAGCAGAGTCATTGTGGATTCGGAGTTTATTGATATCACTGCAATTCCTCTGTATGAACGTTCATGTAGTTAATGAAAAGAAAAGCAACAGTCCTGCCACTGTGGTTCAGTGGCTGAGCATTGACTAACAGACCAGTAGGTCACTGTTAGATTCTAGTCAGGGCACTGCCTGGGTTGCGGCTCGATCCCCAATGTGGGGTGTGCAGGAGGCAGGCAGTCAATTATTCTCTCTCTTCATTGATGTTTCTATTTCTCTCTCCTTTTCCCTTCCTCTCAGAAATCAATAAAAATATTTTTTTAAAGATAAGTAATAAAAATGTGCTACTTTTAAGTTTAAACATATTACTAAAATTCAACTGTAACCACAGCAATTGTTTAGAACTTAGTCTTAGACTAATAATTTTTTTCAAGAAGAAATATTTTATTACAAACTTAAAAATTGCCAGATTATAGGAATAATAAAAAGCAAACTGATTGTTCGTCAATTTTATTATTGTTTTTAAATTATTTGCAGACAGTAAGACTCATTTCCTGAAGGTGGACTGCCCCACCTTCAGTATACCACCGATGCTTGTAAATGTTTGTTAATGGAATTCTAGTTCTGCTTTAAATGGGTGTTACATTTAGCATGGGGGATGTGTAGTGCTGATTTATACTACAAATAGTTTCCTTTTTATCATTGATAATGCCCACTGAATGTCCTCTGAAATGTAGCTTTCATTATCTCTGAACTGTGAGCTTGAAGTGATTACCTGCTTTTTGCTCTGGAAAGATGCAACATTATTATTTTGAGATACATCTATGGAATCCTTTTATATGATGATTTATTTGTTTATGTCATGAATTTTATTGGCTTTTTCTTATATCATTGGAGAAGAATAGAAAAGTATAGATTCACTAAAGGGGTAGTTAGGTTATTTGTTATAGTTCATAATTTAAAATGTTTAAGCCAACAAAATGTTCGCTGTGCTTTTTTAAACTAAAAATACTAATAATCTCTTTTTAAAATTTAATTTATACATTTACACAGATGGTCATAGAAGGGGTATTCATTAACATCTGTAAATGTTGGGGAAATGATGGATGTCTATATTTGTAAAATGCCAGAATAGAATCACAGAATTTGCAGATGTAGATTTAAAAATACAAAGCTTTGAATATCTGAAAGACATGCTCTTCAAGCTGGTTTTCTAAAGATTTAGACATTGAATGAATGCCTTTTGAATAAATTTTCATAAATGCAGGAAATTCTTGTTAATTTGGACTTCCATCATTAAGGGTTTGTGATAATTCAGGTATAGGCTGAATTGGACTTTTGTCTGGTCCAAATGTTTTCTTCAAAGAAAATACAGTTGGATGTTGCAAAGGAGATCAGAGTACAGAGATTTAGAATACCAACAGAACCATTTTTTTCAAGCTTACTTAAGCACTTTAAAGACATTCATTAAAATACAAGAAATGATATAATCCTATATAATAAAAAGCTAATATGCAAATAGACCAAATGGCAGAACAACCAGAACAACCAAACAGCTGGTCGCTATGATGTGCACTGACCACCAGGGGACATGTGAGGAACATGGTGGGCATTGGCCATGGCGGGATGCTGGAGCAGGTGAGCAGGGTCAACAGACCAAGGTACCTGTCGCTGTCATCAGGGCGAGCCTCTGGTGATTACTGAAAATTCTTTGCTCCTGCACGCCGCAGTCCCACCCACGTTCACACCTGCTGCCAGTGCTGGCCCCGCTCGCACCTGCAGCCGGCACCAGAGCTGCTGCTTGCACCTGCTGCCGGTGCCTGGTGCTGGTCCCAATCACTTGGTACTATCAGCGGGTGTGAGCAGCAGCTGCTGGCCTGATTGCCCCCTGAGGGCTTCTCCACCTGCTCCTGCTCCTGAGAGGCGATCGGGGCAGCAGCCACCGTTTGCACCTGCTGCCGGTGACAGCCCCACTCACACCCGCTGCTGGCACTAGCTCCAATCGCTCTGCGCCGTCAGTGGGTGTGAGCGGGGCCAGCACCATTAGCGCGTGGGAGTGGCGGTGATGGGAGTGGGGCTGCTGGCAGACAGGGGACCGGGGGGCCACTGCAGGAGGGGTTGGGCAGGGGCGTGGAGGATGGGCTGAGACCCACCCCTGTGCCTACTGCAGCCTCACAGCCCACAGTTCCTTTCAAGAAGCACGAATTCATGCACTGGGCCCCTAGTTTAAAATAATTCTTACATATTTTGATACATCACCTAAGAATCTCTGTTAACTAACAGTTACCAACTAACAGCATTTTCTCAAAAATGTTCTACTTTCTACCTTTTTTTTTACCATTTCATTATGCCTTTCATCCAAATTAGTCTACATTAATGAGGTTTTTCTGAAATTATAATCATTTAGTAATTTATAATACTATCCCTTTTTTAAAGCACATATTTCTGTGACTTGGTTAGAATGTTTCTGAAAATATTTTGAGTCAAGTGTTTTAACTTGGATAATATATAGGATTTATATTGCAGGCCAAATAGACAATGTTTTGAGAGATGATTAAACCGATTTAGTTATCTGTACTATCAAATTAACTGAATGAACAATAATTCACTGATTCTGTGTTCTGACCTGGGCCTTTTTTTAAAAATATATTTTATTGATTTTTTACAGAGAGGAAGGGAGAGGGATAGAGAGTTAGAAACATCGATGAGAGAGAAACATCGATCAGCTGCCTCCTGCACACCCCCTACTGGGGATGTGCCCACAACCAAGGTACATGCCCTTGACCTGAATTGAACCCGGGACCTTTCAGTCCGCAGGCCGATGCTCTATCCACTGAGCCAAACAGGTTAGGCCTATTTTTTTTTAATACTCACCCAAGAATATGTTTTTTTATTGATTTTAGAGAGAGAGGTCAGAAGAGAGAGAGAGAGAGAAACATCGATCAATTGCCTCCTCTTCACACCCCGATTGGGGTTGGAACCCATAACCTAGATATATGCCCTGACCGGGATTCGAACCCTCAACCTTTTGGTGCACAGGATGACATTACAATCAACTGTACCACCTGGCCAGGGCTGACCTGGGGTTATCTTAATAGACAAGTGAATGAACCATTGTATTTAAGAATTATTTTTTCCAATAAGTGGGCAATTGATCAGTTATGACTGATCAAGCCCCAGACCCCAAAAATCATACCAACTGGTGACCCTGACTTCAATCCACTGCTTCTAATCATAGACAGAAATAAGCTGAGACTCTAGAGCAGTGATTTTCAATGTTTTTCATCCCATGGCACACATAGACTAATTACTAAAATTCTTCAGCACACCAACAAATATAATTTTTGCCAATCTGACCAAAAAAAATAGCTATAATTTTGATTCATTCACACAAGATGGCTATTGTGTTGGCTGTTGTCATTTGTTTTTATTTGACAATTTAAGGGAAAAGAGATCAGTGCCCCTGACTAAATAGTCAGGTATTGCATGTTTTAAAAATTCTTGCAGCACACCTGTTGGAATTGCTGATCTAGAGGAAGTAAGAGGTATTAATTTGATTTTGGCTGATTTTGATACCAAA
Organism: Myotis brandtii; assembly: GCF_000412655.1. NCBI lineage: Eukaryota > Metazoa > Chordata > Mammalia > Chiroptera > Vespertilionidae > Myotis > Myotis brandtii. Next base: position 11,141,481 of record NW_005353838.1, on the reverse strand, counting down.
ATCTTCACTCTATTAGTTACCTAGCATCCTCCCAATTCAGGTTTCTAACCAGTTGTGCACATCTCCAGTCAGTTCTTGCCACTGGCCCCATTGTTTGCAGACTCCACTCACAATGGCTTTCTTTTACTTCAGTCAACCTGCCAAGCTGCTTCTGTCCCTCCCACTTTTGGTCTAGTCCGCGCTTCTCCTTCAGGTCTCACCTTAAGTGTCTCTTCCTGAAGAGCTTTTCTAGAATCCCCAGTCTAAACTCGCCCCACTTCCAATAATTTTTATCACCCAGTATTTTTCCTCTATGACATGTATCACAGTTTGTAATGATATCTTTATGTAACTCTTTGTTTAATATCTGTTTCCAACACACATACATGCACACACACACGCACACAATTGTTGGCTCCATAAGCACAGGACTGAGTACGTTTTGTGCATTGCTGTCTCTCTGGTGCCTAGCACAGTACATATATTTTCTTGAGTAAATGGTCTTAAGGGGATTTTTTTAAAAATCTTTAATTTATGACAACCCAAGGATTGGCTGAGAATTACTGAATCCATTCTCTACAATGAACACTATCCTTTATATGATCTTGAAGGTCACATTCCCAGATCTCTTTTTACTTCCAGATCATTCACTCCAAGGAAATGAAAATCCTCTTTTACCAGGGTGGCTAAGGGAGAGTCTTCCGTTTTGGATCTTTCCCGGTGGAGGCTGTTTGGATCCTGGGCTTGGGGCTTGCTTCAATGGTGTAGTGGCTAAGAGCCTAACCTTTTAATCCTGGGTTTGAATTCAGGGTCTTCCATTTCTGGCAGTGTAATATTGCATAACTGCCTAACTCTTCAGAGTCTTCATAAACTTGGGCTAATTATACTTGCCTCAAACGTTTTCATGAGGATTGAAAGAGATGCTGTCTTTTAAGTTCATAACATAGTGCCTGGTACATAGCAAACAATTAATAATGATTTGTCAGTGTTTTTATTTTTGAATTCAGAGTAATTTTTGTAACCTGACATTGTGTTTTTAGTCTTTCTGGCTGCTGTGTTCTCGCTATGGCTCTGCATTCCTCAGCTCTTTGAAGTGATGGGTGAGGCGCTGTAATTTTCCTGGGAGCAGTAGCTATAAATAAGCCCTTTTTTCACACAAACATGGCCACCACTGCACTTCTTGTGCAGCATTACCAAATGTTCTTCCAGCACATAAAGACCTCCTGTTATTTTCCACTTATTTTCTGAGGTTGTTTTGAAGTTACAGACAAGTATTTTAGCATTAAAGGTGTTATTGTTCCTCAGTGAGGTTATACTAGTAATTCCTTTTGGATAGTTGCATGTATGTATTTTTAATTATTTTTCCTCTGGAATTTTTCCTTCCCTTGACCTCTATTTCATTACTCTCTGGTACATCCAGCTTTTCTGGTGGCCTAGTTGCTTTATCCTGTGCTGACTTTTCTTCCTCATCTTACCTGTTAAATATAGCTCTTTCTCAAGATTCTTTCTTCAAAATAGGTTTTCTCCTCTCTGTACTTAATTCCTCAGGAATCTTATATATCCCCAGAGTTTTATTTATCATCTTATCACATCATTCTCAAATGGATGTCTCCAGCCTCAGCCTTTTTCCTCAATTACAAATTTTATTTCCAGTTCTTTGTTGAACCTCTCCACTGTGTATCTCTTAAACAGTCTTAATTGATGTACAAACTGAATTCTCCTTTTCCTCTGCAAAATTTTCATCCCATCATAACTGCATATTTTTTAATGGTTTCCACCATTTTCCTAGTCATTTAGACCTGAAACTTTTAGAGTAAGCTCCAATTCTTTTTTCTTCCTCTACCATTACTTTAATTCTATTGTCAAGTAGTAGAGTCTTTCTCCATTCATTTATTCATTCATTCATCCCTGTAATCAGTATTTATCAAACATCTAGAATGTTTTAGGCAGTATGCTAAATGCAAAAGATTGAGTGAAAAGCAAAAATCTTATATGTACAGGCCCTATCAGCCATGTAGGTCTTGAATCAGCCACATAGGTCTTGAATATGATGATTTTAGATTTAAAACCAAAAACAGTGAAAAGGCATTGAGTATTTTAAGCTGAGGAATGACATGATCAAATTTTCATTTTGACAATATCACTCTGGCCCCTGTGTGGAGAACAGATAGTAAGAGAGCAAGAGGAGCCTTTGGGTTATCACTAAAGAGGCTATGCCGTAGTCTAGGCAAAAGATGATGGCAGTTCAGACCAGGGTGGCTATGGTTGAGATGTAAAGAATTGGCTTGATTAGAAAAAATATTTAGGAGGTAAAATCTGTAGGACTTAGGGATTGATTGAATCTAGAATGTAAGCAGAGTGTAACAATGAGGTTGATTCCTGGATTTGGCTCTTACAGCCAATGTAGAGTGATGCTATTGGCAGAAAAAGAATGATAGAAGAGGACTAGGCAGAGGCAAGTGATAACAAAAGTTTGGTTTTGAACTTATGTTTAAGGTGCTTTGAGATCTTGAAGTAGATATTCTGAGTCTGGAGCCCAGGAGAAAGATCTGGACCAGAGAAACCAGGAAATTATTGCTGTAGAGATAGTTGGGAGGATGTAGTGTGGATGAGACCAAATAGGGAGTAGACTGGGAAGTTTGGAGTGAGAAGACAAGAAGGCCTAAAACTGAGTCTTGGAATATATCAACATTCAATGACTGGGCTGGGAAGGATGAGCCTGCAAATGGTTCTGAAATGAAGGTGGAAGGACACCAACCTAAGAAAGAGTAAAGCCTGGTAAAGAGTGCTTTCCTAGGAAGCAAGAGATCAGCAGGTTCAGGTGTACCCAATTGGTCAAACAAGATGAGACATCAAAGATTAGGATTTAGGGCATTGGTGTCTTGGTGATGTCTGTTTTAGTGGACTGGAGTGGACTGATTAGGGAAGAGAAAATGGAGATGTGCCTAAAATGAATTTAACAAATCAGTCTGTTAAAGGGAGAGAGTGATAGGGTAGGGGTGAAGGTAGGTTGAGGGATGGTTTATTTGGGGTTGGGAAGATCTGAGCTTGTTTAAGCACTGATGATAAGGAAGTGTTGGGGAATAGGGGTTGAATATATATGTAAAAAAGAGAAGGGATAACAGACACTGGGATGGCAAAAAGGAGCAGCATCTTCAGTTAGAGAGACTTACCGGGAGGAATAGCTCCTTTTCTATAAAAGCTCTGTTTTTTGGTTTACAATACCCCTGAAATTTGAAATCTACATATTTAAGAGCACCGTTACTCCCTAACTCACTGTGGTAAGAATCTTCTCATCATGCTCCTCTTTCCTTTCCTCCTAGTAGGCCTTTGCTGCTATTTGACTGTGCTATGACAGAAGGCCTCAGTGGCTTCTCATTACTTATGTAATTAAGCATGCTATTTGTTAACTGCCACCCACTACCTAGTATTTAAGGCCTAAATAATCTGGCACTTGCTTTTCTAATCTTTTCTTCCACTCCTACTCTACACTCACCCACATTCATGTTTTTCTAACCATAAATTGTTTTTTCCAGACATTTTTTTCTTATCAATCTTCTCTTCATTTGGGAATATGTGCCTCTTGCCTTCAAATTCCTTTTTATTATGGAAGACCCATCTCCAGACCCTTCTTTTCTTCAGTGTCCATATCATTTTATTAATTCTGGGGCAGGAGGTGCACATTTTTTTTATTTTTTTATATATTTTATTGATTTTTTACAGAGAGGAAGGGAGAGGGATAGAGAGTTAGAAACATCGATGAGAGAGAAACATCGATCAGCTGCCTCTTGCACACCTCCTACTGGGGATGTGCCCACAACCAAGGTACATGCCCTTGACCGGAATCAAACCTGGGACCCTTGAGTCCGCAGGCTGACGCTCTATCCACTGAGCCAAACCGGTTAGGGCAGGAGGTGCACATTTTGTTGCCTGATTTCAAGAAATATGCTTAGGAGAAAATATAACTACAATACATCCATAATTATAAATTAGGGTATAGAAACTAATTAGGAAAAGACTTAATATCTGCTTTAATTCAATTAAAGCACTTAAAAATTATTTCTAGTTGTGAAAGAAGAAAATAATCATTTAAAGTATCTAATGCCTATTTTGTATCATGGACAACAGAACAACCTTGGAAACAACCCACATGTCCATCAATAAGGTACTGTTGGAATAAACTATGGTTCATTCATATAATGAAATAAATATACACAACCATTTAAAAAATCAGAAAACTTTCTAATTACTCATTTTAAAAAATCTCTAAGATCTATTGCTAAACAGAAAAAGCAAAATGCAGAACAACATATGTGGTATGTAGGCATTTGTCTAAAAATGGAGGAAAGGAAAAATACGGACATATGTATATATTTGCTTGGTAGGCATCTAAATGATCTCTGGCAGGATACACAGAAAGTGACAACTAGTTGCTGAGTCTGAAAGGTAGACTTTTCTCTGTTATGCTTTTTTAAATACTTTTAAATTGTGTGATTATATTACCTAGACAAAAAGGAATATAATGTAGCCCTGGCCAGTGTGGCTCAGTTGGTTGGAGTGTCATCCCACACCAAAATGTGGCAGGTTTGATTACTGGTCAGGGCACATAACTAGACTGTGGGCGTGATCCCTGGACATATGGGAGGCAACTGATGTTTTGATTACTGGTCAGGGCACATAACTAAACTGTGGGCATGATCCCTGGACATATGGGAGGCAACTGATGTTTCTCTCTCACATCGATGTTTCTCTTTCTCTTTCTATCTCTCGTCCTCTCTCTAAAAAGATAAGTAAAAAAGAATACAATGTAAACTTAAAAGAACACAAAAGTAATGGTTAGCAATGGTTATACAAATAAAATTCTTTAGAAATCATGAATGATTCAATTCCAAAGATTGTAGATCTGCCAAACTGGCTAAGAAAATTATTCTTGTGAAGCCTTTCTGCTCCTGCAGTGGGCTTTAATTTTGAACTCTTTACACCACTTTTCTAGATGATTGTGATGGCCTGTCTTCTACTTTGCCTCACCCCAAACTCCCCATGGTACACGTTAGCTGTTCTCCATATAGTAACCAGAGTGATCACTGTATAAACAGAAGCCAAACAAGGTTACTCTGTTCAAAACACTACTGGGATTTTCCATCTACTCAGAATAAAAATCAAAATCCTTATAATAGCCATTTGCTGTCCCCTGGACCTGAAAGGCTCTTCTCCCAGATATCTAACTGGTCAACTCCTTCACTTCATTCAGGTCTCTGTGCAAATTCCTCCTCAAAAGAAAGACTTTTGTTGATACCTAAAATGACACCCCATCCCACATAGTCTATACTACTTACCTTTTCTCATTTTTTTGTAGCACCACTTAACATATTCATAAAGGTATCACTTATCACTGAGAACTTAATATATAAAATATACTAGAGGCCTGGTGCACGAAATTAGTGCACTGGGAGGTGGGGGGGGGGTCCTCAGCCCGGCCTGTATCCTCTTGCAGCTGAGTGAACAAAAATGACTTGGGCATTAAATTCTGTTTGTGGTCATGACGTTTAACAACTTTCTAAGAAGGCAGCTAGTGGAACCTTCGTTACTGTTTTCAAGAAGTAACTCTAGCCCTGGCTGGTTTGGCTCGGTGGATAGAGCGTCGGCCCTCAGACTGAAGGTCAAGGGCACGTACCTCGGTTGCAGGCTAGAGATCCTTGGCCCTGTGCATGTGCAGGAGGCAACCAATCAATGTGTCTCTCTCATATCTATGTTTTTCACTCTCTGTCTCTTTCCCTGCCTTCCACTCTCTCTAAAAGTTGATGGAAAAGTATTCTTGGGTGAGGATTAACAGGGGAAAAAAGTAACTACATTGTTCCTATATAGTCCTGCAGGGTAACCACACTGTCCTAACGTAACCCTGGAAGGGAAACTGCCAAAATAAGGTTCTTCATTAGGAAACTCCCATATTTTTAGACTAGGAAATACTGGGAGACAAATCTCTAAAGTCACAAATCATTAACTATTATCCTAGAACTGCTGGTGGCCATGTCCCCTGGCAGCTGGAGTGGCCCAGAAGAATGAAGCCGTTGCAAATGGAAGGTCAGATGAGAGGGGGAATGATAGGGAGATAACCTGAGTTTGATCCAATCCTGTGGCCATGGCCACCCCTGATTTTCAAGTTCTATAAATCTAATTATTATTATTATTATTATTATTATTATTATTATTTCTCTCCCCATACCAGAACGTAAGTTTTACTAGATCTACTTCCCACAACACATAGGATGATGCCAGGTATTTGTTGAATGAAAGAATAAATGGACAGAACCCCAACGTTAAATTTCTGCTTTTAGATGATTCCTATTCTGTCCCATATATATTATATTCAATGCAACAACTCTTTATTTAGTGTGTACATGTAGCAGGTGTTACAGAAGACTCAAAGATGAGTAAGACAGCACTCACATCGATCATATTATATATTATATGGACAACCTTTGTTGTGATTATTATTGAGTAGAACTTTTAGGCAATATCAGAATCAGATACTAGAAGTCCACTTAGCATTTTACTGGTTATATTAAAATAGGTTGTTATTTGTGGGTGAATAAAAGTTATAGGCATTTTTATTTTAGTTTTGCCTCCACTAGACCAATCTCGTCTTATATGTGAAATTAATCTGGAATTAAAACTTCTAATTTAATCTGGTACTTTAGTGTAGACATGACCACAGGTTGGTTAGGTGACTGGTATAAATGTAATTTCTTTATTTTCTGTTATTTATATTTGTATGTTTAAAAGGATATTGTACTAATCTTTGCATTTATATAATTCACTTAATTTTGAATTATCAAATATCTGCTGGGTTTTAAAATTGGTTTAGGGCTATAGAGTATGAATTTTACAAAAACCTAATTGTTAAAGAGGTTTACAAATGAATAATGAGGCATAAATAATATATTAAACATATATAAAATCTTACTAAAGTCTGTTTTAGCCAATTTTCTAAGCATTGCACTTTTAAAGTTACTTTGGCACTTTGTTCAACACTACGGGTATTATATATCAAATATTAGGAGACACAATACAAATTCTAATTTTAGATTTGTTTTGTATCATTCATGTAAATTTTTTAATATGGAAATGGAAGGAAATGTACTACTTTCTAGCCTGATTAAAAATTAATATGTAGAAGCCTGGGAGCCTAATTTAAAAGACCATCAGAAGACTTGAATTAGTTAGGTGTAGAGTCACAGCTTTAATGCGTGGACTTGAATTATATTGCATTACTTATCACTGAGTAACAAAAATTGCTCTTATACAGCACACAATGGCAATCCATTCCCCCACTGAAAGATAGCTGCACTCTTGAACACGTTAGAAATTTAGGATATAACTGTGAAATTGCTATAAACTCTGAAATAATTGGGAATTATTAACTTAAAATTTCCCAGTTTAATATAAAATGTGAAATTAATTTAAGAGTGGTAAATAATTTTTACTTTTAAATACTTTGAGGGGTAAATCATAAAATAAATGGCAAGAAAATCAAGTAATTATTTAAAAATATTTTATGTTTTGTAATGAATCATAAAAATAAAAGATGATATCCATATGCTTCATAAAAATTCTAAGACTTAGAAGTTCAAACAGGTTACATTCCCAAATGTACAATTCTTTGAGGAAAAATATATATTTTAATAAATTATAAATGCTCCCATTATTTCATAATCAAGATTATGTTATTGTACAGAGCACTAATTTTCCCACTTTTGGCATGTTAACTTAGAGAATTTGATCTGTCAAGTCATTCTTTGTGGAGTTCATGATTACTCTTCCTTATGAATTGGGAGAAAGATTTAAGGGCATATTTCTCTAGGGTTCATTTGCTTCACTTTGCCTCAGTTAAATTCTAGTGTACATATTAGGACTTTATCATTAAATTAACACAGATATTGACCCCTACTCCAAAAGACAAAGTAAACATATCTTTCAAAAATATATAATGTAATGTAAAATGAAGAAGTAAGCAGTCTTATTTTTTAGGATAAGCATGTCAGATAGTTTTTGCTGCATTCTTAACTAAATTGTGGTGATGTTAAAGAAATTACTTTAAATAAAACTCATTATCTATTACCTACATTGAAAAAAACTACATAAGCCTATTTTTTATTAAGTTAGAAGGAGGAAAGTTGTTTTCAAAATACAATCTCTATAACTTATAGAATTCATAAATAGAATTAAGAAATTAATATTCTGGGATGAACTTTACCTTGATATATATAAAATTTGTTTTTAAAAGGATATAATTTTAAATTATGGCCTAATTTGCACTGGCCAGGTAGCTTGGTTGCTTAGAGCATCATTTCAGTATACCAAAGTTGCAGATTTGATCCCTGGTCAGAGCACATACAAGAAGCAACCAATGAATGCATAAATAAGTAAAACAACAAACTGAACAATCTCTCTCTCTCTCTCTCTCTCTCTCCCCCCCATCTTTCACTCTCTAAAAAATCAATACATAATTTTTTTAAAAAATATTATGGCCTAATTTGAAAATGAAAGAACAGGAAGAGAGAGCAGAGTTGAACAAATGAAAGAATTTGTGGCTCAAATCAAAGCCAAGTTCAAAAAACTCTCTTTTATGCCTTACCCTGCTCTACTCAATTCTAAACGGGAAACATAGGGTATATGTTTGAATATCCAAGGAAAGAATCTTAGATTGTTGGAAATCTCCTAAAATTAAGATTCCACCTTCACATAATTGAAATATAAAACTCATTGGGGAAATGAGATAAAATTGTGATCACTTAGAATTCAACAAGAAACCATTTTATTTTTTAAAAGGACTTTTTAAAAAGCCACTCTTTGCTGTATTCCATATGATTTTTAAATTCAAGCTTCAGTGTTTTATTAATTCATCATGTAAATTCTGTCATAGTTGTTAGGTACATTTATAGTTTCTCCATGTTTCCATGTGTAGAGTGCTTTCACCAGTGAATCATGCACCAGAAACATGAGCATCAGGACTCTTAGCTGATTAATAGGCTGCAATGAAAAAATTAACTGGAAGCCCACTTAAAGATCTTAGTGTTTTAAGCAATGAGTTAATTTGCCTATATGGAAATGCTGTATAATGTGAACTAATAGAATATAATGCTCAGGTATTCAAATAGTGGCATTATAAATCAGCTCCAACCCATGAACCCTACTTCTGTCTTGTGATATTTGATAGAATCTAAAGTAGGCCAAAATTAGTAGTCTAGAGTGCACATAATGTTCTTCCTAGATACTACCACTTTTGTCTTTAGTGATATAGAAATATTTGGAGTTGATGGGGATTTTTACATATATATTATAAAGCCAGTAAATATGACATGCCATAGCCAGAACTATGGCCTTGCAGGAATCAGAGGACACCATCCACACTGAATTATACATGTGAGTGCCCTCCAGCCCCAGAGAGTTATGTAATGTAGTGGCCCCGGACAAGCCATTGTAACCTGGAGTGTTTCACTTAGCTAGAAATTAGAAATTAGCAAAGAAAATTGTATCTTTTAAAGCTATAAATCTCATAATGGTTATAATTTTTTCTAGACTTTGTTTTCAACAGGTCATAGTAGATGAAGATTGAATGAAGTGAATATCAAAGCTCGTAGTATGTCATTACTGATATTGCAGGTCTTGTTTAAGTATCAGCAGAAAGACTTACCTGCAGGCTTTGGATTACATAAGCTTTCCTTCTGAGTGCATCTTATGATGTACCTTCATCTCTGAGAGTGTGTGTGGTCTTGTCAGTGCAACAAGTATATGCAAAGAGCATTTTAATAGATAAAAATAGTCTTATATTAAAGCAAAGATTCAAGTAATCATCTAGCTATTACTCAGTAATCTTTAGTTGGTTTCTTAATAGGTTTAACTATAGTATTTCAAATGCCATGCTTTTATCTCAAATAATTATGAAAGCTTCAATATAAATAATTTTTTCTTTTAATATATGCTTATAGTTTGGAGGATAAAATCTGTGACATAAAAGCAACATCTTCATAACCATCTACACAAGGTGCCTACCAATAGAACTTCTTTAAAAAAATGTTAGATAACTATTATGTTTTTTCTTTTACAGCAGATAATTTTTGAGGTAGCACAGCATGGCAGCCCTTCCCTGTTGTTCCTTTTATCTCTGTGCTCTTGTGACACAGAAAGGTGGATTGCTTAAGAAACATTGCAGAGTTCACAGAACTTCACTGCCCAGCGCCTGCTGTTCCCTTTGCCTAACGTTCCTCCCCGTTCACACTGCCACTTCAGAACTCTGTCCCGGAGCAGGACACAGCTCTCACGTCCCTTTTTCATGAAGGTTTGGTGATCCCCTGCAATCCAAAGAGATGTATCTCTCCTCCGCTGCCCATAAGCATCTGCTGCTCTTTACCTCCCATTTACACTTCCCCTCTCTGCTTCAGGTTCTAGTTATTTGTATGCATGTCTTTTCTTACCAATCTTGCAAGTAGGGGTCTTTGCTTTTAAACTTTCACAATGTCTAGCACAAGACAGGTGCTAAATAATTCCTTGTGGAATAAATAATCAGGTTTTCCCCTTGTTAGTTTAGCCTCTTTTTATGCCAGTTCATTTGACATCTGTTATGTTTGGCATTTTAGTGTATAGAGTTTTTCTGAAAATTAACTGGCCTCTGCTAATTTCCCATATAGCGCTGCTTAACACATTGAAATTTGCCTTAGAAAAAAAGAAGATGCCAATAGTTTTAATGATGAAATTTTTTTAAATTAAGGGAATAGTTCAAATTGCTTTTTGAAATGCAAAACAAATGGTTTAATTGGTAAATAAATAGTTGAGGACTTTCTCCTGTGATACCGTCCTTTCCCAGCCACTTTGTGAGTTTCTCTACAAAGTGAACACATTCAAAACATCATGTTTCAACATCCTAGCCACTTCTCTGAAGCACAAATTAGAAATAAGATAAAAACTAAAATGAGATCACAGTGAATTTTAGAATTTCTCATTCTATTTTTATTTTTAAAGCAATACATTTTCTCGTTATTCATCATTTTTGTTTGCACCAGTAGGGTCCCAAGAATTGTAGAGGATTCGGAAAAGTGAATGGCTTTAGCAACAAAAATGGATATGAATGAAAGAAAAAAATCATTTCCTGTCAATGCTGTTTCTCTACCAGTGGGTGGTCAGGTGGCTACCAGAGTGACCTCTGAGAGGAGACGCTAGATACCAATGAATTCTTGCATGGAGGTCAGAATGGTGGTTTAGACAACTCTCTAATTCTGGCAGTTCTTGGCAAGAGGTTTTTTTGATCACTCTAGTCGGGAGCACAGTATCACTTTTGGAGTGGAAGCAGAAAACAAGCCTTTAGTGCTAGACAAATATGTGTCTGCTGGTTAGTCATTAAAGTGTAAACTACAAGTCAGTTTGGTCAACCAGGTCTCTTAGAAGTGATACAAGAGCCATTGCTGATTGAGCTTGATTGTGTTGCCTAGTTCATGGGTTTTCTGGCTCTTGTCCTTATTTCTTTCACTTCTCAAATAAGGAGATTCCTAGATAATTAAGTCAGGTTAATCATGTTACTAATTAATGGCGTCTCAGTTTCACTTGAAGATTTGCCAAGGATTTAGAAGCTGTTGACACTGCCTCAGATACAGTAGTGGGGATAGCAAAGTGCTAATACCGAGAATACCACCGGGGCATTGAAAGGATGCCTAATGTGAGTGAGTGGTGCCTGCCACTGTCTTTATTCCAGGAAATTTCCCAAACAATGATCAGTAGAAGCTAAGAATCCTCGTTGTACTTCTCTCCATGCGCAGAACTCAAAAGGAAAGTGAATCATGGCTATGGACAGTTCTTTCCATCTTGGCATCCAGTGAGGTGTCATTTAGCTGGATCTTTATCCCAAGTGCTAACTGATGCTGTTAACTTTCTGCATTGATGCCAGTAATGAGGAAATGACACTCTGCTTCTCTTGTGCGAGGAGGTTTTATTTTGAGAACCGTATGTTTCTTTAGCCAAAGGACACTAAAGTAAACATCTCACTATTCAGTATACTTGGAAAGAGGAGGAGGTCTCCTAATATCTGTAGACATTATTATATACCTAAAAAGTGGGACTTTTCTTAGCTACTTACCACAAGGATCAGGCCTAATATGTTATGCTAGAACATTTCCCACGAATTAAGTAGGTATTCCGTACTCAGAGAAACTTCTATTAAAATATAATCTTTTACTAAGCGATTAAAAGTGTGTTTTGTTTGTATAATTTTTCACTCCTTATAAAATTATAATGTTACATCAGTGTGAGTATGTATATGTATAGTGTATGGGTATATAATGAAATAGGGATACACAGGTAAGCATTTCAATCTGCAAAATGGCTTCTACACCTACCTTTGTGAATTTTGATAAGTTATTTAACTTTTCTATGCCAGTTTTTATTTGTAATGTACTGGCTAATAATCCTACCTTACAAAGTATTTGAGAATTAAATGAGCTAATACATGTAATACATTTAGAACTATGTTTGGCAAAGACTTTATAATATTATTCATTATTATTATAACTTCACATTATCAATTTTTAATTTTAATTTTTTTAAAAATACATTTTATTGATTTTTTTACAGAGAGGAAGGGAGAGGGATAAAGAGTTAGAAACATCGATGAGAGAGAAACATTGATCAGCTGCCTTCTGCACACCCCCAACTGGGGATTTGTCTGCAACCAAGGTACATGCCCTTGACCGGAATCAAACCTGGGGCCTTTCAGTCCGCAGGCCGACGCTCTATCCACTGAGCCAAACCAGTTAGGGCCACATTATCAATTTTTAAATGTGTATTTGTATATTTTCTTAGTTTATACCTACCCAGCTATATTAGCTGGATTTAACCATTCTTGGTTGATAATAAATAAGACTTAAATAATGTTACACTTTTCTCCTCCCTTGGGATTTTTCCAGCTCAACAGAATACATAATGAAAAGTCCCTGAGCAAACCAACAAAGAGCAATGATAAGTCAATGATGATCTAAAACAACACTTATGTATAGATATTCAGGAAGTTAGGGACTGTGTACAGTCAATACAAGGTCACTGACCTTGGGTGATTGGGGTTATACACTAGAAAAATGACTTATATATCTGTTGTTGAAACATAAAATTATAACCTGGCTCATTCTGTGTATTGTCAGTTCTACCTACCTACCTACACAGATACACACACACACACACCACTTATATCCTGCTTGCTGAGGAAAATGAATGAAAGCTTTGGCATAGTAATCTTCAAACACATAAAGTTATATAAGAGAACTGATGTAAAAGTTATGACTTTAGAAATCCTCTCACAAAAACTAATTTTATCTGATAGTTTTATTATCCATTTCACTTTTATAATAAGCTAATATGTCATATAATGTATGTTTAATTTTTTCACCAAATAGATATTTATATTTTCAGGGTCTATTCAAAATGAAATCAAAGTGAATATACATATTCTTTTATTAGTATCTACATTAGTACTTGATGCCAAAAAATAAAATCCTTGTTCTTGAGTCAGAGGTGAATTTTCCAAATGTCAGTAAATTGACTAAATGTTTTCTTGTTTTGCTGTAAGTTGTTTTTGTCTTTTTAAGGTTTTTAATAGTCACTTGTCTTTATCTCTTTTCTTCCTTTTGATCCAATATTGAAGTCACAGTTCTACCCATGCTTCATGTATACGTGAATGTAACAATAACTGCTTAGACTTCAGAATCACATCAGAAATCAGAAACAAGGACTGTCCCTACCCCCTTTGTGGCTTACATCACCTATTTCAGAACTGAAATCATCAAAATGTTATATGAAACACATGTAGGTGACTCCAAAATGCAGTGCCATCTTCACTCACTAGCAAGTTGCTTTGTTACATCACTTGCTCTCAGAGCAAAGTCCAGAAGAAACTAGATTCAGGGCAGACAGGTTTTTAGCTGAAGGAGGAAACAAAATGAAATGGTTGTGGAAGGATATGCATGGGTAGGTCACTCAAAGCACCTTGCTACCAGCTAAATGTTTGAAAAGTAACCCCATCGGACAGTGTGGAAGGCGCTGCTGACAAAGCTTACCTTTGTCACAATTTTGTGCTGGCCCTGTGTCCTCTGGTTCTCAAAGACACAGGTCTTCCGCATTATAGAGAAGGTTTCAATGTGCAAAAACCTCTTAGATACTGTTCTACCACTTCATTAAATGCCAAAACGTAGCCAAGTTCTGAGTGGTAAATGTCCATGTTGCATATGATTGAATGTATATTTTCCTGCATGATCATCCATTGTGGTGTTTGTAAGTAGCCAAGAAATGAGCCTGATTTGTTCTCCTTTGTAGAGCCAGGCCGAGGCCCACTACAAAGGAAGTAAACATGCCAAGAAGGTCAAAGCACTAGAGGCAACGAAAACTAAACCCAAAATGGTTTCTTCCAAGGACAGCGCAAAGGCTAACCCCAGCTGCTCCATCACTCCACTCACAGGCAACAGCTCTGACAAATCAGGTCAATGACACTTTTTGTTCTTTACATTCTTTGTGTTCCTCCAGCCCCTTGCCCCAACCCCATTCTCCTCCGCTCAGCTGTTGCATGTTTTCTCCATGATTTGTTTTTATAATATTAATATGTTTCCTTCACAGGAGGTTATGTGTTTGCATGGAATCTAAGCATTTGATATGTTACCATTCCATGTTGTTAAATATATACATTTAAGTATATATGTGTGCGTAAATATGTATATATAAATATGTATATATGGTCTGCTTGGTCACAGTGTGTTTAGACAAAAATCAAGAAATGGACCTAAAATACTGACTTGACTTGATGATTCCTTTCTATTCATTTTATGTTTGATTTTTACTCTAGATTTGTGTCAGTGAAGGAATTTTTAAACTTATCTACTAATATATGTTTTTGTATTCTTTTACCACAATGAAGGGGAATGGAGGAGCAAAATGGCAAAGTTTTCTGAGAGAGTGGCATTATTAAATGAATCTGAAAACATGCTCTATATTTGATTTTTGAAGATCTCTGAGAGTTCCCCTCAGAGTTACAGATGAACTCTAGAAGTTTAAGGGAACTATGTACAAAGTAGTGAATTAACTAACAGCAGAGCTTTGGTACTTGGAAATGGGCCACTAGTAGAAGTATGTTTTAAGAAGAGCCCATATTTCACAGTCCCAGTGAATCAGCAGTTTTTCTGAGTCAGTTGAAACTAAATGATTCAGAGAGAAGAGGAAAAATTCATTTTTCTAGCATGTACACCATGAAACTGGATGTTTACTAGGCTTTCACACACTCACATCTGCCCTCAGGGCCCAAGATGGATGAGTCATCTTCAGGGCCCAAGATGGATGAGTCATCTTGTTTTAGTGGCTAGTTGAGGACCAGTGTCTATTAAAGGAGACAAAAAGAATATATCCCTTTCTCTGTTTGCCTCTCCCTTCAGAAACCTCTCTGTTGTTAGAAACACACACATACACAGACACACGCACACACACGCACGCACACACGCCGCACACACGCACACACACTTCTCTTCTGCTCTTCACATCACTGTATGTTTTGAGGAAGAGACTCCAGAATGCTTTCCTGGGGCTGCCCAAGGCCATTGGAGAATCATTTCATTACTGTAAGAGGAAAGTTTACAAAAGCCCCTTTAGCTAAAGAGACTGTGTAGGAAAAGACTATTGTTAGTTAGGCCCCATAAATACTGGTTCCAAAGCTCTGCAGTCTAGGAGGAAGCTACCCCAAACTTGGTAATAGACTTTTTTGTTCTTTATGTAATAGAATCACTGAATTGTGTTATCTAATGAATAGGTAATAAATAGTGGTATATATTCTAATTAATTTTAACCCAGGTCGATCAAGTATTAAGGTCAAATATTATCTCAAGTTTACAAAGCAGCAAACTGAGGCCAGGTCCCTGCTGTGGCAGTTATTTGCTGGAGGTTACCCAGTGTTTGGAAGAACAAGATTCATCATCTCTGGACTTCCTGCCTGGTTTTATTTTTTTATAGGATATTGTGGCTTCTATGAAACAATACTCTGTCAAAGATTGTATTATCTGGATTATATACTCGATTAGAAAAAAAATATGTTTCATTAAAGGCAGTTAAGTAAGAATAGCTGTCCTGTTCACATTTTAGAAGTTGGCGTAGAATTAAATGTAAAATCCAAAGAAATGTCTTTTATGGTCTCCTAGGATCTATCCCAACTTTTAATGACACATTAATGGGAGTTCAAACCATAGTAGGAAGGAGGAGAAATGTGCTTTGGGAGAATTGGGGTCAAAACACAGCAAGCATTAGGCAGCTTTAGGAAGATGGTGAGAACATATTGGCCAGACACTTTACCCAAATTTCTCCCTGGAGTTCAAGTGCCATAATGCCATATGACAATACACCTCCCTGTGATAATATGCCCCATACATCAAATTGAATGTTCTTTTGTGACAGCATTTAACCACTCATAGCAGGTTCAAAAAAAGAGCCTTTGAAAAACCTTATTTCTTGAAAATAATAAAATATTGTGATAATCAACCTAATGATAAAATATTTTGATAGTGAACCTAATGGTCCATATGTCTAGTCTTTAGCAATAAATATCAATTAGATATCAAGATTGAGAAAATACATTTCTAGTTCTCCAAAGTATGTAAAGCTATTTAGAGCTAAACAGCCTTTAATCGGTTGCTGTCTAAATAGATGAATGCCAATGGAATGACTTAAAATGCTACAGATATTTTTATAAATGCAATTAAGAGCAAAGATGATGGAACCAGCATGTTATGCTTGAAATATAACAATAGGAACACCTTAAATTTATTCAGTTTAAGATTCAGTCACATATAAGTTTTCATATGACCCTCTCAACAACCCTGTAATTGGTAGGGCTGAAATTAGTATTCATCTTTCATTGATTCATACAACAAACTTCATATCCATTTACTCACTCAACAAATATGTATTACTGTACTATGGAGTATAGTACATCTGTATATTTTGCCAGGTGCTGGGATGCAACAGTGAACAGAAAGAAATTTTCTTGCCCTAAAAGAATTTCTAACCTAGCATGTGTGTTTTTTATTGTGTTGGATATTTGGACTACAAAGAAAAATAATAGTTACCACCTTGAGCTGCTACCAAGGTAACAATGAAGAACCTGGGGTCTTGGAAGGGTTAAATGGCCTGTGTGAGGTCCACAACTCATATCCCAGGTGTTAGAGCAGGAACTAGGGGCTCCTTGCCCCTTGCATATTCTGTTATTCCCATTACTTCTAAACTTCTCTCTCTTACTTGGGGGAGAAAATACAAGTATCCCAATGGCCAAAGTCAGATCACTAAAACACTTTTTAAAGAATTAGTGGGTAGGACCATATGTTACTTTTAAATTGCTTGCTGACTGTTGATTTTTTTAGTAGGAGCTATGGTATTGAAAGGGCCATTAAGGCATTGCTTTATTGATAATCTTTCATTCCTATGCAGTATGTTGTTTGTAGCATTTAACCATAATAGAGCAAAGCTTTAGAACTTACAGATCTTTTCAAGGACATGTTTGAATGAAAACACTCATTTCAGGTAAATGACAAATGTTCTCAAAGCTCCAGCTTGACAATTGTAGACTTTATGTGTCTAAGCCAAATATACTGACTGAGATAGAGATCAACGTTGGGAAGGGCGTCGCCAGTATGGCAGGAGCCTTGAACTGCCTCCTAGGGTGTCCAGTTGAGTTGTTCTGAACACTAGCCAAATTTTCAGTCACATTTGGAATCATTCCATCTAAAATATTTCCACTGAGGACATGGAGATTATTTTATTTATCCCATACCCATGACCATACCATGCAGACTATGAGATGGCAATGTCAGAAAAGACATAAGAAGGAAGGAAAGAAGATAGGACATCTCAAAACAGCTCCTTTCAGTTTTCAGTATGTTGTCCTTCTGCATGGTGCAATCTCTTGGGTGTGAACCCAGAACAGTTATCAACCAATAGATCCATGTGATTTGCCTGCAAAGGCTGCAGTTCAGCTTTTTATGATCACCCTGTTGCCTTATGAAAGAGCATTTTCAATTTTGTCCAAGAGTTTTTCTGCCAAGGATACAAATACAGACCCTCGCCTCGTCATTTTTATGGGTTCCCCTGTGTGTTCCACAGTTTTTATGTGTTGTTACAAATGGGGCCAGGTTTTCCAAATGACAACTTCTCATTTCCGCTGACTGCCGCAGGACTCCATCGATTAGCTAGCAAGGTCTTCGTAACTGCCTCTTCCCCCCTGTCTGTCTCCAGCAACAGGACCTTGTGGTGTTGAGTAGGAAAAAAATGATAGTTTTCTGCTTTGGCAGCGTCTGTCATTTATAGATGAGCACCATCATAAATTTGGCATACATCTATCCAAATCCAGGAGGCTGAGATTTAGTGTCCCTCATAAAATAATAGATTAACTATATTTATGACAAACATCTTAAGTATGAAATTCTGGGGTACAAGCATGTAGAACATAAATTGAGTCCCATCTGTCTAAGGAGAACAGACCATTATACTAGGGCTCATATTTTCATGAAATGTACATATATCATTAAGACTTTCAAAGTCAATTTGAAAAATGAAGCTGCCTCCGTCTTTGCCTGTGCACCTTGACTTTGACACAGCAACCTGCCAGGCAAGGCTAAAGATGCTTAGGTAGTTAAGAGAAAACTAACTTCTGAAACTTTTGAGCATTTTCTTTTTCTTTTCTTCCAAATAATACTGAGCATTTACTAGTATTGTTAGGTTCTCCACTTCTGAGAGACGTGCCCACTGTTGCTCTAATAAAGTAAAACAAAAGTTAAGACTGACTTATGATTTACTGAGGATCTATTAACTTAAGATGTACTAGGGATATGTTATAAAACATTCTAAAAACACAAAATCTTGGATATCTCCTTGAGGGTTATGTCACCATGAAAAAACTTGTCTGCATGTAAATTATATTGGAATATATAAAAGGACTTTGTATGCACATTGAATCATTTCGTAAATGCACAACCATCGGTGACCTTGAAATCTTAACAAAGGTCATTACTTATATTTTTATGACATTTCACATTTTTGCTTCAGGAAGAATTCTCTTAAAATGACATATTTTTCTGAAATGGTGGGTGATCAAATAGAACTAACTACTCAATCAGTATTTGTAGATTCTGTGTGCAAGGGCACTGGTACTAGGCACTTTAGAGGATTCTGGGCCAGATTCTGATTATGCTTAGAGTCTAGTGTCGTACAAATTTAGCTTTATAGTATAAAGTTTAAAGTGTTTTTATAGAAACATTTCTATAGTATTTTCATCTTTCCTGACTTCTGTCTCTGAAAATCAGGTTCACAGTTATAGACATCAGGCATAGTATTATGTAGTACTGGTTTGGTGCTCCCATTTCCATAGATAGCACTATCCAATTAAACATTCTGAGGTGGTAAAAATGGTGTGTTTTCCAACATGAGTGCCATTAGCCACACATAGCTATTCAGCACAGGAAGTGTGGCTTGTGCTACTGAAGAGCTGAATACTTAATTTTAAGTAGCCACTCCTGGCTATGGTATTGGACAGCAAACACACCTGTAGACTGTGGTACTCTTTGCTCTTTTGACTAGCTATGACTCCAGAGAAGGCGTTGAACTCTTGAGCCTCTCTTTTTTCATCTGCAAAGTACAAATAATGCCCTCGCAACATCACAGCAGTGTTGGATAGAGCAAATGAAATAATCGTGAGAGAGCTTGGCAAATGTAAAACCTAATAAATATTCCTATGATTGATGTAATTAGTTTCTTGGATTTTTTTTTTTGTCGTCCTGTGGTATCTTATTTCAGCTGTCTCTTTTGGCTGCAATCAGTGAGAGGTGATCAGCTATCATCTTCCATTATGCTGCACCTAATAGAGCATATTCTAGAAAAACAGATCCAAGCTTATTAGGCTTATATGCAAAATATAATCTTAACAGCAGTACTAGTAATAATTAATGTGTAACTGAATGATCATTATGTGCCTGATACTAATGTGCTAAATATTTTATATATACTATCTTATTTAATGATCATAACAATCCTTGGGTGAATGCTAGAAACTGAAACTTAGAGAGGGAAAATAGTGGCTCAGAGTCATTCAGATAGAAAGTAGTTTCAAGACCAGAGTCTCCCTGGGGCAGTCCTTCAAATTCACTACCATGATATGTTGTTACCTTTGGATGAAGGTTTGTGGACTGTACTGCAAATGCTTTTTGAAGGCTGTTTGGGATTATTTTTCACTAGGTAATACTGCTAGAAGTCTCAAAACTCAGAAAGCGTTATCCCTTTCCATATATCCTATTTTACAGCTGGTTTTGTTTGTTGTTGTTGTTTTTTAAGTTTTGAGTAGTTTGAATGGGATATTATTAATTAACCAAGGTATAATTCTTGAGTGTTATTTACCTTCTCTGCATGTATAGCATAGTAAAAAGAACATGAGCTTGAGGTCAGATTAGCTCCGCCTCTCACTGACCATATAACCTTGACCAAGTCATGTTCACTGACCTTCTATTTCCCCATGATATGTTGTTACCTTTGGATGAAGGTTCGTGGACTGTACTGCAAATGCTTTTTGAAGGCTGTTTGGGATTATTTTTCACTAGGTAATACTGCTAGAAGTCTCAAAACTCAGAAAGCGTTATCCCTTTCCGTATATCCTATTTTACAACTGGTTTTGTTTGTTGTTGTTTTTTAAGTTTTGAGTAGTTTGAATAGGGATATATTAATTGACCAAGGTATAATTCTTGAGTGTTATTTACCTACTTTGCATGTATAGCATAGTAAAAAGAACATGAGCTTGAGGTCAGATTAGCTCCGCCTCTCACTGACCATATAACCTTGACCAAGTCATGTTCACTGACCTTCTATTTCCCCATCTATAAAATGGGTGGACTAATGCTTAACTCCCCAGTTTGCTGTCAGGATTAATGAACTAATAAATGTGCCTGGATCCATGCCTATCACTTAACAGACACTCAATAAATGGGAGCCATAAAAAGCAACCATTTGTTCAAAGAAATTCCCAGACCCTGTCCTTATCTTGACTCTAGGATCATTTCATGCCATCCTGCCATGCAGCAGTGATCTGCAGTTACACTCTTCTTTATGTGCTTCCTTTATTGTCTCATAGTAATTACTGCACTTGTGTTTTCATTCCAGGACATTAAGGCTCAATGAGCCTGACTTTCCCAGTGGGACGTTTAAAGATGTAGAAGGACCTTCTTGGTCTTCCTCACATTTCTGTATAATGGACGAAATGTCTTTTTACTCATTCTTAATACATCTCATCCAGTATGTGCCCTGCAGCTCCTGGTACTTCATCCTATACGCAGCAGTTTAATATATGGTTAGCATATATTAAATGAATATCATTAAGTGGAATTGAATGGGGGAAGCTCTGGTGTCCCCCCTCTACATGGACAGGGCAAAAAGTCATGGGTTAGCTCTTTTTTTTCGTATTCAATAAGATAGATGCCCCATCTCATAGGTTGACGATCTGCTCTATATACAGCTACAGAAGGGACAATTTAGCACATCCCCATTTGTTGAAGGAGAAAATTGGGTCCTTCATGTGGAGAAGTGGCCCTCCTGAAGCCAGGGTTGGCTACTGAGATCAAAGGAGCGGGAGGAGGGGAGAGGTTGTAATCAGAATGAGAAACACACCCCTGCCTGACAAGTTCCTGCTAGCATTTATGTCAGAAAAATAGGAGAAACTAGTCATTCCATACATTGTATTCCTAGCTTCTTGCAAAAATTTTTCTTAGTGTACAATTCTTTTTGTACACTGTTAATTATTTCACCTCTAGAAAATATGTGCTTTAATTTCTTTCAAATATGAAATGACATAGTACTAGAAATTCTTGTCACAATAGAGATTATTTTGTCCCTGGATCCCCAATATTTGAACTTCTGTCAGAGTTTTATGATGATTTTTACGCATTTAACTAGCAAAATTCATATCTAAGTTAAAATAATTTGTCTTCTGCTTGACCATTGTGGCTTAGTGGTTGAGCATTGACCCATGAACCAGGAGGTCACAGTTCTATTCCAGTTCAGGGCACATGCCTGTGTTGCAGGCTTGATCCTTAGTAGGGGGCATGTAGGAGGCAGACAATCAATAATTTTCTTTCATCATTGATGTTTCTATCTCCCTCTCCCTCTCCTTTCCTATCTCTGAAATCAATTTAAAAATAATAATTTGTCTTTCCTAGCACAATATCTTAATTCTTACTTCTCTATTAACAAATATTTTTACTCAATGTGAAAATTAGTGTACCACATTTTGAGTTTAGGAAAAGTTACTTATTTCATTCTTTTCAACCAAAATTTTACCCAATCCTTTGACTCATCCATAAGACATAATGATTCACATCTAGCAAAAGTTTTTTAAAGTACTTTGAAAAATCTTGAGTAGATGTTCTGTTTATATTAAAAAATTCCAAACTGAGAAAACCCTTTTGGAAAGCAATGTCATAGGATAAATCAAGAAACCCCAAAAAATGTTTATTCCATTTGACCAATTAATTAATACCAAGGAAATAATCCTAATGCAAAACAAAACAACAAAAATGTTATGAATGAAGATGTCCATTGTAGCATTATTTATGTTAATGAAAACTGTCACTAAGATGATCAGTATGAGAAAAATTATTTAAAGTTCTTGTATCCAGTAGAATATTATGCAGCTTTAAAGTAAATAAAATAACAACATGAAAAATGCATGTAATACATTAAATCAAAAAATTTCAAATTATATCAAATCGAAAGTTTAAAATTGTTTACTCGTGTGTGTAGTGTATTTGCATATATTTATTGAGCCCCCATGGAATATCCAGCATCACGCTAGGACTGGGTATATACAGTGAGTCAGGCAGACTTGGGCCTTGCCCACATGAAAGCATGTCTAGAAGGGTAGACACTGAACAGGTGATGACAAGCTTGATGCGTGAAAAGAAAGGGATGCTGACCTTGTCTGGGAAGGAAGGGAAGGCCTAAGCAGAGGACGTAAGCATCTATGCCTGGTGGGTGAGAAGTTAGCTACGCAAACAGGGACCCTGGCTTAGGGATGGAGGTGAAGAGGGTGAAAATCTTCTCATCAGAGGGACCAGTACTCCACAAGAGTTGACATGTGAAAGACTATCCCGTTTAAATAACTTGGGGATATGGAAGGGAAATTAGGATATGTAGAATGTGGTTAAAATGGTGGCTAAGGACAGAAATGAAGGCAGAATGAAATGATAGTAAATATGGAGGTTCTTAACCTCTTTTTATGGCCAACTAGTGAAGCCTAGTCCCAGAATAAATGTTTTTAAATCCATAAAAGAAAACTTGTAGTTTTACAAAGAAAAACAATTACATTGAAATATAGTTTTCAATTTCCTGTTATGATATAGTGACACAGTAATTAATACAATGCATTCATTAAGATACAGCAATAGGTCTAATATCTATCATAATTTTGAAGGGTTAATGAGCATAAATGGTATTTCAAGCTTCCTATGACCATTATAGTATCCAATGAAAATATCTGATTTCTCTTGGTGACAAAGTTATAGGTGCTGCTACAGCTGCTATATTTTGTTGCCTTCACTTACAATTGAAAGAAATACTAAATTTCAGTTAGAGATAAGTGAACATAAAGATATATTTGTCATTCAGGTTCATGGATCCTGTGAACTCATTGGCCCCATAGGAGTCCACAGACCCAGGTTAAAAACTTCTGCTCAGTGTGATAGGATTATGGTTGTCATTTTTCTCCCTTATTCTCCACATGGTATTTGCAAGGTAACTTCTTCTGATGACTTGATGAGGTTTATGTATCTCGGGCCACAGATAAGATGGGAAACAACTTCTTACTCTTTTGCTTTGTATTATAGTTGGGAGGTTCACAATCTGTAATGCAACCTCCTATGTCTTCCTTGCTCAATTCGCTTATGGTCACGGTTATAAGTGCCCATGTTGCAAAATTCCTATGGGACTTAGCATGATGAGAAACCCCGGACAAACCCCTTTGGGGATGTAGGCCTATTAAATTAATATCACTTTCTATGGCCAGCAAACTTTCTCCTGCATCCTGTAGGTCTTCAATATGCAGCTGGCTTTGACAACTTGGTAATAAGTCAGCAGACTGAGTCTAGGCACAAATTCTAGATTTAAAATGTAAAAATATGATTAGCTTTTAGCAATATCTATTTTTAAAGGATTGGTAGCTTTCTGATGCCTGGGCAGTCCAGCCCCTGATTGTCTGCACAGCCCCTTAGGGCAGGCAGTACCCATTTAGGTCCAGAAGGAGTGAGGGCTGACCCCTATCTCCCTCAAACAGCCTGAAGCAATGAGCTTGTTTGCTGACTGTACATTTTTTATATTTTCTGTATTAAACAAAGATACACTTTTTAGATGAAGAAAAACTCAGTTTCCTCATCATCTCTCAGACTGACGTTCCCATTGTCAGTGTGCATTTCCCCAAACCTGGAGTATCAAAGCTGAACCCTAAACTCTTCATCTAGAGATGAAGGAGGTGGGAGGAGCAGAATTCAAACATTTTCCTTGTACCTTGAGAACCTGTGTTTCCTTTGTAAAGGGCCATTCAGAAAAAGAACCTGCTCCTCATTCGACCTAGAAAATTCATTTTTAATCTTATTCCTGGCTTTTGAATCGTTACTGGACCTACTCCCTGAGGGACTTGATTTGAGTGACATGCATTAGTTATTCTATTTTCCATAATAAAGCTGCCTCAGAAATAACTGTTTCACATCTCTTAGTGACAAATCGGAAAGGGGGCAATTTTTCACCCTGAAGAAGTTGAAATGTGACTTTTCTATTGTACAAGTCAAATGGCTGGAAAACTACACAAAATAGGAGAAAGCTGTTCATTAGATTCAAACACTAGCAAACAAGCCCTCTTTTGTGCTCCCTTAGAAAAGTGACAAGTGCAGGCATACCCTCTGTTTGGCTCAAATAAACTCTCAGAAAAGTTCCAAAAAAAAAAAAAAGAACTAAAAGTGACAAGTTCATTACTATCAGTGCCAGCTTTCAACATGGAAATATCTGAAATATCTGGAGGTGCCACTGTTTTATCTGAGTGTGACACTGACAACTTCTGCTTCCCAACAAAGTGGCGCAGGGGACAGTGGGGCAGTTGTCATGCAGACCTCAGACAAGGAGGGCAATGACTGTCATATTGTTGGGCCACAAAGTCACTGCAGGGTGTAGTCCAATGGCCAGGACCCAATTGACATAGGCTTTCAAATGGAGAGAGCAGGGATATCCTAAGTCAGGATTGTAGCCTGGCAGAAAATTGCAGCCCTGGACTGTTTTGAACTTAAGAAATTAGTGACCTGGCTTAAATTATTTAAAATGCATAAGTTTCTTTGCTTTTTTAAGGTAAGGACATACAGATTCTGACTCAGTGAAGAGTCACTTTAATTTATATACAACGTTCACTGCTTCCAGGATTAGTCTAAAAGCCAAGATGTAAAAATTAGATAGAAATGTAGTTCATTAGGAATTAGCAAGCTTCCCAGTGATCAACTGTGCTTGAAGACACCGAGTTTCTGGAATTTGGCTTTAGGTATGATGACATGGCATTGTACATGAAGGGCGCACCGGCATCAGATTGGCCCAATATGTAATAGTTGGCATGTTCTTTTCATTTCTGTTAGGATATTCTGTGTTAGGATGTTTCATTTTCTCTGAGGCTGTATTTCAGTCATATAGTGCTCAGTTTTATTGAATAGGTGGGTTAATTTGAGTAAAGTTTCTGGAGTAAAAAAATATTAAAAGCTGATTTCCTTCACATGGTTTATCAACTGGATATGAAAACAGCTCCCAAAAAGAGGTTTTCAAAATGTTGAGAGCTTTGGAAAATAAGTAAATTAACGTGGAACCTCCCAAGGAGGCTACTTTGAAGAAATAAATTCACTTGGCTGCATAAATTATGGATATCTGTTACAAAGGGCAATTCTGATGTAGCTGAGCAAATTTTGCTTCAAAATCCTGGAGGATAAAACCTTTGAAAAGGTGTTTGAGTAATCAGGAAATAATTAAGACAGTCAGAGCCCTGCTTTATGTGAGGGAATACTTGAAAGTGGAATTCATATTAACCAGAAGTTGCCGATGACATGCCTCTTATTTAAAAAAAGGAAGTAAACAGTACATTAATTAAATTTTCTAATACACAAAATAAGGAGGCTTTAAAATGCCAGTAAGGAAAGAGAAATAATATAATGGGATTTGATAAAAATATCAAGCAATTAAAATGAGGAATAATGAAGTTAGGCACTGTTGTCATCATCTATGATGATACCAGATACTCACCAGGCAGACCCCACTTTCTAACACCTAAGCATTCCCTCATGCTTCCACTTATTCCACCCATTCACCTCCTACTCCTTTTCATCCCATTCTATGCTTATCTAACTCTGACCTTCAAAACCCAGCCAAAATGCCACTTTCTTCATGAAAAATGTCTCCTTTTTCCTAGGCTAGGAGTAATCATTTCCCCGCTCCATGCTCCCATGCCTCTTACTAGTTTCCATCATAAATTAGACATCTCTGAATGACTGTCTCATTTCCCGTGCTAAACTGTTACTTTCTTAAAGTCTATACCTGCTTTATTTACTATTTTCTTCAGTCTAGCACATTGTCAGCAACTAGCATATTGTCAATATGCCTCTGTTAATGAATAAATGGCCGCTTTTGAAAAAGAGATATGAAAAGGAAATGTTATATTTTTCTTAAAGAAATAGAGATACAGAGAAAAGATGTAATTTTGTTCATCTTCTCAATGTTACCTGAATTGGATAATTGTTGAATATGGTAAATATTGTCATTTAAGGAAAATAAGCTTTAAAACTAAACTACAATTTTAAAACAAAGTAACAGCTTTTCACCTTTCTGGGTGGCTATTGTATGTCTTTTATCATGTTAGTGCCATATGAACTCCTCCCTTTGTGCAGGAAGATTAATTCATTACCACTCATGAATAGCTAGAGAAAGCATCATGCTCATTTATGCCACCTACTGACCTGTGGGACATTATTTAATCTATATGAGCCCTAGTTTTCTCATCTTTAAGAAAGGAATAATCATTTGCTGCCTTACCTGTTTCACAAGTTTGCTGTGAGAGATATGAAGACAATGTAAGTGATAGTACTTTGTAAATTCTTTGTTAATGTAGAAATATATGGAGGAAATCAATATAAGGGACATTAAAATAGTAATATGAAAAAGAGAGAGAATAAGTAAGTGACTAAAACAGGTCAGATTCTTTAGGTCAAATTTATATGAAATATTTTATGAAATGTTTGAAGGAAAGATTTTGCTATGCAATAACTTAGGTTTCCATCATAAAAAACAGTAATGCCATAAGGGCAAATGTTAAGATTACTGAATAATTTCACTTGGTGTGTTCTATAAAATTGCAATTTTAGTCTGAGGGGTCCTTATAGAGAAAAGAGTTCCAGGCCTGAAATAATAATCTTTAATCTAATTTACTCACTATTATCATTTAGGAAGGATGATTCCATTTCCTTCTCTACTACTGCTGAGGTCAGTTTAGTGAACATCTAAAATATTTTCCATCATACTTCATGGCATCCTAAAGTTTTAATAAAGTTTCTGGAAAGGAATATAGATTGTGGAATCCTAGGATAAAAAGGGACCTGAGCATTCACTTATTCTAAATACCATCCAGACTTGGAATTCATCTGTAGAATCCCTGCTATATCTGGTCTTGACCTGGATGGATCCAAGGCAGAAAAAGGGATGGGAGTCAACGGCTGATCCCTCAATCAATTAAGTAGAGATGTGATCTCCTTTTAGTTTTGATGTGTGTGAAAGCTTTGGTTTGCCTGGTATGCAGAACAGACATACTGTCATGTTGCTGTTCCCTTGGTCACACCTGGCCTCTTGGTCATCACACAGGTCCCATGGTACACAGGCCCATGGTACAGAGTTCCAAATTAGCTAGGGCAATGGACAAATATATCTTCAGGTTTAATTCCCTTTCTCTCTTAATGAGAGTTTATTAGCATATCTATGGCCATTTTCAAAAGCACCAGCTCTAGTAGGATTAAACCTGTGATGGATTTCGCTGTTGCTTAAGAAGTTCCCTTTTCTTTCCCAAAGGAGCCACTGAACAGAGCGTCTTGAATAGCAAATGAACCCTGAAGAGTTAAAGTCACTCTGGCCCCTCATACAGACTGCATATGGGCCTTAAGGATTATAATCATTTAGTAGCTGCATGATCAAAATGCCAGATGTCTGTAACTTATTTGGTTAAACCTCACATTGTGCTTATGGTTAATGTCATTATGAGGTGCTGGGTGGGGAGAGATTAACCAAAGAATTTATATGCATATATGCATAACCCATAGACACAGAAATAGTATGGTGAAGGCCTGGAGGGGGGACAGGTAAGGAGTGGAGGGGGTCAATGGAGAAAAAAAGGGACATCTGTACTACTCTCAAAAACAAGGTTAAATTTTTTAAAAAAGAATTAAGGGAAGCAGAAAACAGTTTACATAAAAAGAATAATAAAATGGGTTTTGATAAGAATAGAATATCATACAGAAATGTATAGAAATATTTGATTAATATAATTAAATTTATACAATATTATACAAAAATAGAAATTTATAACTTAGAGTGGCAGTAGTTAATACGTATAATGGAATCTTTGCATCCTATATTTTAGATAAATCATTTCCATTCAAAGAGCAGCAAAAACTTAACTAATCATAACCAAAATAAACCATGTTTCTTTCCTCCTCTCTGCCACACATGCCAAACTTGAAATGTTTAACTTGGTGTAAAAATTGAATTTTAACTTTATATTCATGTCCTAATTAAAACATGAGTAGTCGAATGTAACTCCCGTTGCCTAATGACTTATTTCATGTTACTATCACATAATGTCATCATATTGGAGGGTATCTGGTTTCCCTATATATTAAAGACATCCCGGAGCAAAATTTACAATTCAAGGGTATTAGGTAGAAAGTTACCGGCTTCAAGTGGGAGAATGAGTCATTTCTTATGTCATCATGACCTTGGGGTGACCTGATAGGGAAACTGATGGCATGGGATTCTGTTTTAATCAGACTTAGGGACTAAACTCTGTGCTGGGGTAAAACCAAATATAGAAATCAAGTTCTTATTTTTAACTCCTGTATGTCCATTTATCTGTGTTGATATGATACATGAAGCTTTAATACCATGTCTCTGTGTCTCTCTTAGAAGACAGAGGGAAGCTAAAAGTCAGCAGTTCCAGCCAGCCGTCAAACTCTGAAGGTGGCTCCTTTCTCCTCAAATCTGGCACCACAGCCCTGCCTCTGGGCGCAGACACTTCTCCCTCCAAGAGCACCAATGGGGCTCCTGGTACTGTCTCTGAATCAGAAGAAGAAAAAGCCAAAAAATTGCTTTATTGTTCGCTATGCAAAGTGGCTGTGAACTCCCTGTCACAGCTGGAGGCACACAACACAGGTTAGTGGCTATTGTTGGGATTTAAATAATGTGCATAACAAAATCCAACTTTTCCCTTCAGAATACAATGGGTGTTCAAACATTAGGTTTGTTCCGTGTCTTCTCTACTTTTCTGATTCAGATGTATGATTTTGAGAAAAGCCTGATCAGCAAGGCAAAAGCAGATTGGAGATAAAACTTGTTCTGTTCTATATTTTCTAAATGTACCTAATACCTCCCCAAACTCACGACAAGGAAGTGACGAGGATGAAGACATATATCTATGCACAATATTCACTGCAATACATTTACAAGAGAAAAAAATAGAAACAACCTAAAAGTCCCTCAGTAAGGAAATATTGAATAATTATAGTAACTCAATATGACAGATTATATTATTCAGTCATTAAAATGTAATTATAGACTGCCGGTGTGGCTCAGTGGATTGAGGTAGTCCTATGCACCAGACAGGATACATGCCTGGGTTTCAGGCTCAATCCCCAGTAGGGGGCATGCAGGAGGCAGCCAATCAATGTTTCTCATTGATGTTTCTGTCTCGCTCTCTCTTCCTACAACTCTCTCTAAAATCAATAAAAACGTATTTTTTTTAAAAAAAGTTAAAATCAATAAAGACAAAAGTGGTTTTAAAAAATATATAATTATAAGAAAATGTTTATAAGTTGATATGTGAAATTTTCAGAATATTTAATTAGTATGATCCCAATTTTCAAAAAAATATATTTTATGCTGATTTTTAAAGTTTAAGTATAGTTGGTATACAACAGTATATTAGTTATATTAGTTTAGGGTATACAATATAGAGATTTGACATTTTTATACATTACGATTGTTGTTTTAATAATTATCTTTCACCTTGCAAATTTCTCAAAACATTATTAGCTATATTTATTTTTTATATACTATAAACTAAACTAAAAAGAAATGCACTAAAATGATAACTTTGATTATGTCTGGGTCTTGAAAACATAAGTAATCTTTATTTCTGTTTTCCTGTTTTTTTTACAATGAAAACGTGTTAAATTTATAAGAATTAAAATGGTCATTAAACAATAAAAGCATTGGGAAATTCAACCTGAAGATAACCTCTCAAGAATAAGAAAACAAAGAGCTTCACATAGTTCTTAAATCTCTATTTAATATGTGTCTCTTTCTAATTTAGGATCTAAACACAAGACCATGGTTGAAGCTCGTAATGGGGCTGGTCCAATTAAGTCCTATCCTAGACCCGGATCAAGATTAAAGATGCAGAATGGTAGTAAGGGGTCAGGACTACAGAACAAGACATTTCATTGTGAAATCTGTGATGTCCATGTTAATTCAGAAATTCAACTCAAACAGGTAATGTATTCTGAATTAGTAGTCACTGTTGTTTGGGGTCACCACTTGACTGTATATCTCCTCATCTATATAATGGTTCTCACTGTGCTCACAGTTAAATTAACTGATCTTTATATGATGCATGCAATATGCAAAATACAGGTGCTTTGTGGAAGAAAAAGTCGCTACCAAATATTTGCATACCTATTGTTACTATATGTCAGATTCCAGACTCGGTGTTAGAGACAGATGAGTACAGCGTCATCTGGAGCTCACAGTCAAGCAGGAACTTCTGGAAGACAAGTGGGCCATTCAGCTGATCATCAAAGACCCAAAATCTGGTTAGGGGGCCAGACTCCACAGTCACAGTGGTAACACCAGGCAAAGTTGAATAAGATCTATAGAGAAGGAGGAAAGGGAGAGAGGCATTACAAGGGAGTGGGGAGCAAGTCTTAATCCACACACTACCTTGGAATTTGTACCTAGAACTGGGTCCAGCTACATCTGATATGAAAGCTTCAAATCATGGTGAAACCAGCTACCTCTATCTGGAAATATATTTTACATGAAAAAGAACTCACATTTAGATTCAGCTAATGCAGCAAACTTTTTTCAGCACATTTCTAGCCGAAGGCATAAGGATCGAGTTGCAGGGAAACCACTGAAGCCGAAATACAGCCCCTACAACAAACTCCAGCGGAGCCCAAGCCTCTTAGCAGTAAGTTCACCTTGCCTGCTCACCTGTTTTGTGGGGCAGCCTTGCTGGGTTGGGCAGATTCTGTGGGTAAGGAGGTCCTAGGGACTAATTAGTCCTGAAAGGTTTGGAACTTAAACAGCCCTCATAGACAGAAATTTTAGAATGAACTGCTTAGTTCCTGCCATAGGACACCTTGAAGAAAGCTTCCTTAGAGAAGCTGAACCTCTTCAAGAGCTAATACCTCACCCTTTTAGGAGGACCTTTTGAAAAGACGACCTTCTTAAGCATATAAAGAAAAGAAAAGGCTCAGGAACAAGGACAAGTGATGACTGTTGAACCTGGGGAAAGGGATTGCTTTCAGAAAACTAAAATTCACCCATTTAGCATCCTAGCATCCTTCTCCCTTCTCTGTCTCCCTCTCCCTCTCCCTCTCCCTCTTTCCTTCTGCCTCCCCCTCAACCCCTCTGACCCAGGTAAGTAAAGTAGGTGTGTGTGCTGCCCTCTTTCCATGTCTAGTAGGCATGTTGGTAATCGGCCTGTTTCACCTGCTCTCAGTATGTGCTGTTGTCAGTTTCTTTGCAAAACTACCCAACGAGCCCTGGCTGGTTTGGCTCAGTGTATAGAGCATTGGCCTGCGGACAGTCAGGGCATGTGCCCGGGTTGTGGGCTCGATCCCCAGTAGGGGGCATACAGGAGGCAGCCGATCAATGATTCTCTCTCATCATTGATGTTTCTCTCTCTCTCTCCCTCTCCCTTCCTCTCTGAAATCAATAAAAATATTTTTTTTTTAAAATAAACTACCCAAGGACTTCAGCGATAGGTGCCATGTAAATACCCAGAGGACTGGATTTCATAATTTCCCTGGGACCCAGGCTGCCATTCCATCTGAGGGTGCAGCTGGGAGTGGCCAGCTGGAGGCCTTGCTCAGGTTACCTTCCGACCGCTCTATAGCCTCCCTCTGATGCTGAGCAGTGTAACCTGCACTAAGCAAATCCAGCCTCAGAACTCTTCCTGATGGCAAAAGAGAGAAATTAAGGATCAATGTCTTACTTCACAGGAAGATTCCACCCTGGGATTCCTTTCCAGAGAAAGCTGCTCGCCCACTTACAGTGATTCCCAATGAAGGAAATTTGAGTTAGCTGCAGTTTTTCAAGGAATGCTTTTTAACTGGCCAGAGAGAGGGGTGTAAACTGACTCTTTTCATGACGCTTCATGGGTCCCTAATGTCCGGAACACCAGTCACCTACCCCAGTGCAGCTTTTGGAAGAGAAGTGAGGTAAAGGGTCATGAACACTCTTTAAAAATTTTTTAAATGATAAAACACCTCTTCAAGGCTGCATTGTGGATTATGACAAGTCAGAATTTTGAATTGAGTTCCATTGTCTAAGCAGGATCCCTTGGGGATGGTTGCTTTTCTTTCTGAGCAGCTGCACAAAACCACTTTAGGATCTGTCTGTTCAGAGGGGCTTTCCTATGCCCTAGTGTCCGAGGGCAAAGACCACCAAAAAGAGCTGAAATGGAA
The DNA here is from genome assembly GCF_000412655.1 of Myotis brandtii. NCBI lineage: Eukaryota > Metazoa > Chordata > Mammalia > Chiroptera > Vespertilionidae > Myotis > Myotis brandtii. The sequence continues at coordinate 11,108,431 of NW_005353838.1, read as the reverse complement.
ACAAATCAAAGTAAAGGTATCCATGGAGCCTTTGAAACCAGTTTTGTGAAAATGGTCATTTCTTGACTTCTAAGAATAAAGATTTTTTTAAATATATATATTTTTATTGATGTCAGAGAGGAAGGGAGAGAGAGAGATAAAAACATCAATGATGAGTGAGAATCATTGATCAGCTGCTTCCTGCACGCCCCCCCACTGGGGTTCGAGCCCACAATCCAGACATGTGCCCTGACAAGGTATCGCATGGTGACCAGGTTCATAGGTCCACGCTCATCCACTCAGCCACGTGGGCTGGGCAAGCGTAAAGATTTTTTTAAATATGACTTCTTAATGTCCATGCTTAACTTATAAAAATATATCTGTGTTGCTTATTCAAAACAATCCCCCCACCCCCTTCCTGGTTCTCTCCTTCCTTTAGGCAAAACTTGCATTCCAGAAAGATATGATGAAGCCTTTGGCCCCAGCCTTCCTGTCCTCGCCCCTGGCAGCGGCAGCTGCGGTGTCCTCCGCGCTGTCACTGCCACCCCGGCCTTCCGCCTCGCTCTTCCAGGCGCCAGCCATACCTCCCGCCCTCCTGAGGCCGGGCCATGGGCCCATCCGTGCCACGCCTGCCTCCATCCTCTTTGCTCCCTACTAAGTCTGCAAGCCCCGAGTCGGTTGAGGCCAGTAAGTAGGAACGTTGAGAAGAAAAGCCAAAAGGATTCAGCAAGTCAAGCATTTTGTGTTGCAGTGCCCTCACCCCGCCACAAGATGTGAGCCCGACTCCAAAGAACAACCCATCACTAGATTCAAGCGTGCTTTTAGGGCCCGCTCCTGTCATTGAGGAATCCCAGCAGCACAGGCTTTATCTCCCTATCAACTCCCCCTGCCCTGCCCCATTCAATCTGTGTATCTGAGATATTTGGTTTCTTGCGACTGTATTGGTCAGAAAAAAAAAAAAAACATAGACATATATCATTCTCTGACTATTTTTCCATGAGTGTGATCTGGCTTAGAAACAATATGGAATATTTTCCTGACAGACTTGAAAAGTAGGGTCTTCCTCACATGTCTGTAAATAACTCTGGAATCAAATTGGGCACATTCTAGTGTGGAACACAAACAGATGAACACAAGTGCTTACTTGTGGACCCCGTCCTACCAATGGATCACAACGTTTTCTTTCTGGTGTACTATCGTTGACAGGGATTGTGTACTGTTTTAGACCCAAGTACTGTTGTATCCGGTGTAGTACTAGATCTGTATCTCTTGTCTGAATTAAACACTTTTTAGTTGCTGTGTAAATGTTAGGAAGCAAAATAGCTTTGAATTTTCTCTTTAAGAGAACAAAAGATAAAGTAATGTATTTTTTTTTTCATTTTCCATTTTATTGGGTGATATTTAAATGAAATAGAAAGCCATATAACATAGCTATAATTACTACCTGTTTGCTATTTTTGTTTAACTTATTTTGTAGCTTCCTCACCAGTTTGAGTTGCTAAGCAAATGTATACAAACAGAAAAGAGCTTCCTAAATTGCACATTTTTGCACCTCCTGTGCATTCTGCAAGAAGACAATGAATCCATGTATTTCTACGTAATTATCTTCTTCATTTTTAACCTGTTTTCATTTGTAATGATGCTACATAATCTTGTGGCTCCCTAATGCAATAATGTACAGAAGATAAAAAATTTATAATTGAATAATTTGTCTTTCTGTTCACTGAATATGTTGCAGGTCATGCTGCCATGCTCCCTTTTAAGCTGATATCAACAAAACTGGAATGTTTGTGATATCAGGGGTAAGAAGTATCATAACACAACAAACCAGAGTGAACTCTTTTTGAGCATCTGTATCTGCAATCTGTAAATGGTAAAATGTCTGTGTATTTTTTTAAATGTACCTTTTCAATAAAAGTACAAAATATAAAAACATGTTTGTATTTTCAAAGTGATTTTCTCCTGAGATACCTTCAATTTGAAATCATCTGATGAAAGATTTTCAGTAGATGCAAAGATTGCTTTTTACATATTTAGCATTTCCAGCATATTTATTTGTCATGTTTATTCATTGCTGTTCACAGCATCTGTATGAGGCGAGATTTTGCTGCTGTTTTCCCTCTGAATCTCAGAGAAATTGGGCCAAAGTTGTGAGTGTGACCCAAAATAATGGTAGCAGCCTGCCAAAAAATTGGGACTGAATTTTTTAAACTTACTGTGTGTCTTCTAAATCCCTAGACCATCTTTTACTCATATCCATGGCAATTACACTCTCTTTTTAGAAAATTTTATTTCACTCCTCCCCCTTTACCTCCTCTAATCAGCCCACCCCTCTTTACTTCCACCTCCTTCTGTTCTCAAGTGTAAAGGTTAATACATCCCTTTTGTTCTGATTATCTATTGCTGCTCAAAGAACACCAAAATTTAAAGGCTTAAAATAACAATCATTTTGTTATGTTACAATTTCAGGAGTCAGGAATTCCCACAGAGCTAGGCTGGGCTGTTCTTCCTTTCCTTGGGGCACTAAGAGGTCCCTTGGTCATATTCAGCTGGTGGGTGGGCTGGTCTAGAGGCTCAACATGGCTTCACTTCTATGTCTGCCTGGATGAAGATGGCTGGAAGGCTGACCTCTACTGGAGTAGTTTTCAAGAGCCATGTGGTCTCAGATAGTTACCTAGTAACTCTGGACTCTCAAAGATTTCAAGGGGCCTACGTGGAAGTCAAAAGGCTTCTTGTAAAACTGTTTCAAAACTTACGGTGCATTCTATTGATCAAGCAAGTCACTGAGGCCAAAGAGATGCAAGGAAAAGGAAATTATTCACTTTTCAATGTGAAGAAGAGCAAAGAATTTGTAGCCATCTTTACTTTACCACTCCATTGTAGAATTTTGAGGCAAGTGCTAACAAAGTTATTATTAATTCCCTTTTCCCCTACCATAAGCCCAAACCGTGTAAGTTTTTTAAAATGAGAAGAATTGGAGTGGGAGTAGGACCTAAATTCTCATTTCTGAAAATTAAGGCGAATGGATGGCAGTGCAGCTGTGATACATGGCAATAGGCTTCCTCTACCAAAGAGTCTATCCAATTATTTGAAAAGTGTTTCCCTTAATATTCTAGACTTACAATCAGGTTACTTTTAGAGTCTATTAGGATTTCAGTTTGGCATTCAGAATTTGGTTGATTTTTTTTTTAGTATGACTAATTTGAACTCTAACCAATACCAATTACACTAAACTTTGGTTGGACCTTCAGACATGGCTTATAGACATAAAAAAGTTGTGTTTGTTTAACACTTTGGAGAATTTTTGTTTGTTTGTTTTTTGTTGTTTTTATGGACTCCAATGGCAATTATATTTCATTTTTCTTGTATCATCATCTACTCCATTAAAGATTACTGCAATACTAAAAAATTTTAATGTCAATATTTAAATAGACTCAGGAATGTACTGATTAGATTCATAGAGTTTAAGATTTTTTTTTAAATCACCTAAGGGAGGAAGTAAAAAATAATAGCAATTCATTTAAATGCATACTTCCAAAAATAAGTCAGGAGTAGCTTCAAACAATCATTTGTAAACATTATTAAACAGACATATCATCCACACTGATTCTGAAGCAGCAGAGTGGCTCAATCCTGAGGGGTTATACATATTTGAACTAAAACCCCTTCCTATGTCAGTTTGTTTTTTTTATTTATTGATCTTTTTTAGAGAGAGAAAGGGGAGGCATACATTATTAAACAGACATATCATCCACACTGATTCTGAGACAGCAGAGTGGGTCAATCCTGAGGGGTTATACACATTTGAACTAATACCCCTTCCTATGTCAGTTTTTTTTTTAATTGATCTTTTTTAGAGAGAAAAAGGGGAGGCATGGAGAGAGAGAAACATTAATTGCTTGCCTCCTATACACTCCCCAACCAGGGATCAAACACAATCTAGCTATGTGCCCTGACCAGAAATCAAACCTGCAATCTTTTGAACCACCACTCTACCCCCCCCCCCACTTATTGGGAAAGTTTTAAAATGTGCTGGTCACTCTGACATAGCCCAGCTCTGGTCTCTGAAGAATCTGAAGATTGCTCTACTGTGGGATAGCCAGAAAAATTAAAAAACAGCCAGTTAAACTTGAATTTCAGATATACAATGGATAATTTTTAGTATAGCATTCTAATAACATTTAGTATGATATTGCATATAGCATAAGTATATTCCATAAATAAGAATACAATATTTGGGACATACTTATATTAAAAGAATATTTGTTGCCCTGGCTGGTGTGTCTCGGTTGGTTGAGCGTCACCCCATTCTGACATAGCCCAGCTCTGGTCTCTGAAGAATCTGAAAATTGCTCTAATGTGGGATAGCCAGAAAATTTAAAAAACAGCCACTTAAACTTGAATTTCAGATATACAATGGATAATTATTAGTATAGCATTCTAATAACATTTAGTATGATATTGCATATAGCATAAGTATATTCCATAAATAAGAATACAATATTTGGGACATACTTATATTAAAAGAATATTTGTTGCCCTGGCTGGTGTGTCTCGGTTGGTTGAGCGTCACCCCATATACTGAAAGGCCACTGGTTCAGTCAGGGCACATGCCAGCCTGCTGGTTCAGTCCCCAGTCAGGATGTGTCCACAACCAATCAATGTTTCTCTCTCACATTAATGTTTCTCTTTCCCTCTCCCTTCCTCTTTCTCTAAAAACATAATCAATAGAAACATATTTTTGAAAAAAAGAATCTCTCTCCCTCTCCCTTCCTCTCTCTCTAAAAACATAATCAATAAAAACTATTTTTGAAAAAAAGAATATTTGTTGTCTATCTGAAATTCAAATTTAAATGGATAGACTGCATATTTTTCTAAGTCTGGCAACCCTGTCTCAGGAGCATTTCTCTTCATCTCAAGTACCATTATTCTTTAGGAGAGAAGCAACCTCTTGGGTATTAAAAACTAATTAATGAGATTTTAAAGGCACATTGTGAAATGCACTCATAAATAGGAAAAGGAAGGGATCCGCAATAAATGAGTCAATGATATATTAACAGGGGGAAATGCAGCTACAAAGGCAAATTACTTAAAGCTGTACAGATACCTGTCTAATATTAAACTACTAGAGGCCCAGTACATGAATTCGTGCACAGGTGAGGTCCGACTGTGGGTGGTTGGCAGGCCAGCCCTGCCCCCGATCTGGGAGGCGGGATTGGAGGTGGGCCTGACTGGGGGGAGGGGCTGCGGGAGCTTGGCCAGCTGGCCCCACCCCCTGGTTGGGGGCGGGATTGGGGGCGGGGCTGACTGGAGGGGAGAGGCTGCAGGAGCTTGGCCAGCTGGCCCCACCCCCTGGTCAAACTCCTGGTTGAGGGGACAATTTGTATATTTGCATATTAGCCTTTTATTATATAGGAGGATTCTAAGAGCAAAACACCAAAATTTTCATTCATATTATGCACCAAACACATCAGCCCCTGATTTGTTCCTTCTCTGCTCTAAGGTAATTCTTAATTTCTGGAGCAGCAATTGTTATGGTGGTGCAGAATTTTTCTCTAAGAAACTGCTTTAAGAAAAACTACCCTACAGTTAATATAGTTGAGAAAGAGAATCAAGGGATTCCCATTTGGGGGGCGGGGGCAAGGGCAGAACAAAGGAGAAAGAGCTGACAGGGCATCAGATGGAAATCTTGTGCTAAGTAAGACTGTCTTTAGGAGTCTAAGGAGACTCAGTGAGAAGACTGAGTTCGGGGATGTTTTGAGAAATAAGAACCCACACCCAGGGGTGCCATGGGAGAGAGGATTATTGTGGGAGGGAGAGATGGCCAGAAACTATTTGTTAGTTAAAGATTAAGTTAGCATCCAGGCATACACCCTTGATATGCACAAGCATCTCCAGATAACAGGTGGCAGAATTTCATTTCACCTCTGTAGGTCTGCTGTGTGGATTCTGGCCTCTCTTACAGTGTTACTTCCATCAGATACTTGTTTTGTTAATATGATGTCCCTCAATATCAAAGGTGACATGACCTCTTTGGGAAAATGCCAGTGTCTGGTACCCAGGTGGGCTGAGGAGAAGCTGTGTAGACCAAGAACAAATTCCATAGGGGATGCTCATCTTTGCCTCCTACCTTCCTCCAAGTAATTAGCTCCATGGGGAAATTCAGGGACATGGTACAGGTTCTGGGTAGCTATGCAGTGTGACTGTAGGGAATTGCTCGGATTTCTTTGGCTACAATTTCTAAAGCCAGAGTGACAATAAAATGTATTATTCTACTCCACACTAGGTGCTCAAACTGCATCAAACTTCTGGTTGTCAGATGGAATGCATTCTGTAGGTACAATGAAAGTATCTTCATGTCAATAATTCCTTATAAAAAGTCACTTATGTACAGATGATTAGACAAGCTTGTTATTAAGCACCTGCATTTCATTTTTATTACAGTGAACAAATAAAATTAGGATAGAGAAGAAATAAATGAGAATAATACATAATTTGCTCTCAAAAGATCAGAATTCAAATCCTGGCCATGTTATATACTTACTAGTTTTGTGATTTTATGTCAGAAAATGGATGTTATGTCATATTCCCAGAGTCTCAGTTCTTCACATATACGGTATAAAATAGATATAATAGTATCCAAGACACAAGGTGGTTCTGAGAGCAAATAAAATTGAACATGTAAAAAAGCTTTTGTAAATTATAGCTTGCTATACAGATTTCCAAGTGGAAAATAAACTCAATTTTCTCATTTAAATTTCTAAATTTTAAGTAAGATTCTCTCAAATTAGTCAGTTTTGAATTTTTAACCTAGAGTCAGAGAAAAAATGCATCTGTGTGTAAGGTAAAGAAGAAATAGCAAAGTCATTAATTGTAATGTTCCTATTTTCAAAGATATGATTCAAATAGAAGTAATACTAAAATAATCGAGCCAAAGTAAATGCAAAGTGTTTGCATATTATAATTATGTTTGAATTTTATGTCTTATAGCCCATATAACAAAAACAGAATTTCAAATTGAAAATATCAAAACTTTTTATGTTGTAAAAATATTGCAAATACTGTTATAAAAAAATAAAACTTCTTTCTGATATAAAACTTAATTATAAAGGTACCAGACAACCTAAGGAAAATATAAGTCATGTGACATAGGTAGTTTTATATTCTTATTATACCATGAACTCTTAAAATAAGGTGGGGGAACTCTTTCAGAAAAGAAAGACAATCCAATATTTTAAAAAGGCAATCCAGAAAAGACAAAATACAAAAAGACAAAGTATGTATACATTTTTCTGGAACACCCTGTATATACAAATGCTTAATAAATGTGAAAAAAAGGTCTGTCGTCACTAAATAATACAAATAAAATAAACATTTTTGATGTAGCATATTAACAAAAAATTATAAAATTTCTGAACTTTGTATTAGTGAGAGTGGAGAAATGGACACATTCATGCACTGTTGGTAGTAATGAAAACTACTTTGACTTTTCTGAAGAATGATTGGTCCTATGTATCATCATGTCAATTATCCATAACCTTTGGCCTTGGAACTCTATGTCCAATGCTTTATCCTAATATATAATGCTGTAAATTTCAAAAGATTTACACTAAAAAGTAAAAATAAAATGATTTACACTCAAGTATGTTTCAAAATAGTGAAAAATATTTACCCATAAAGAATGAGTAAATAAATTATGGAACCCATAGCCAGCAGTTCTCAACCTGTGGGTCGCGAACAATGAAAATACATCCTGCATATCAGATATTTATATTATGATTCATAACAGTAGCAAAATTACAGTTATGAAGTAGCAACAAAAATAATTTTATGGTTGGGGGTCACCACACACAACATGAGGAACTGTATTAAAGGGTCATGGCATTAGGAAGGTTGAGAACCACTGCAGGCAGTGAGAAACAGCACAACCATTTAAAATGATGACATAATTCTGTAATTATTTACATAAGAAGATGTTCATGATATGTGTCCAAGTAGGGGAAATAAATGGTTACCGAACATGTTCAGTATGATCACGCTTGTACTAAATTTTAAAACTATATCTGTATGTTTGTATATATACATGGAGAGACAGCTCACAAAACTTGTCATCTGGACTGATGAAAGAAGTGACTCCTGAGTTGTAGATTTTTATATGGCTTTACATTTTATTTATAATATTTGGTATAGTTTGACTTTTTTACAAAACACATGTCACTGTTTCAGAATCTTGTATAATCAGTAGTCCTATTACTGTATAACCAAAACAGATTATCTCCACTATAGAATGACAGGCAGTTTCAAAAGACTCCATGAAATTATAATTGGGTAATAAATTTATAATAAGTATCAAATAAGAGTAATTCATTTTTAAAATAAAAAGCAAGGAGTTCTAGTTTTATTCAAAAATTTTTCTGCTTTGAAAACTTACCTGATTTTTTGAGAAACTATAATAAGCTTACTCTGAAAAAGGATACACCCAATTGCTTAAATAATGTAAATAGTATCTTGACGGCTATGATTCTCAATGCTTCTCACATGGATTCTGTCCGCCTCTCTCCCCTATTTTGGACTCTTCTAGTGTTCAACCAGTTCTGTGTCTCTTTCTACTAAACGCCAATTCTATGGGAACTGCATTACCAGTGCATAGAGACATATGGCTGCATTATTTAAACTGAGAAATTGTGCCTATTTATTCTAGAAATTACATTATTATAAGATCAAATACATTTGTCTTTCACTGTTGGTTGGAAGTGCATTTATACTATAAAATATAGTTTGATGATTAGACCACCAACTGAAAGAAATGTGCCCTCCTTTTTGCCTCTATGAGATGACATCATCTTAGGCATATTCGTCTGATGTTTTATTCTCTGCGATTTAGGCAGTGGGGAAGGATTACAGTGAAAAAAGCACTGGCTGTTTAAGTACAAATAGTTAGCAAACTTTCCTTGAGGAGCAGCTGACAGCATTTAACCTACAAGGCCCAGAAGTTTCACATCAGAAAAGGATGATGCAAGCGCTCTTTCCTGTTGAGGAGTCCGAATACCATCCAAACACTCTCCCTAAGAGAACTCATTTTGGATAGCAATGACTGTTTCACTTTCCACTAAATATAAACATGGCATGTATGGGACTGAACATTAAAATGGAAGTTTGTACGATAAATAGGAAGACTCTATAGCAGCCGTGGGCAAACTACGGCCCGCGGGCCGAATCCGGCCCGTTTGAAATGAATAAAACTAAAAAAAAAAAAAAGACCGTACCCTTTTATGTAATGATGTTTACTTTGAATTTATATTAGTTCACACAAACACTCCATCCATGCTTTTGTTCCGGCCCTCCGGTCCAGTTTAAGAACCCATTGTGGCCCTCGAGTCAAAAAGTTTGCCCACCCCTGCTCTATAGTGAAGAAACACTTTGCACTTTGGTTTCTGGCTCTCCAAGATAAAGATTAGTAGGCTTGCCCTGGCTGGTGTGGCTCAGTTGGTTGGAGCATTGTCCCCTATACAGAAAGGTCTCAGGTTTGATTCCGACCAGGCCATGTACCCAGGTTGTGGTTTTGATTCCCTGGTCAGGGCACCTTTGGGCAACCGATCAATGTTTCTCTTTTTCTCTCTCCCTCTCCCTGCCTCTCTCTCTAAAATCAATTTTTAAAAATTTAAAAAAAAAAAAACATCAGTAGGCTCTTCCTTGTAGCTCCTGGTAGGAGATGCAGTATCTTTATGATCACTGGTAGTTCATGCCTTTGTTGAGACAAAAGGATAGCTTTTACTAAACATGAATGAGTCCATTTAAAATCAATACACTAAAGAGTGAAGCCCTGAAATTGATTTAGAAGTGGAACACGAAGCAAAGGGAGAAAAGTGCCACTAGCCTCAAGCCACAAAGCAGGGTTTTCTAATAAGTGGTTGCTTAGCTGTGTCTACAGGCAAAAAAACAAACTGGCCACTCTGTCTTCACCGAGGTGCGAAGTGCAATCTGGAGCACAGATTCTCAAAGAGCAATGTGTAGAAGAATCATCTGGAAAGGTTTTTAAAATTCATATTCCTGGGCCCCACCCCCAGAGATTATTAATTATTCAGGAGGGAAGAAGTGATGCCCAGAAATCTGTTTTAGCAGTTGCCTCTCCCCCACCCGCCCCACCCCTTCAGCTTAGCAGGAAGAAGACAAAGAACAGTCTGGCTCATGAAACTGAAGAAAGTTTTATTGGCCCCAGAATGCTTGTGAGACTCCGGGGTCTAGGCAGTGCTGCATATCAAATCCAGATTAAAGCAATAAACACTTCCAAAGATTATACTGAATAGACCAAACTACAGACTGTGACTTGAAGGAGGCCTATCTCCAAACAACCAAATGCTTTTAGGCAAACAATAAAGATTTTTAAATGCTCTAGGAATAAATCCAGTTTTCCCCCCTGACAAACAAAATCCTACATATAACCTATACTTAAAAACAAAACAAACAAACAAATCAGAAATAGTTTGTGATATGGAAGAAGACCTAGTGATTCAAAATAAATAGAGTAACAAGGTGGACTACATAAAGAAGAGTCCAAGACCCACATCCTTGGACTCTTGGGAAGCCATTGTGGAAACACAGAGCTTTAGAACTACCACAGAGGTTCCTGCTGAGACATGACATTTGAGTAATAAAATGGGCAAATGAATGGGAAAGAGCTATCAGTTTAGTCCTTCAACAGCCACTTCTTGCTGATGTCAGACACTGGAAAGACAGTAAATCGATAAGAATGGCTCCTGCCTTCAAGTTGCTTAAAATGCTGGGAAGAGGGAGGGGAGGGAGCAAGTGGCTGTGAAGACAACACATATGAATATTATTTCAATCTCTAATAAGCAAAGAAAAAAACAAACTAGGCCAATCGGTGGGGCTGGCACAGATGCAGTGAGTAGATGCCAAGGAAAACTTCCTGGAGAACAGGATCGCTAAACTGGCAAGAAAAAAAAGCATTCAAAAGAGAAGGAATGGCATGAGCAAAGGCACAGAAGCATGAATTACAGTGCATGGAGGGGGCGCATACAATTCATAAAGCTTAAAATGAGAAGCAGGAGGGGTAGGAGTAGGCTGGGAGGTAGAAGTGGTTCAGTCATGGAGAATCTCACAGAGAAGTCTGGACGAATCCTCAATTGGGGATTTTAATTGGAATAGTATGATCAGATTCGCATTGAGGAAGATCTTATTTTGTAGAAATAAGAAGGAGGGAATGGAGACAGTTAAGTAGACCAGAGAGACAGTTATGAGGTCACAAGGATGACTGAACTGGGGCCATGGTAATAAAAACTATGAAATGCTTTGGACAGCAGAAACCACGATACAAAACCAAGCAGCCGCAGTAGCATGATTTAAGCAGCAGCACTTTAAACAACTCAAGAGCAAGAAAAGAATAAGAGGCTCACTGATACTCATTGAAAGGGTCCATCTTTGTAATCTCCACACATCCTGCATGGAACCTTACTCCAGTGAATCCTGATGTGAATGAATGATGAGGCACAAAGTCAGAGCGGCTGGGTGTGTAGAATGTTTGCCCTCATGCTAAAAAGTCCCAGACTATAATGATCTCTAAGTACCGCGATTTACTTTCTTGATGTGCCATTTTCCTTTTGTGTCCAATTGCAAAGCAGTCACTCCTTCCCCTGGAAGTTTTTGTGGACAGAGAACCAGAGAGGCAAGGCTGTTAGAACTGTGTGCAAAATAAGAACAGAGCTCCCAGAGAAGCCCGAGGGATGCTCCCAGGAGTAAAGCATACTAGAATCATTCTTAGACTTTTTGACATTTATTTCAGCTGCTTGAATGCAGCATTTTTTCCTTTCTTACTTTCAGGTGTTCCGTAGTGTTTGCAAATTGAAGATGTAATACAAATGACTTCTGGACCTATATTATGAATCACTATTAAGTAAATAATCACTTTCTTAGTTCATTCTACAAACCATGACATCCAGAGGACTTAAACTCAGTGAGGATCACCTAAGGAGCTCTCAAAAAATATCAAAGCCATGGCCTTAACATCCCACGAACTGAATCAGAGTCTCAGGTGGTGAGCCCCTGGCATTGATAGGAAAACAAACAGACGAACTGTCCAGGTGATCTTAATGAAAAGTCAGGTGTGAGGTCCACTAATCATTCAGAGCCGAAAAGAGACCACAGATAGGAAGGCAAGAAAAATATGGTGCTTCTGATGACTGTTACTTGAGGGCAAAGTACATCTCCCAAGCCCAAGGAACAAAACAAAGAAACTGGCTTTCCAGATATGATTGGTAGGGGAGGGAGGACATTTTAGTTAAAAGAAGTCTTTCTTCTCTCAAACCATCATCTCATCCTCCCATATGTACACCTCCAGACCACTTGAACTATCATCTGACACTGTTCATGGAGAGCTGAGGAGAAAAATGCTATCGTTGATTACTAAAATTCTGATGAAAAAGAATAAAGTCTGGAAGAAGATCTAAAATTACACATCTAAATGTGAAATTCCTACATCACAGAGTAATCTGTTAGACCACCAATGTTAGATCAAAATAATTTTAATCACTTAACTGCCCATAATCTATACAAATTCTTATATGGTTGGCCCCAAAAATCACCATAGGAAATTGTCACGTATTAAATTCAGATCAGGGTGGTTTTCAGATCAAATAGTGGTATTTGGGTGCATTCAACATGTTTGCTATATCATGATGATAATAAGGTTAGGTAAATATAACCCCACAACTTAATAGATTATAATAATAATAAATGATGGGTAGAGATACTAGTGCTAAAAATTCCTTAATGCTTCTGAACCATGACGTATGTTGGACAGTCCCAAGCTGGTTCAATGACCTTTATCTGCATTGAGTGTGAATGTTGCCAGCCTCCATGTGATAATATCATCTCATTTCCTCTGAGACCTCATGGCATCATCATCAGCTCCTATAACATGAGCCACAGGGGGGACCTCACACAGAGTCATCCATCCTTGCTAATGCTGGGGACAACAGAATCATATTTTCTGCAACCGAGAAAGATCATATTTGATGAGACAGAAAGAGAAGAGGGGGCCTCTCCCTACTTTATCTTTTCATCTTTTGAATTCAGCCCCATTTTGCTGGCCAGATACAAATCCTTGGGCTAAGGGCTTCCTCATCCAGGGGAGCCGCTGATAACTAATATCTCGTGCTCTGACCCTGACTATCTCAGAGAAAAGTAGAGCGGCTCCCTTTCCTGCCCCTGCTCCAATGCTTACTAAAGCAAAACTGAAAAACACGCACTACAGGCAGAAAAGCAATCACGTTCACCAAGGACTCTCAGGCCTGACTCCCGTTCCCCTCGGCCCAAGTGAGCCGCTGAAGAGAGAAACCACAGGTAATGGGCCCGGAAGCTAAGACGGATCCTCTGTGAGTGCAGGCGTGTGGAGGGGGTGCGCAGGGTTTGCGTGGCTAATGAAGCGGGTGGAGGGAGAGGCCTCTGCGTCCCAGGGCAGGCGGGGCCGCCGCTGTGGGGCTCACTTCCAGGACTGCGCCCCGAGGCCATCACCCGCAGGCCTGCCCACTCAGGGCGTGATTCCCAGCCCTGCTCGCCCACTCTCGCTGTCTCAAAAGCAGATAAAATCGTGTTTGTTCCCAACAAACGCAGGTAGTGGGGCTCAGCTCGCAGGTAATGCTGAAACTTGACAATGTCGGATGAGGCAAAATCCTTCGGGGCAGGAGCGATGTGACATTTAGGATCAGAAGTTATTTTTGACTAGTGGGGCACTGCTTGCGCTGCAGAGGTAAAGGGAAGGCTCTGAAGCGATTGCGCATGCGCTTGGCTCTATTCACAGCAGCCGTGGGAAACCTGGATCCAGCACGTGGGGAAGGCAATGCCGCGTTCATTTCCTTCCTGGGGAGCCCGGGGGACCGTTACAGCACACGTTGCCCAAGGAGGAGGAAAGCCTGTGGTTTTGCAGCCCCCACAGGTAAGTGGGGAACAGCTTTCTGCTGTCCCCAAAGACACTTGAAAGGAAATGGAATGTTCCAGGAAAGGATAAACAAGCCATTTGTTAATTAATGGAGCCATTTTGGGGAAAAGAAAAAGAACAAGGATGGAGTTAAGAATGAAACAATACATATTAAAGAAATATGAGGCTCCTATGAAGATAATGCCTCCATTCAAAATTCATACTGCCCCCCCTCCCTCTCCCACCAGCACTGGTAATATAGGGGTGCCCTCTCCCAGGCAAGGACCATCCCCTTGCTTTTTCAGTTCCTCCACCATCGCTGGAGCTCGGATTCAGAGGGCCCACGGTAGGTGGGCCTGTGATCCCAGGGTCTCAAAATCTCATTCCTATTCTTAGACCTGTGCCTTGCACAGTGGCTTCCTCAGTAAAGCCCTCCCGACTTTAAAGTGGGGATCATGAAGATGAAATCTTATTTTATTTAGTCATTTTACCTGTTCCCAGGCTATGCAGGCAGGCAGTAAAATTAATTAAATCAACACTCTCCATTACCACTCCTATTTCCCCAGAATAAATTGTCCCTCTCTCTAAGAAAGAGGATTTTCCCCCTAAAGGCTGTTTAAAAATGGTAACACAACCTCTGTTACAAAAGCAGGAGGACTGGCAATAAAATGTGCAAAATTATCTTTTCTAAATTTAATTAAACTCACATTGCAAGGATGTCTTTTGCAGCCACCGTCTTGGGGCTCGGGCATTTTGGAGCATATGTAAAGAGCTTGGGGAAGGAGGGTGGTGAGAAAATCTATTTGCTGAAACAAAGTGAAAAGACTTCTCTCACAGTCACCTGCCCCAAGTGAAGGAGGCTAAAGAGCCCACAGGGAGGGAAGACAGAGTTATGGGTTGAGGACCTTACCCTGATAGCAATGTCTTCAGAGGGAGACAGTTCTTAATCTTTTTGGCTCAAAGACCCCTTCCAGAATCTGCTAAAAGTATTGGACCCTTTCCATAGAAAAATTTACATATGCGCCTGCCATGCTCAATTTTTTACACAATTCCAGGGGCTTTCTCAGACTCTGGAAACGCACCCATGGATTATGTGGGCCCAGGGAGGCACTTCCCTTAAAGTCCCTTCTCCTGGAGAATTAACTAAGAACAGCATGGCACCCCTAAGTGCAGGCCTGGTACTGAGCAGTAAAGAGACGACTGTGCTTGATTTTGTAACGCACTGGCCACCAAGTGACACTGATTTGACATCCTGTTTCTGAATTTCATTTTAAGAGGAAAGATAGTCTCATCATTCCACCCCAGGCACTTGATCAGCCAGCAGCACTGGGCATCTGTGCCCTGCAAAGCACAGATGCCACAGAAGTGCCACACATGTGCAATACTCATGGCACAGCCCATCAAGACCTTGGGAGCTGGAGGCATGACCAAGCAAGGGCACCAGCACCAAGTGAAAAGTGGGTGTAAACCCTTCAGTGATATTTGTTCCAACAGACTGATGAGGCCCAGGGACACTCAAATTACATCTAAGAAGTACATTCTTCAAATCATTATTTGATACTAGAAATGTTAGTAAGATATGGAGGCATTTCTGGAGTAAAGAAATTTTAGCACCTCTCCATGGTTAAGATAAAGTCTTTGCAGTCGATATCTCTGAACACAGCAGCTCTTAGAAAGGTGTGTGGCCAGGTGGGTGGATGTTTTTCGAATATGGGAGCTCTGCAAGGGGCTGGGCGTATAAGTCAGTGATAGGGTGGAAGTAGAGGCAGCCATTTAATGTGCGTATATGCTCACCCCAGCCCACAGTGTCAGGAAGCCACACAGACTTGCTGAATCTCAAGAATAAATTTGTTTCAAGAAGCAGGCTCAGTAATTGAAAGATTGTTGTCTTATTCGTTTATTTACTTCCCTACTCCAGTTTACCTGCTCTTTCTTTCAATGCACTGAACTATGATAGCATTGGCAGGAAACAGAATCACAATTGTTATTAGAATCTATGCTCTCAATATAATGGGGGCGGGTGCGCCCAGGTGCTAAAAATATTGATGCCTAAAATACAGCAAATTTAGAGTCTGCTGAAGCTCACCTATAAACTTGAGCAGGTTGGTTAACCAATCCTGTTCTCTTAGAGGCAAGATGAGGGGTTCTGATGACCTCTAATGTACCTTCTAATCATAATCATGGCCAGAATACCTTGATTGTGTATGGATCTCTGCTATTCACAGACCACTTTCTCTCATTTAATCTAGCCGACTGGTGAAGAGCACAACTCCGGAGTGAGACTACCTCCCTAGGTTCAACTCCTGGCTCTACCTCTTACTGAGAAAGAAAGAATTTTGCCAAAAGACTGCCTTTGGACTTGGACTGCAGCTCTTTCTTGGGTCTTCAGCCTACCCTAAAGATTCTGGACTTCCCAACGACTGAAAGCCTCCACAATCATGTAAGCCAAGTCCATAAATACATATATTTATGATAGACACACACACACACACACACACACACACACACACACACACATTTATATACCTCCTATTGGTTCTAAACAGTTCTATACATTTCAAAGCAAAATGACTGGTTTCTCTGCTACCACTAAGCTCCAATATATTTAACAATACAAGACCTATTATGTTGAAAGGCAATGTCATGTGATGAGTAAGAACATAGGCACTGCCTAGTTTGAATCCTGGTTCTATCACTTACTGTAAATTGACATCAAGTAACGTAACCTCTCTGGTCTTCAGTTGTTCCATCTGACAGTAATAGCTTCTACCGACTAGAATTCGTTTTTTAGTATATGTGCTGCTGAGGCCGGCACCCATAGAATTCTTAAAGGTGCAAATGTCCTCACACCTATAAAGGATTTAGTACAGAGTCTAGCATCTAATAAACTCTCAGTAATATTATTTATTATGTTTCTTGCTCCCTGTATCTGGTGGATTCATACCAAGTTAGGAAAAAGCAGGCTGAGTGCTTAGAATTTGAAGAATTTCCTATTAAGCTACTGTACCAACATACTGTGTGATTTCCGTGGCATCTCCAATTCTCTGCTATAAAATGGAGCAAAACAGATGGGCTGTGAGTTAAAGCACTGTGAAATCCTTAGGTAAAAGGTGCCCCTGAGCATTGTTATTATACGACATGCGATTGGGTGTTATTTTAGGGAAGATTTTATATTTTTAATATATTTTAAATGTTTTTTCAGTCAATACATGGGGTGAGGTAAATAAAAGTGTTAGAACAGAAATTCATAAACAGTGGTATTTTCACTCCCCTGCTATATTCAACTCACTACACAGTTTGAAAAATTTAAAAAAAAATCCTAATTTTTCTGGGGTTTGCACTTTCTGGAATCTAGTTCTGATAAACAAGGCCATGTCAAGTCTATTTTGTTGACTTGGACAAGCTCAAGCATTTGTGAATAAATCATAGGACATCTAGTTATTCATTTTTTAAATAAGCAGCAAGCCAGAATCAGTATCTTTTCTCAACCAGGTTGTTTTTAGAGTATTTCAAAATTCCATAATACTTCCAAGATGACCAAACTCATCTACTCTATGAGTTGCAAAGATGATCTCCTTTCAGTCATTAAAGGGAATATAATAAAAATAGCCATAATTATGTCCATTGCATAATAGACATTTCCAGAGATAGCATGGTTTAAAATTGGACCTGATTTTTATTCTGTTTCTGACAATTATTAGCTATGTGACTTTGACAAATTATTAACTTTGTTATTATTTTTTAAACAAGGTAATATGTAACTATTAAGCTACTATGTGAAAAGTATCTAACCCAATGCCTAGCACATAATAAGTATTTCCTCTCCTGTGGCCCGGTGGTGAAAGATTCTATAATCTTGGTGTGACTTTAGAGCCCTCAGGTTTTCAGGTCATTCTCTTGAGGGTTAAGCTGAGTTAACAGAATATAACAGCTATTTTGCTTACTGCTCCCCAGGCCTCCTACCAGAATTAACAGCAACCCCTGGAATTATTTCCTCCCTCAAATTCCCCAGCTCAGAATTCTATGCAGTGATTAATATCAATGGGACTGCAATCAGGACCCAGGTAGCCTGCTATTTCTACACCTTTTATCAAGGTCGCCAGGCCAGGGCTTGAGGCAAGCCAACCCACAGCCTCTGGTATTCCCTGGAGGCTGCCAGAACTGGTCTTTTTGCAAGGAACTCCAGGCTCTAAAGGGGTATAAAGGGAAATTTAGAGCCTCTCTCTTATATGTGTTTAAGTTAAACATATATATCTCTCAAGTTTTCACCATCAGGCACTAACATCCATTTTTAATTTCTGATATAGAGGGCTTATCTTTCTTTCTATGTTCATTAACTTTCTATGTCTAGAGATGACTCTTTTAGAAGAAGTAATACAAACATTGAAAGAAGGTCATAAAAGCCAGCATATTGGGGAAATGAAAATCAAAACCACAATGAGATACCACTTCACAGGGTTAAGATGTCTATTATTTTAAAAAAAAGCACACACAGAGAAAATAATAAGTGTTGACAAGAATAAGGAGAAATTAGAACTCTTGTGCATTGCTGGTGGGAATGTAAAATTGTGCAGCCACTATGGAAAATAGTTTGACTCTTCCTCAAAAAATTAAATCCATATGATCCAGCAATTACACTTCTGGGTAGCCCCCCAAAGAATTGAAAGCAGGGACTTGTGCAGATAAGTGTGTACCCATGTTTATAGCAGCATTATTTACAATAGCCAAAAGGTAAAAACAATCCAAGTATCCACTAATAAATAGATAAACAAAATGTGAGATATATATGATGGAATATTATTCAACCTTAAAAATTAAGGAAATTCTAACACATGCTACAACATGGATGGATCTTTAGACATTATGCAAAGTGAAATAAGCCAGTTTCAAAGACTAAATACTCTATGATTCCACTCATATGCAGTTCTTAGAGTAGTCAGGTTCATAGAGACAGAAAGTAGAATGGTGATTGGAGAGGCTGGGGAAGGGAAAATGGGGAGTTATTGTATAATGGATATACAGTTTCAGTTTTTCAAGATAAAAAAAAAGGTTTGGAGATAGGTAGTATTGACAGTTGCACAACAATGTGAATGTACTTAATGTCATTTTGTCACGTATTTTACCATAATTTCTAAAAATTAGTTAGTTTGAAGTAGTTTTTAAGAAACAAACATACCAAAAAGAACTAGATTTTTTTTCTGAAAGAGTACTTTTTAACAAAATAATAGATTTTAAATCTAGGAGAAATGAATATTCTGTCCTTTGGGCAAAGGTGTGGGCATATACTGAGTGTGACAATATGCACTCTCCTTCTACTTTTTTCTGTTTCATTTTTAACAAGAAGATTGGGACCAGTCCCTCAACTAAAGTGTAGGTAGGCATTGATCATCTTTAGCAGATTCCTTCACATCCTAAGACTTCCTCTGCTTCTTTTTTCATTCAAACAAGCTCCCTGCAATGATAAGAAATCAATCTATACTGGGGTGAAATAACTCATTACAGTTTGAAGTGGCACTCTCCTCCTGGGAAGAGGTATATTTGGCTAGCCTCAAAGCCCTTAGCTCAAGCAATAGCATAGTTACAACTGAAATTTGAAACTCTAGCCAGAGGAGAAGGAAGAAACTAGGAGTTTTATTTCATAAGACACTTGATATCATACCATGCTACTATTCAGTTATGGGTAGTCAAGCCTTGAGTCATGGAAAATTTATTTTAATGCTACATCAATTGTATACCCTTAGTAAACTGAGATTAAAAACAATGGGCTTTACATGGTTTTTGCAAATAGACCACATTAAGTTCATTCACCAATTATGTGCCAACAATGTACTCAAAAGCACACAGGGCAGTGTACATTCAAAAATGATGAGACATAGTCCTTGTCCAAAAGGAATAGGAGAGTTAGTTTAAAACAAGATTATGAATAACTCTATATGTGGCTAACACTTTTTTCCCTTCACCAGGGTTAACTTTGATGAGCCTCACAGTATTATTGTGCAGGGTGGTTTTTTTTTTAATTTATTGATTTTTTTTACAGAGAGGAAGGGAGAGGGATAGAGAGTTAGAAACATCGATGAGAAAGAAACATCAATCAGCTGCCTCCTGCACACCCCCTACTGGGGATGTGCCCGCAACCAAGGTACATGCCCTTGACTGGAATCGAACCTGGGATCCTTCAGTCTGCAGGCCAATACTCTATCCACTGAGCCAAACCAGTTAGGGCTGTGCATGGTTTTATTATACTACTAGAGGCCCGATGCATGAAATTCGTGCAAGAGTAGGCCTTCCTTCCCCCAGCTGCCGGCACCAGCTTCCCTCTGGCACCCAGGACCTGGGCTTTCCTCGCAACACTGGCTTCATCCTGAAAGACATCTGGTCTAATTAGTATATTACACTTTTATTATTATAGATTTACTAAATCTTATTTTAATTATATATGTTTGTTTTTCTTTTCAATTATACTGTGGGTATGAGATGCATCAAAGACATAATATGTTATATTTGCATGTAAAAAAGATCCTTCATGTTTTTTGGCAAATAGCACTGTCTCATTATCTGTTGTAAAACAAATTACCTTACATTTTAATGGGTTAAAACAAAATTTATTATTTCTTATGATTCTGCGAGTCAAGAATTTGGCATGGCTTAGCTGATTTGTCCTACTTCACATGATGTCAGTTAGAGTTACTAAAATACCTGCATTTAGCTCTAAGTGGGGCTGTGGTTTGGTACATTCAAAGATGCCCACTCATAAGCCAGGAATTCTCTTCCTGTGGTCACTAATAATTCATTAGTCTACCCTAAATTTCCTTATAGCATGGTGGCTGGACGCCAAGGGGATAAAAGCAGAAGTTGCCAGAACTCTTAAGACAGTGGCTCATCAGTCCCAGAATGTTATTCCCACCACATTCTATTCATAAGACTCAAGGGGAGAGAAAATAGAGTCTGCTTCTTTATATATATATTATTGATTTCAGAGAGGAAGGGAGAGGGAAAGAGAAATGGAAACATCAATGATGAGAGGATCTATTGGCGCCTCCTGCAGGTCACTAATAATTCATTAGTCTACCCTAAATTTCCTTATAGCATGGTGGCTGGACTCCAAGGGGATAAAAGCAGAAGTTGCCAGAACTCTTAAGACGGTGGCTCATCAGTCCCAGAATGTTATTCCCACCACATTCTATTCATAAGACTCAAGGGGAGAGAAAATAGAGTCTGCTTCTTTATATATATATTATTGATTTCAGAGAGGAAGGGAGAGGGAAAGAGAAATGGAAACATCAATGATGAGAGGATCTATTGGCTGCCTCCTGCAAGCCCCCTACTGTAGATTGAGCCTGCAACCTGGGCATATGCCCTGACCAGGAATCGAACAGTGACCTCCTGGTTCATCGGTCGATGCTCAACCACTGAGCCACGCCAGCTGGGCTAGACTCCTCTTCTTGACGAGAGGAGCAGCATGAGCATAAAAGAATGGGAGGTACTGTTGGCTGCTGTATTTGAAGGTTGTGTACCACAATAACATTTTTAATAAACCCTCGTAATTACCATAAATACCTAGAAATATAGAGTAAGTCATAATAAACATGTCTTTAAATGAAGATCTGAGCTCTCAACAAAGTATTGAAATCCCTAGAGGCCTAAAGTGAAGAAGAAATTGAAAACCAGTGTAATGATTCAGCAGCTGATGATTCACTCCTCCGTCCTTTTGAGGTTACTCATGGCTATATGACTTGCTCTGAACAAAAAAAAAGTATGTAAAAGAAAAGTGATAAATGTCATTTCAGGGGGAATTTTTATAGCCTGTGTTCAACTGTCCTGCCTCATTATCATGGAAGAGCATGTTGAGATGGAGTCCCATCAGCCTTCATCTCTGAATGACTACCATAAGTAGAACTCTCCTCCAACTTCTGTTGAACATGATTTTGACCAAGAAATGAATCCTTGTATTAAATCCATGTTGGAATTACTTCATCATAACCTTGTCTACCCCAACGGATACATGAGCCTTCATTGATGTACTGCAGAAAAGAAGAAATAGAATCCAAAAGGAAGGAATTAGATGCAATAAGGACCTAATTGGGGGGGAGAGGGGGAAGAAGGGGTACATTAGATTAATTCTACAGAATGTTGTATTATAAGGGCCACCTAAATCCAAATGTCTCCTCACATCCTCCAAAAACCAACCAGAAAAGGAAATAAAAATCACCTATAACCCATGCCTACAGCATAATTGTGAGGCAAAGAATATTGCAGGCATTAATATATGTGTAATTATGGAATAAACATTCAAAACTATCAAAGTCAGCTCCAGAGCCCATCTCATAATACACGCAGATTGTAGCGGAAAGAAGCCTAGAGGAGGCAGAGCACGGATGATATCTACCCCAGAAAGAGTCTCATCCTTAACAGGGAATGCAAAGAACAGGTGCAGGTCCTGGTGAATCATATCACTGGCCACTAGATAATACAAACAAATAATTGTACCCGCATGGGGAGAGACAACCAGTCATTATCTGCCTCCTAAAGGAACCAGAAAATTCCACCTTTGAAATGTTCTGCACCCAGTAAAGTTCGATATAAATCTCTTATCTCCATCTGATCAAGCCTTGAGAAAGCAATCAACTTACAAAAGAAAGAGAACAGAAGAAAATATTAAAATATACCATGAAGTTGCAATTAGCAAAAGTCAAACTGTGAGAAACTTTATTTTATTTTATTAATTTTCCAGTTACAGTTGGCATACAATATTATATTAGTTTCAGCTACATAGAAGAATAATTAGACATTTGCATATCTCACCAAGTGATCACCCCATTTTCTTAAAATGATAATTATCTTTATTACGTCTTATAGGAAATAAAATAGTTTTAAAGAGAAGCTTTATACAGCCGTACTTTTTAATGGCACTTTTTCTTGCTTCCTGAACCAAGGACCTACGTTTTCATGTTGGACTAGGCCTTACAAATCATGTAGTTTTCTTTCTATCCTGTGATAAAAGTTTTTCTTATTTATTTACCAACGTAAAGCTTTTTATCCTTCCATAACCACCAAGTTTCACCTTGTTATGAGGAATTGAAAAAGATAGAAGAAAAAGCAACCAAGAGACATGGGTAAGCATTAATTTAGAACAAAAAATTAGTGCTCCAATGCTAAAGTAATTGATTTGTTTTTTAAAAGTGAGTAGGTTAAATAGTTTCAAATTTACATTTTAGGATTATTCTAACAAGGATATGAACATCCCACCCCATCAACATCTTCCTGTCATGCCTCAGGACTTAGTATAGAAATCAACAGAGAACCAACCTTCACTCCCAGCCTAAACCTCTACCATCTAGTGAATTAAATACTTTGTGTCCAATTACATCTTCCTGGTTCTTTTCAGAGAAGGAAGTTCACTCTGTTTGTTCTCTCCTTTTTCTTTCTTTGAGCAGAATTCTTCTCAGGTATCCACAGCCCACCCTACTCATAAACTTTGGAGTTGGGAGGAAGGGAACTTCCCAGGAAGCAATCATGAGGATTCAGTCCTGGTGTCCTACAGGTCCTGTTTAGAAAGTGATTGGGTTGTTTCCTTACCGTTGGAGGTGATATATCTCTTCACAATCGAAACAAATGGAGATATTTCCCATCTCCAAACTTCTGTGCTGCCTGAGAGTGATTCATTAATCATTCCACCCATACAAGAGTTTGAACTATGCCCAGTAACGAGTGTTAAAAATTTGTGATCCTATTGTGACACATCCTGACACACCGTCAGCTTGAACAGGAGCAGAGATGGTCATCTGGAGCCCCATGTCAAGCAGAAGGGAAGAACACCTATCTTAGTTGTGCTCAAGGTGGCACCATTGCTTGAATCCCAACTTCTTTTTCAGCACTACAATTTAGGAACTTCAGGGCTCCAAGCATCACATTATTGCCCCCTGGTGGATGGCATGATGTCATAGTTTGTCCATCCTGAACACCTAGGTGAAGTATTTCTCCAAGCTTGGTTATTAATTTGATGTGCGAATCCCAGTAACCGACAATTTTAACATATATGCCTTCTCTAGAGCAGTGAAGTATTTTTCCATAAACTTGGAAGTTTAGACACTCATATAGCTGACAGTGTCTCTCAATTATCAGTGGTTTTCACCACTATGTTATTTATTGATATCCTCATTGTTCTTAAAGTCCATTTCTCTAGTCCCTGGCATACTATTTCTTGCAAAAAATTCTGAATATCAATTACTCAGCTACTAAGCATCTAGGGGACCCAGTCACTAGCAGGAGTACTGGCCAGAAACTTCAAATTATAAGAGCAATTCAATCACTGACTTCTTTTTCCCTTCCAGGAATGACACCCATTTCTTAAGAACTGTGTGAGTGTGATGTTGGATATAAAAAATGAATGTCCAAGCATTTTGGCTAAAGCTCCTCATCCCCCGCTACAATACAACTAGGTACTAGAAAAGTCATGTAAAAAAATGTGTACTTCCTTATCTGATAAGGGTATCTACCAAAAACTACTGCAGTATCATTCTTAATGGAGAAATTTCGGAAATTTTTCATTCAAAAATCAGTATTGAGAAATATAACTATTATAAATACTTGTATTCAACATGGTACTTCTCACATTGAGATACCTCATCCTAGTCCACCTATATTTTCCTCTCCTAGTTAGCACAGTGAGAGAAGAAAATAAGTAAAAAGATGTAAGGATTGAAAAGGAACAAATTGAATTCTATTTATTCATAGAAAACATTAAAATACCATTTATAATTAAATTAATAAAGTGTAGCAAAGTGACTGGATATAAAAATCAATATTCAAAAATCAATTGTATTTCTGTACACCAGTAAAAAAAGAAAACAAAAAGAAAACCATACTTTTTAAGAAGAGGTTAATTTCTATAGCAATGAAAACATTAGGTACCTAGAAATTAATCTAATAAAATATGTTTAAAATTTTTATAGGGAAAATCATAAAATTTTGTTGCAAGCCATGAAAGAACATCTAAATAAATAAAGAAGATACCTTAGTGGATAGGAAAATTCAAATCTTGAGTCCTAACTCTTTCTGAATTAATGCATAGATTCCATGCATTACAATCAAATTTCCCTCAGGGCTTTTCTAGGAATTTGACAAATGCTAAAATTCTTATAGAAAGGCCACAACCAAGAATTGTCAAGATGTTCCCAGAGAGGGAATGAGGAGAGAGAGAGAGAAAGAAAGAGAGAGTAGAAAACAAGTTCTATCGAGACTTATTATAACAAAATGCCGATTATCAAAACAGTCATGGGGGTGTAAAATACAGCATAGGAAACATAGTCAGTAATACTCTAATAACTAGGTATGGTATCAGATGGGAACTAGGCTTATCAGGGTGATCACTTGGTAAGTTATATAAATGCCTAATCACTATGTTGTACACCTGAAACTAATATATTACATGTCAACTGTAATTTTAAAAAATTCTTTTAAGACTTACAATAAAACCAAAGAGTGACTGGCACATTGGCAATGTAACACATAAGAGAGCTCAGAAACAGGCCTATAACATATTTGGAAATGATGTGACAGAATTAGTATTGTAGACAACTGGGGAAAGAATAAACCATTCAATGCGTATACTGGGATGACTAAATATCCATTTTTAAATAAAAGAAATTTTATCTCTACCTCACAGAGCACACAAAAATCCATTAAAATGAATTAAAGACTTGAATGTGAAAGGTAATTAAAATATACATGGTAAAATTTTATTCTTGGTTTGGGACTAGATAGTGATTTTAATCCAAAGGGCAGTCTAAATCCAAAATCTCAGATGAGAGTTTTAAAATTTTTTTAAATTTATCTTTATTGTTGAAAGTATTACAGATGTCCCCCTTTTTCCTTCCAATGACTTCTTCCACCCCACTTCCACCCCTCCCTAGGCCTTCACCGCACAGTTGTCTGTCCATGGGTTATGCATAAATGCATATAAGTTTTTTGGTTAATCTCTCCTGCCCCCTCATCAGTCTGTTGCATGCTTCAGTGTCTCTGGATCTATTTTGTTTGTCAGTTTATTTTGCTCATTAGATTCTAGTATTTGACAAATGCTAAAATTCTTATAGAAAGGCCACAACCAAGAATTGTCAAGATGTTCCCAGAGAGGGAATGAGGAGAGAGAGAGAGAAAGAAAGAGAGAGTAGAAAACAAGTTCTATCGAGACTTATTATAACAAAATGCCGATTATCAAAACAGTCATGGGGGTGTAAAATACAGCATAGGAAACATAGTCAGTAATACTCTAATAACTAGGTATGGTATCAGATGGGAACTAGGCTTATCAGGGTGATCACTTGGTAAGTTATATAAATGCCTAATCACTATGTTGTACACCTGAAACTAATATATTACATGTCAACTGTAATTTTAAAAAATTCTTTTAAGACTTACAATAAAACCAAAGAGTGACTGGCACATTGGCAATGTAACACATAAGAGAGCTCAGAAACAGGCCTATAACATATTTGGAAATGATGTGACAGAATTAGTATTGTAGACAACTGGGGAAAGAATAAACCATTCAATGCGTATACTGGGATGACTAAATATCCATTTTTAAATAAAAGAAATTTTATCTCTACCTCACAGAGCACACAAAAATCCATTAAAATGAATTAAAGACTTGAATGTGAAAGGTAATTAAAATATACATGGTAAAATTTTATTCTTGGTTTGGGACTAGATAGTGATTTTAATCCAAAGGGCAGTCTAAATCCAAAATCTCAGATGAGAGTTTTAAAATTTTTTTAAATTTATCTTTATTGTTGAAAGTATTACAGATGTCCCCCTTTTTCCTTCCAATGACTTCTTCCACCCCACTTCCACCCCTCCCCAGGCCTTCACCGCACAGTTGTCTGTCTATGGGTTATGCATAAATGCATATAAGTTTTTGGGTTAATCTTTTCCTGCCCCCTCATCAGTCTGTTGCATGCTTCAGTGTCTCTGGATCTATTTTGTTTGTCAGTTTATTTTGCTCATTAGATTCTAGTATATATGAGTGAGATCATGTGATACCAATCTTTCCCTGACTGGCTTATTTCACTTAGCATAATACTGTCCAGGTCCCTCGATGCTGTCTCAAAGCATAAGAGATCCTTCTTTCTTACAGCTGCATAGTATGCCATTGTGTAAATATACCACAGCTTTTCTATCCACTCAACTACTGATGGGAACTTGGGCTGTTTCCAGATCTTAGTTATTATAAATAGCACTGTTATGAACATAGGGATGCATATGTTCTTTCTGATTGGTGTTTCAAGATTCCTAGGATATATTCCTATAAGTGGGATCACTGGGTCAAATGGCAGTTCTATTTTTAATTTTTTGAGGAAACTCCATACTGTTTTCCATAATGGTTGCACCAGTCTGCAGTCCCACCAGCAGTATACTAGGGTTCCTTTTTCTCCACATCCTTGCCAGCACTTGTCATTTGTTGATTTGTTGATAGTAGCCATTCTGGCTGGTGTGAGGTGATACTTCATTGTTGTTTTAATTTGCATCTATATGATGATTAGTGACTTTGAGCATTTTTTCATATGTCTGTTGGCCATCTATATATCTATGTCTTTTTTGGAGAAGTATCTATTTAGGTCCTTTGCCCATTTTTTTATTTAAATGGTTTGTCTTCCTTTCATTAAGTTATATGAGTTTTTATATATTTTGGAAATTAACCCCTTATCAGGTGTATCATAGGCAAATATGTTCTCCCATACAGTGGGCTCCCTTTTCATTTTGTTGATTTTTGTTGTTGTTGTTGTTGTTGTGCAGAAGCTTTTTATTACAAATAAATCAAGAAGCCTAATGAAAAGTAACCGTGATGCAATGTCTCATTCAAATAAATATTCAACAAATAAAAAGGAATTAAACATACTAAAAATCTTCATTAAATCTGTGAAAATGATACAAAAGTAGAGAGGCATTCTTAGGTGCATACACTCTTAGACATCTTATAACTTCTTGTCAAACATTCCTTTTGTCATTAAAGAGTAAGCCCACTTTAGTAGATCTTAAGTTTCCTCACTGCGCGCGCGTGCACACACACACACACACACATACAAATGATAGTTGAGTTGACAAATGTGTTAATTACCTTGATTGTGGTAATCATTAAGTTTTCTTTTTAAAAAATTAATGCAGGCATATTTGAACAAAGACTAATACAACAAACACAGATATACCCAGGACTCACCTTAAGAAAAAAAGTGCTAATAGAGTTGAAGCCACCTGTGTACTCATCTCTGATAGAAAACTCTCCCCGCCCTCGCAGACGTAACCCCTTTCATTAATTTGATTTTGATTGTTTCCATGCATTTCTTTGTTCTTTTACTGAATACTTAAATATTTCTAATGGCATGGTTATGCATTTTAAACTTTATATGTGTGTATATATAACATATTAAATTGCTTACTTTTACTCAACATATTTTCAATTGCATCATGTTAATATATGTAACTCTGGTTCATTAATTTTTACTGGTGTGTAGTGTTTCTCTTTGTGACCATTGCACAGTGTATTTATGATCATATTAATGCTCATATAAATATCATTTCCATATTTCCTAATTTTTGCTACTATTTACAATGCTGCTATAAACACTTCTCTGTAGATATGTATGAGTTCTATTGGAGTAGATATGCTGAGTAGTAGAGCATTTGCATTTTTAGGTTTATTGAAAATTGGCAAATTTATTCAAAGTTGTTACATAAAATATACAGGTATTGCTTCCTTCATGCACAGTAAACACCTTACAATTTTTCTCTCCCATTTGCTTAATTTCCTCACAATATCTTCCACATAAATTGCAAATAACTTTTACCAAATAATATCTCCTACTCTCAAGTCCCAACCACCAAACCTTCACACAATCTTATCACTATCCTCCTCTAGGCCATCTTCTCCGACAGACTGAAACCCTCTAGGGCAGCAAAGTACTTGGTTGGGTATACCACCTTCCATTTTTCCCTTGACTCAATGGAGGTAAATGCCTCACCTAATAAGTCTAGTTTTTCTCCTTTCCTAGGTCTTTTTAGTAAAGCAAATTCTCTTGTGAATAAAATTCTTCAAATTTTCACACAAGTGACTTCCCAAATTAAATCAATGCATTAATCTATGTCTTGTTTTACATGTTCATTTCAACTCTAGAGGAAATATCTATTTCTCTCTATATAAAAGAACTTAGTCTGGTCCAAAGAATCTGGATTTTATAGCTGATCTTCAGAAATTACATATACAATGTGTCTACGTGAGTATGAAATTTTACCAGGGGTTAGGTCTATGACGTCCATCAAATTCTCAAAAAAGTTTATGAACCCATAATAATGTATAATCAACTTTTGTTATGGAATTAACTTCAGTACATATGGGTGAGGTCAGCCTCACTAGAGCCTTATGGGAAGGAGGGGTTCCTTGACTTCTCCCTCTCACTGCAGACAGCCCCTTTGCATGGTCTGTTTATTCAAGGAAACAACTACAAACTATAGGCTACAATCATTTTTCTTTCTGGTCTATAATTTTAAAATACAAATTATAAATCAGAAACCTTGTCTGCCTTTGTAAGTATTCTCAAGTTGAAGCCCCATGTACATAAACCATCTAATAAGTAGACACTTCTGTATATTTTTTTCTAGTCAACTGAAGTGATAATAAACAGTTAAACTTAACTCCTTTAAATATAATATCCTGGAGACTCTTTTAAAAATTCATCTACTGTATATTTCTATGGAACTTCAAAGAAATTATTGTTCATAACTATAAAAAAGAAGAAAATCATTTCTTCAGCTGATCGCTAAGAATATTCCTTTCTTAATCTACCATAGAGAATGCATTTATGAAAATCCAGCTAATATATTCATGGAATATGAGGATGTAGCCACCCATATTTACAACTAAATCTCTCACATGAAAGAGTACATTGCTGACAACAGTAACGTTTGTATTGGCCAAGCACTGTGGTTTGATTAAGTTTGCTCATTTATTTTATAAATCTGTTATAAAGCCATTAGAAGAGTTTTATTACTCAAATTATGAGGCTGAGTCAGAGTGGCCTTTTAAATCTATAAATTAATTAGGACTCTATTTCCAGAGCACTGAAAATACCCACTCTTCTTTCAATGAATATATTTTCCTACTTTATTACAAATAAATTGTGATTTAGTTCACAATTTCCCCAGTTGGCCATCATTCATATGTATGCTACTTGAATAGATCAGCAAATATAATTATAAATTTCCTTCCCTAGCCATTTCTGAGTAGATGAAAGAAGTATCATATAGAAGAAATTAACTTCAATAAAAACATTGTCTATATTAAACATATGGTCTAAACGCATATTCTTTATTTTAAAAAAATTCTTCTTGCTATCTTTATAAATTTAACATGAGAATTGCCTCAGCTCAGTATTTTTTTTTTTGGCCATTTGTTTTTTTCTACTACTTTATCAAGAGTCACTCCTCAGTTCATCCTTATTAAGTTTTTTTTCCATGTCTAACCATTTTATGCCAGATTTGGCTTGTGCTTTTTTTCTAACTACATTCAAAATCATATCTGATTGTGTCCATGAGGTTTGGGCAGGCCTGACTCCATTACCATCACCACCCCCACCTTGGTCACAGTGATTAGTCCAGGGATAAGTTCAAGATCCAGGCTGAGTCAATCTGGAAAAAGATTTCTCTCAGGGTTTTCTAGGCTGATAGGGTTTAAGATTAGAGCTGATGGGACCTGAGCACCACACAGGAAGAGATTGTCTGAGGACAGTGCAGCCACAGACAGCAGAGCAGAGCAAGAGAGATCATCTAAAGACATTTTTTGAGCACCTAAATCCAGCTGTGCCTGGTCAATCCCTTAACTGTTTTTTTCTATAAAAGTAATGATTTGCTTAAAGCAGTTTGAGCCATGTTTGTATTATACAAAAATAAGAGCTCCAATGCCTTGCTTTAAAATATCTTATTTCCATTCAGAAAAAAAGGAAGTTATTACTACCAAAATCCTAAATATGCCCCATAGAACAACATTGCATTAGTCAGGACACATTAGATTATGAGGAATGGAAAGCAATTTTAATTTTGTGTAAGTTAAAAGGGACTGTCATTATTTGCTCATCTCTATAAAGTTTTCGAGGTGAAGCCAGCTTGGGCCTGACTGGTTCCCTGAACTCAAACACTATCTTTACCACATTAATTCTCCATTAATCCCTCATTTCAGTTGGACATCACTTTCTCTTGCCTCAAACAGGTGTTCTCCATGTGGAGGTAATGTGACCACTAGCAGTTCAGAATGGCATCCAGATCACATTGCTATGATCATTCAAAGAAAGGCTATGGTTCCTCCAGCTCTGTGTCATCTGATTATCCCTTCCTGGGTCATATCTATACCTGGAGAGAAAAAATCACAAGGCAATTGTAAAGAGTCTGTAACTAACCAGCCCTGAGTAACATGCTCACCTCTGTGATCAGATGGAAATCTCTTATGATTGATGATCCAGTAGAGCCACATGAAATTGGAGCAGATAGAAAGGGTGGAAATTAATTGACAGGTGCTTAGGTCTCCCTTTGCCCCTTCCTATTACATCTTTGTGTACAACACTGGCAACTTGAATATCTGGTCCCAAGAACAAGATGGGAGGCTTCTATGAGAGAAACCATGTAGATCAAGAGGACTGGCACTTTGAGTGACCACTAGCAGTTCAGAATGGCATCCAGATCACATTTCTATGATCATTCAAAGAAAGGCTATGATTCCTCCAGCTCTGTGTCATCTGATTGTCCCTTCCTGGGTCATATCTATACCTGGAGAAAAAAATCACACGGCAATTGTAGAGAGTCTGTAACTAACCAGCCCTGAATAACACACTCACCTCTGTGATCAGATGGAAGTCTCTTATGATTGATGATCCCAGTAGAGCCACATGAAATTGGAGCAGATAGAAAGGGTGGGAATTAATTGACAGGTGCTTAGGTCCCCCATTACATGTTGGTGTACAACACTGGGACTTGAATAGAGCAGAGCAAGAGAGATCATCTAAAGACATTTTTTGAGCACCTAAATCCAGCTGTGCCTGGTCAATCCCTTAACTGTTTTTTTCTATAAAAGTAATGATTTGCTTAAAGCAGTTTGAGCCATGTTTGTATTATACAAAAATAAGAGCTCCAATGCCTTGCTTTAAAATATCTTATTTCCATTCAGAAAAAAAAGAAAGTTATTACTACCAAAATCCTAAATATGCCCCATAGAACATTGCATTAGTCAGGACACATTAGATTATGAGGAATTGAAAGCAATTTTAATTTTGTGTAAGTTAAAAGGGACTGTCTCATTATTTGCTCATCTCTATAAAGTTTCTGAGGTGAAGCCAGCTTGGGCCTGACTGGTTCCCTGAACTCAAACACTATCTTTACCACATTAATTCTCCATTAATCCCTCATTTCAGTTGGACATCACTTTCTCTTGCCTCAAACAGGTGTTCTCCATGTGGAGGTAATGTGACCACTAGCAGTTCAGAATGGCATCCAGATCACATTTCTATGATCATTCAAAGAAAGGCTATGGTTCCTCCAGCTCTGTGTCATCTGATTGTCCCTTCCTGGGTCATATCTATACCTGGAGAGAAAAAATCACAAGGCAATTGTAAAGAGTCTGTAACTAACCAGCCCTGAGTAACATGCTCACCTCTGTGATCAGATGGAAATCTCTTATGATTGATGATCCAGTAGAGCCACATGAAATTGGAGCAGATAGAAAGGGTGGAAATTAATTGACAGGTGCTTAGGTCTCCCTTTGCCCCTTCCTATTACATCTTTGTGTACAACACTGGCAACTTGAATATCTGGTCCCAAGAACAAGATGGGAGGCTTCTATGAGAGAAACCATGTAGATCAAGAGGACTGGCACTTTGAGGTTCCCTAGTCAAATGGCTAGATCTCTACTCAAACCCAATATAATAAAACTTGCCAAAAGTTAGACCCACATTTTTAGAACCTTTTAATCTGCTTTTGTAATGTGGGCTTTCAGTCAAGATGGCAGTATGGGTATATGTGGTACTCAGAACCTCCTCTACTCAAACCCAATATAATAAAACTTGCCAAAAGTCAGACCCACATTTTTAGAAACTTTTATTCTGATTTTGTAATGTGGGCTTCCAGTCAAGATGGCAGTATGGGTATATGTGGTTCTGGAACCTGGTAGAGCCACATGAAATTGGAGCAGATAGAAAGGGTGGGAATTAATTGACAGGTGCTTAGGTCCCCCATTACATGTTGGTGTACAACACTGGCGACTTGAATATCTGGTCCCAAGAATCAGATGGAGGCTTCTATGAGAGAAACCATGTAGACGTGGTTCTCAACCTTCCTAATGCCGCGACCCTTTAATATAGTTCCTCATGGTGTGGCGACCCCGATAGAAAGGGTGGAAATTAATTGACAGGTGCTTAGGTCTCCCTTTGCCCCTTCCTATTACATCTTTGTGTACAACACTGGCAACTTGAATATCTGGTCCCAAGAACAAGATGGGAGGCTTCTATGAGAGAAACCATGTAGATCAAGAGGACTGGCACTTTGAGGTTCCCTAGTCAAATGGCTAGATCTCTACTCAAACCCAATATAATAAAACTTGCCAAAAGTTAGACCCACATTTTTAGAACCTTTTAATCTGCTTTTGTAATGTGGGCTTTCAGTCAAGATGGCAGTATGGGTATATGTGGTACTCAGAACCTCCCACAACCACATCAAAATTACAATAAATTATATAACAGCCATCATTCAAAATGCCTGAAATCAAGGAACTGAAGTCCTATAACTAATGATATAAAGAACAAGCCACATCAATACTGGTAGGAGGGGATGGAGACTCAAAACAGGCTGGTCCCACACCCATGTGTGGTTTAAAACCAGGAGGGATATCTCAGCTGCAGAGGTCTCCCCTAAGAGGGAAGGGTCTCAGACCCACACCAAGCTCCCCAGCCCAAGGTTCCAGTGCCAGGAAGAGAAGTCCCTATAACTTAATAAATGGCATTGTAAGTTAAAAGACAGTGGAACAATACCTTCAAAAGGATGAAGCATTCATTCTCAAATTATTCAGAGATGAGCAAAGAATAAGGACCTATTCAGATATACAAAGGATAAGGTATTTTCCTTCCATTCGTTATTTCAATAGGAGCCACAGAAGAATGGGCTCCAGCAAACTCAGGGAGTAAAATGAAAAGAAAAAATTTAAAATGTGAGAAAAATGGAACCAGCCCAATAAAGCAACAAAGAGGACTCCAAGGTAACTGGCTGTGCAGCCCATATTGGAGTAAGAGAAGAGAAAGACCATCATCAGATGTCTTCAGGAAAACTATTCATAAGTTCACTTTATTTTATGGAGCATTTTGGTTGGGCACAGGTTAGGAGAGGATATGTAGATAGCAAGCACTACACATGAAAAAAATTGACTAGGTAAAAAACTGCTGCAAAGGGAGGAATGTATCATAGCATATAGCATATGCTTTAGCTCTGCTGTGACTAATATTTACAAGGTTGTAATGATTTCACACTAAGTATTGATTTAAAATAGTTGTATATAATAGGAGATGGGTAGGAGAAAATATAAGATAGTATAACATCATAACAAGATGCCTAAAATTAATAACTTGAAGAAATAGTAGTACCAGTTCGTCATTTAGAAATATGGACTTAATAGAGAAGGCAGATTAGAAAGTCAAGAGATTCTATTTGAGTAGCAAGACATGAAGGTTGGTCAGGGACTTATTTTTCCTTTTAAGCTTAATGGGACTTTTCAATTTTTCAACCAGTTGCATAATTATTGATTTTTTACTTCCCAAGTATATCTTTTAAAAGCAACAACATTTAAAAACAAAGTGATATCCAAATCTTTGGATACCTAGCTCACTAACCTGGGCTTTATTTATTTATTACAGCTCGGAAGACAAGCCATGTTGACTAACTCCTTTGGTTTATATCTACACAGACAAATTCTAAATATTTAAGGACAAATCGCTTTTGTTGATTCCATCAGTGGAATCTACTACTATTTGAGTGTCTCACTTAATTTCACCTGGTCCATTTCTGCATTTTATGATGGATTCTAATGTAAGATTTGTACAGCTGCCGGCTCTGTTAGAGAAGCACTTGGCCATCCCACAGTTAAGAGGCTCTGAGAATTTGTTAGCTCCTTGAAGTCTTGTGGATTTTTAGACATACAAATCCTAAGTTTAAGAAATTGTCAAAGTAATCTCCAATAGGAATTTGGTCAGAAAACACTCCAAATCCCTCAGACAGAAAAAGCTGTGAGTCCTTCAGGTATCTTTGGAGGGTCTGAAGAGAGGTCATCTGTTCAAATCTGCTACTTACGTGGCAAATCAGATTAGTTTGGCAAATTCCTGCCATGGTGCTATACACCGAGGGAGAGCAAGTCAGTGCCTGCTACATTATGTCCCTGGGAAAATTGCTGATTCCTGTTAACTACCCTGGACCTCCCAATCCTCAAAGCCTCTGCAGAAATATCCAGTTGCCCTCTGGGTAGAATGATCAGACCAAAAATAGATGATCAAAAAGTTTTTATAATCAAAACTTTTCATGTTTTTACTTTCAACTCTTCAGTTCCTTCTTACTATGCCAACCCAATTGCTCTCAAAACAGAACTTTTCTTTAATCCAATGCTGATTTGTTTGTTTGTTTGTTTGTTTTATCTATATGATTGGCTTTTTCCCTTCAACTTAATTGACTTTTTATTTGATTAAGGCAAGTAAATCAATTGATTGATTTGGTTACCTGGTTACCTAATCTTTATAATAAACAAATGAGACCTTGATTCAATTAACATTTTATAAGCTTTACTAGAGCCAAAATATTTGCCTAAGCATTCTATAATGGTTACATTTAGTTTCCCAGTCATGTTTGCAAATAAATGATCAGTTTTGAGTATTCCAGTTACATAATTTAAATTTCCTCATTTTTAGATATGTAAAATGTAGTTTTTTAAATTATATAATTTGTGTGTATAAACTTCTCTTGGCATGAAATACCTAGTTTTAAACTAACACCAAAAGCATAAATCTCTACTTGGTATCTGCTCAAATACTTGAAGTACATGGATTGCTGAAGAAAAGAGATATTTTAATGCAATCTTTCCTAGATCCTTCAAAAGTTTATTCTCAGTAGTGTTTGTTCCTATTGTTCACCCTGACCTGTCAGATTCCAAAGGACTACCCTGGGTGAAAATAATTTGGCACTGACAACGAGCCAACATGCAAATCAAAAATATATATTCTCTGCCTAGATGTCTAGCTAGAAAATTCATATTTATTCTTTAAGTCTCATCACAAATGCTGCCTCCAATCTGAAACCTCCAGCACCTGGCAAATTTCATGGGTTGTAAAGGATAGAAATGGATTGTGACTAAAGAATGGAAAGAGAAGAATTATTGGGAAAATTCTGGATGACTCCCGGAACCTCAGGAAGAGCTAAACAACTCAACCTTGAGGTGAACAGAAACCAGGACAACCTCAAAGACCTGTACAGAAGAGCTTTTGGGTTTTCCCTCCAGAGTCCTACCCAAAAGTGACTTATGACCAATAGCTTTATATTCATATCAAATTCCAGGGAGAGCTAGCAGGGCTAGATGAGATGGCCGATAGATCAAGGTCGGCCACTATGGGAACCAGGAACTGTTGTCATCCCAGTTTGTGTCTCCTGTCACCTTTGACTTGGATGCAACATCTCCTGTATTTCAAATGCACTTTGTACAACCTTGTAAGACCAACAGTACTTTTGAAACACTATAAAGTACAGAGACTTTTTCCATATTTTAATCCTTAGTATAGAGCACAGTGACCGATATGTCATAAGCACAGAAAAAAATGTTCATATGAGTTAAATTATATTTTATGTGTCCACAAGAAGTCAGAATAAGCTTGTGTCAACCATCTCCCAAAATACTCTGTGCAACCTCTTTAGTATGTGTTAACTAGAAAGGAGTCTGATTTAGAATACAGATTGCAGGGTTAGGGAATTGAACTGAATCATTTTGCCCTTCTGAGTACCCTTTACTCAAGGTGCTGGCATGTTTTTCCCGAAGGAATTATTTTTTTAAAATATATTTTTATTGATTTCAGAGAAAGGAAGGGAGAGGGAGAGAGAGATAGAAACATCAATGATGAGAGAGAAACATTGAACAGCTGCCTCCTGCACCCGCTACACAGGGGATCGAGCCCACAACCCGGGCATATACCCTGACTGGGAATCGAACCATGACCTCCTGGTTCATAGGTCAATATTCAACCACCGAGCCACGCTGGCCGGGCTATATATGCTTTTTTAAAAAAAAACTAACATCTGGCAATAGTGCAAAATAAACTGGTTGGCTGCGGGCAGCGTGCAGAAGTGGAGAGAGAATGGAGGGAGCGTGAAGGCCGGGTGGGCAGGGCTGTAACAGAGCATGTGCAGCCGCAGCGATGACAGAAGGTGGAGTAATTAAATGCCGGTTGGGTCGGTGCGATGGATATGTACCTGGGAGTCAGGGAGAGAGGCCCGGGTTTTTTTTTACTATCTTTTTATTGATTTTTAGAGAGAGAGGAAGAAAGAGGGATAGAGAGATAGGAACATTGATGTGAGGGAGAAACATCAATAGGCTGCCTCCTGCATGTCCATTGAGCCACATCCCGGGCATATACCCTGACTGGGAATCGAACCATGACCTCCTGGTTCATAGGTCAATATTCACCCACCGAGCCACACCAGCCAAGCCCAAAGGAATTAATTTTATTATTTTATGTTTTATTATGTAATATTTGATATAGTCAGAAGATATATATAATACTTATATAAGTTATACAGGATAATAAATTATGAAGAAAATAAATACTATGAGCCCTGTATCCAATTTAAGAACAAGATAATTACTAATACTAGTGTATCTGTGAGATCTTTCTCTTTGTCATCCTCCTGACTCCCCCTCCCTAAAGATGATCACTAACCTAAATTTTACTTTCCCTCAATAAAAAATATAGTTTTATAATATATGTATTTATCACTAAACAATATATTTTTCATCATTACTAAATCTCTGTGGAATATATGTTATAAGCCATGTTCCTTTGTAGAAATAGAAACTTAGGTAACTCTATATTACTTACCCAAGGCCAAGCAGCCCACTGAACCAGAGCCCCATGTAGTTACCCCTTCTTGATTCAGAACATGAGCCATGTTAATACTTGAGGTAATACTGGAATAAAACGCAACTGGAAAAGTCATTCTTTTCAGCTTAGTTCAAACACAATCTCAGAATTCTTAACCGACAATAGATCAGACAGTCACTACCAATTTCTTGGAATTTTTAAAGGAGCAAACTGTTTTTGATCAGAAAATCCTATTAGTTGAATAGCACAAATATAATTATTAATCCCAGTGCTTTTTCACCAAGAAAAACAAGATTTCTATTTCATTTGAATGTTAGAAATCCTTTTTTTAATACAGAGATCCAAACAATTTGATGCTAGTAAGCTTATCTTAAAAGACATCTAGGAGTGATGGCTTCCTCTAATTTGAAAATCAGTAAAAAAAAAAATTCACCTTGAGAGTGTATGTACCAGGGTCATTTTGCTAATGACGGCATTCTTTCTATATTACATTGTAATAGAATCATAGACTCTCAGTATTTAGAATGCAATGTGTTATCTCTGCTCTCACAGTATCTTATTTTTATAGATGGAATTACCCGATTTCAATTAGTAGACTTCATCACACCCAAAATTCTTTGACCAAGCTGTTCTCAGTCCAAGAGATTTTGGCTTTTGTTCAATAGTTCATCAGACACATTCAACTTGAGGTAAGTCTTCTCAATTTTGTGTGTCAGATGTGCTACTGAGTTCCTGCATTTCTGAAACTGAGATCCTATTTTATGCACCACGTCTAATATGTACATTTTGTTTTGAATAAAAACATATTTCTTTCTTCTGCTAATTGAACCCTACTTTCCCATGCACACCCCATTCCATCTGACTCAGGAGGGCACATGATCAGTCCCTGGGCCAGAGTGATTGGATCTAAAATGGTCATGTGATCCCGAACTGGCTAATCTGATGCTACATGAGGATTTTTATACAAGTGCTATCAGAAAACACATCTTTTTCCTTTGAGGCGTTTTAAATTGATAAGAGATGGGTCTTGAGGTAGTTAACTGCTAGGATGTTAACTGCTAGGTTGTAAGTCTTATAGTGCCAACAGAAATCTAGGCTGCCATGTAAGAAAACATTTCCAAGAAAGATATTAAAATTATCCAAACTGATCTTCTAAACATGAATAACACAATGGCAGAGATTACATATACCTGAAGAAACTCCAACTCAAAGAGACCTGACAAAGACTTTTGTTTGGAATCAAGTTTCACCATTTTCCATTTATTTCCATTTCCTCATTTGTAAATACAAACAATATAGTGTCCACTATATTGGAGTGTTATGAGGATTAAATGAACTAACAAGTATAACTCAGAACAACCCTTAGCATATAAAAAGAATTCATGAATATTAGCTACTGCTAATACTAATATATCTTATTTACATATTTAGCCCAGTTGCTCTGCTGTATTCCAACTCTTTCTTGAATTCTCTGCTGCTAACTGTCTGCTTAGTCTAACCAATTACCTATCATCATTCTTGTGAACATTTTCAGTTTGACTAAACTTCCTTTTGTCATCTGCAAGTGGATATGACAAAAATGCTTATCCCTCCAAATTCTGCTTCTTTTCCCACTTGGTTTAGTCTGTCCTGCTGTTTATGAAATTCACTGTTCTCTTTCTGACAACAGGGAATCTTGAAAGTCATCCAGTCCAATCACTGAAACTCCCGCTGTGATAGGTATTATGAATAATTTATTTTTCTAGATTTAGAAGTTGATTTCAGGCAAGATATATTATACCAGTTTTGCAAAATTTTTATTACTGAAATGGCAAGTTTGACTAAATAATATAAGCCATTATATTTTAGTTTATAAACTATAATATACATGATATATTATAAATCATGATAATGCATAAAATAGTATGTTATAAATATAATATTATATAATATTTTATTTCCATCCTAGATTGAGAAATGCCATTTCTGCTAATGAAAAATAATGATCTAATTACATTAATAACAGCTATAACTTTTGAGCAATTTATGTGCAGGGGAAGAGATTTTTATATGCTATTTCATTTCACTCTTACCATAATTCTATCAGGTATTTATTATTGGTATATCTATTTTACACATGAAAAATTTAAGATTGAGAAAGATTAAGTGACTTCAGGAATTTGATGAGCCTGGATTCCAATCCATGTCTTTCTAATGCAAAAACTTAGTTTTTAACCACTCTGCTCTACTGCACAAAAATGGGATAAGTGCCTTGAATAGAACTAGCATTTTTATTCCACTTTAAATAATATGTTACTAAAGCACAAAACAGGAAAATCCATAAGATTAAAGTTGAGGAGGCTCTGGAAATCTATAGATAAAATAAGTTCTGGAGAGAGAGGATAACTATACTACATCTTGACTCATCCATGAAGTCAGAACAAGTATGAGGTCTAACTGTAGTTAGAAACCAATTTTCTTTCTACTTTTTTATAGCTCCTCTTTCCCCATACTTTAAACTGTCCTAATCTGCTTTCCTACTGTGACTTATTTCTGGGAAGGTACAGTTGGCATAACAGCATCTTCACACCTAGTGGGCAGTGTAGCTATGCATGCTGGGAATGGTAAGGATCATGAAGAACTGTACAAGTACAATACAAGACATTGCCACTTCAGAAACAAAGACATAAGCTCTGCTGAAGGTGGGAACTGGCCAAAGGCAATCACATCCAAACCACAGGAGCACCTTCACATGTAAAAGCAAACTCAGTTAGTAGCAGACTCACAGAACACTCTGATGAGAAAAATACATGTTTTTTTTTTGAGAGCAGCTTCTTCTATCTGTTGAAGTGTGTGCCTTCAATCATAAAATACCCATTCATCCAGTTGTTCTACAAATACATACTCATTATATAGTCAGGCACTATGCTTGGTACAGGGAGTGCCAAAATGAATGAATGAATAAATGTCCCAGGTCTCAAAATCTTCATAGTCTAGTAAAAAGATCAAATATTTAAATGCTTTGATGCCCAACAGAAAAAGAAAGAAAGAAAAAAACCACCAGAAATATACCTGCATTCAAAGGTGGCTTTATTATCTACTGCAGTGAAGGAGACCTTACACCATGGGGAATAAAAGGGAATCTCAGAGCCTGTTGGGGGGACTTATAGGATCTGGGCTCATGTTGGATAATTTTAGGGAAGGTTCAAGGAAGCAGAGGTTTGCTTTGGGTTAGGTACTGTCAAAAAGTGGGGACAATTCTATGATTGGATATCTTAACAATTTTTCTGTAGGAGAAAGGAAGAATGGAATGGGGTTAAACTTGTCATTGTAAAGAACCAGCAGCCTCTATGTTAGTAGGGGAAGGGCTGTGTGTGGCTATTCTTTGTAATTAGTACAGTATCCTTGTTTTTATGTATGCTCAGATGTGATTATGGAGGGTTCTTGTTTATGTTGTAATTCATTATGTGCATAAGTCCAACAGTAACCTCATATCATTTTGATATTCTGTGAAAATGTTATGTTCAGCAGGATAACACCATGGCCTAGCTGGGAGGTAGGGTGGCTTTTTCTTCCTTAATACTGAGTTACGCTATACCCTGGCAATTGCTAAATTATAATAATATACAAATATTGTGGGAGTTTGAGAGACTGATAAACTGATCAATTCTACTTATGAGTGGTGATTTTAGAAAGGATTTTCATGTGAATGGTAGCTTTAAGAATGCACAGAAATGTATTGGGTGAAGGAGAGATCAAAGGTCATTTCTAGCAGAAACAAAGTACATAAGCAGATGTGAGCACACAGCATGATGAGGAACTTTGTGTTGGACAGTATGCTAGAATAAATGAGGGAAGTGAGTTAGTGAAATTAAGGTTGAGTTCGCAGGTAACAGTCAAGTCATGAAGAGAACTTGGACTTCATTCAGCTGGGAATATGGACCCACCAAAATGATCTGAATAAGAGAATACCATAATCAGATATATGTTTTAGAAGATTTTGGAAGCTCTATGGAGAACAAACTAGTCTGAGAAGAGAAAAAAGAGAGATACCAATTAGAAAATTACTTTGGGCAAGATATGACAAATTTTTAAACAGAATCAGTAAAATGGGAATGGAGAACTGAGAAGATGTAAGAGGCATTTCATTGACCAGACTTGGAGACTATATTATCCACTAAAATGTAAAATACATAAGGGAAGGAATCAAGTACATTTTCCCACCACTTGGCACTTAATAACTAGTACAATGTCTGACATATAGTAGTTGCTCAGTAAATATTTGTTGAAGTAATAAACAAATTGTGAGGTTGGGTTGAGGAAGAAGATATCAATGAAAAAGTAGTATGTTTCTAGACCATGGTTCTGGGTGAGTGATTTAATAAATTGAGATAAAGGAGCATATTTGTAGAGGAAGAAATAGTTTTCATTTTGGATGAATACGCAAAGCAAAACAGACATTGTTGGCTATATATATTAAAGCTCTTCATGATGTCTTTTAAAAATAAAAATAACCTGAAATGTATTGATTAACTGAGTAAGAACCCATAATCCCAAAAGTATTACCTTATGTTAAAAGAGGTTAATACATTCCTTCCATGCTGAAAACTATCCTATAATGAATAAGTCTCAGACTTATTAATTATATTTAATGACTAAAGAGACAGAGCTAAAAAATAAAGTTCTAGAAAATATAATTAGCATATGAACTTAAGAAATTCTTGTCTTTACCATAATGTTTTCAGCCTTATTGAAGTATAATTGGCATACAATCAATTCCACATTTTTAAAACATGCACTTTGATGAGTTTGACATATTTGCATATCTCTAAAGTTGTCACAACAAGATAATGAGTATATCCATCACCTCCCAAATTTTCTTTGTGTTCCTTTGAAATCTCTCCCTCTTCCCTTCACCAGTCCCCAGGCAGCCACTGATCTACTTTCTCTGCATATACCTTAGTGTGCAGTTTTTAGAATTTTATATAAATAAAATCTTCCAGTATGTTTCTTTGTCTGACTGCTTTCACTTAGCATGATTATTCTGAGATTTATCCATGTCATGTGTGTATCAAAATTTCATTAGTTTTTATTACTAGGTGGTATTCATTGTATGATATCCAAACAATTTCTTTATGGAGTCTTCTGTTGATAAACAATTAGGTTGTATGGTGGTTTTAAAATATGTCCACAAGGTTTTTGATACCACTTCATTTAAGAAATGGAGCCTAATTCCCCTTTCCTTTGCAATGTGGGCTAAAGTCTTTTCTAATAGATACAATAGAAATGATGGCATGCAACTTTTGGGACTAGCTCCCATAGGATTTTGGACTTCCTCCTTGCTCTCTTCTGAATCACCCACTGTGGGGGAAGTTAGTTACCATGATATGAGAAAACTCAATGGCATTGAGCCCTATGGAGAAGCCCATGCAATGAGAAACTGCCAATAGCCATGCAAGTGAGCCATGTTGGAAGCAAAGCTTCCCATTTCAGTCCAGACTTCAGAGCCAGAATAACCCAGCTGAACTGCTCCCAAACTCCTGATCCACAGAAACTGTGAGATAATAAATGTGTGTTGGTTTAAGTCACTAAACTTTTAGGAAATGTGTTATACAACAATGGGAAATTAATATAGGTTGCTTCCAGTTTGGGGATATTGTAAGTAAAACTGTTATAAACATTTGTTTACAAACCTTTGTATAGATATATGCTTCCATTTCTTCTGGTTTACTGTATATT
Source organism: Myotis brandtii (assembly GCF_000412655.1). Lineage (NCBI taxonomy): Eukaryota > Metazoa > Chordata > Mammalia > Chiroptera > Vespertilionidae > Myotis > Myotis brandtii. The sequence continues at coordinate 11,064,643 of NW_005353838.1, read as the reverse complement.
TTGGCACAATTTTTATTTTGCTTTATATTATTTTCCATTCAGGTGTCAAGTTGACCCAACAAGGTTATAAGCTCCAGGGACTTATTTAATATTCCACTCAGTGCTCAGACCCATGCTAATTACCTAGTAAATGATCAATATGTTGAATTGAGATAAATTGAGAACAATAAGTACTCCAATGACTTTCAGTATACACCTGAGAGAAGAAGAGAGGTGATTCAATGTTGTTGGTGGACATACTGACTGACCTCCCCTGTCTCCACCTTGTAAAAAATGAATTGATGCTTTAGGTCCAGGAAAAGAATGTAGTTTGGAGTCCATAAATAAAGTTCACCCCCGGGTGATAGGCGTTCTAATTTGAATACTGCACATAACTGGGAAGAATTAATCCAGGGTCATCCTGGTGAAAAACTAAAGTGACACACTTCTCAAAATAGAAATAAAATGTACTTTATGACATTGCTAGACAGTGTCTTCTCTTTCAGCTGCCTTTCAACCAGTCCAAGTTGTGCTTAGGGAAGCTGACAATGACATTGAGAATTTGAGTAAGATATATATTTCAGCTCTCAGAAATGGCTGGAGAGAGGCATGTTTGTAGAAACACATACAGGAATGTCTTGGTTTTGTTTAATAGGTTTCCATGTATTCCGTTGCTTTATCTGGCATGGACACTGAGATTTCTGAAGGGGTAGGAATATAGGGTTTGAAATAGCCCGCTACCTCAAAGAAACTTTCTACACAAAGGGGTGCTACCAAACACCCACTATGCACTGATCAGTTCTACAGATTAGTGGGAGATAGGAGTTACTCCATGTAGTTCTTGAGAGCTAGTAATAATGGGTATTTTTAAAAAATATTCATGAGATTTTCTGTTTTGCATTTTTCTGATCTTGATTCTATTCTGTGAATAAAACTTGCTTAGGGGAGATTTAGAGTTTTTAAAACAGAAATGCAAAAAGGAAAAAATAGTGTTAACCCTTTGCGGTCCAATTTTATTTTTGGAATTCAAACATTCTGGTCCAAATTAATTGACGGGATTGAATGTTGAAGTTATCTGTCTCACTAGACCTCAGCTTGACGTTGGACCTGCTCCTAGCGCCTGGTCTGTCGAGTCAGCCTCCACGTTGGACCGAAAAGGATTAATATTCAGCTTCTAACACCAAAATTCAGCAAATTTTTATGGAGAAATGACCAAAAGAATTTTCTAAACTCCTTTGTCTTCTCCTTTAAGAGAGCCAAGATTGGGGATCCTAATTATGATGTTTTGCTTAAGGGATTTGCTATTAACACAGTAGAGGAATTAGGAACACAAACTTATTCTAGGCCTGGTGGGTTAGGAAGTGCAGTAGACAGAGTAGAAGGGAGCAGAGTGAGTGGGAGAAATATCAAGGCTGCTGATACCCTCCCTGCCTCCAGCACCAAATTCACAGCGCAGACTCCTGATCAGAAACAGAGGACTTATTCATCATGGCAATAGTGGTATTCAGTGTGTCAGCCTTTTCTGAAACCTGAATGTCCACAGGTTGCAGGAAGAAGGCCACCTCACTCCTGCATACTAGTTAATCACAGTACAGTAAACTTTGAGTTTAGGAAACCTGAATCTTTTATAATGGACAGGAAGCCTATCTGAACTTTGCCCCATTGGTAGATATTGTCGTAATATCATGATTAGGAAATACATCTGCCTTCTGTCGCAGAGTGAGTCACTTTCCTCCAAAGCTGCTCGCTATACATTCAACCTTGAAAAGATAGTCTGGAGGAAAGGTAGTCAGTGTCTTCAAGATGTGTGAAATGATGAGACCCGAAGAGGACTGTGTCCCAACAATCAATGCCTGATAAAAACCTTAAGAATACCGTAAGCATATTTCATTCACTTTGCAGAGAAGAGAAATGAAGGTCAGAGGATTAAGGCACTCACACTAAAACCCAATGGGATTTACACCCAGCCTGTCTCCTTCCATACCCTCTCCTCACTAAACCGTTCCCAAGACCCATGTGTGTTTATGGTTTATCTTTATGACAAGCCAAAAATCATGACTGGACCCTTCTAGGGAAAAACTTTCTCTTAGCTTACTGTGCCCCCAAGGATAACAAATTGTATTTCCTGAAAAATATCCCAGAAAAACTAAAACAAATCTTTATTAATGAGCTTAGATACATCCCCCCAAATGAGATGTCACATAACCTAAAGAACTGTCTTGATCATTCTAGTCCCAGCAGATGCAACATGGAAAAAACAAACAAACAAAACAAAAAAACAGAGAAATTCAACCAACCGGCAGAACCAAGGTCTCACAATTGGCCCAGGTAAGCTGTCATAGGCATCTCCAGCTACCACTACTATACTCCACTCAAATTTCTCACTCACATAATCATGCACATAACAAAATGGTTTTTGTTTTATGCTATAATGTTAGAGGTGTTTTATTAAGAAGCAATAGATTGTTATGCCCAGATTTCAGGATCCCCAAGAAACCACACCAGGGAGCCAGCTGTGTCCGATGCAAAAGCATAAGAGTCTTTATTCAAGCTAGCTTGAGCTCCCCCCACTCTCGCCGACGCAGTGGCTGGGGCAGAGAGAGAGAGAGCTCTGTGGGGAGAGGGGTTTTATAGGGGGGTTGGAGTAAGGGGAGGAGAGAGGACTGTGGGCCCTGCCGATTGGCCAGGCACAAGTCAGTATTGAAAGTCTAAAAGGGCAATTAAAACATTTAAATGAGTTTTTTGCAGTTAATGGGATTAGATTTCTAATGATCTTTGAAATTTCTTTCTAGGGTTGGATATCTCAATCAGGCACAATTTTTCCCTCCAGAGTATATTTGGCAATGTCTAGAGTCATGGTTGGTTGTCACAACTGGGGTTAGGGGTGCTACTAGCATCTCATGGGTGGACGCCAAGGACCCTGATGATGAACAGGACAGACTCCTCACAACACAGAATTATCCAGTCGAAATTGTCAATAGTGCCAAGGTTGAGAGATCATGTTTTAGGATTCCAGAGACAACTGTATTTAAATACTAGTAAAAGGTTTGATAACACATTTCTCCAGTAAATTAAAGACTTCTGCCCAGCTGGAGTAGTTCAGTTGGTTGAGCATCCTCCTGACCCAAAGGTTGCTGGTTGAATTCCTGGTCATGGCACATACCTGAGTTGTGGATTCAATCTCCAATCAGGGAGCTTATGAAAGACAACTGGTCTCTCTCTCTCTTCTCTCTCTCTCTCTCTCTCTCTTTCTTTCTCTCCCCCGCCCCACTTCCACTCTCTAAGAATGTCCTTGGGTGAGGATTAAAAAAAAAACATTTGAAGAGAAGCCTTTCTTGTTCACATTTTCTTGTACAAAATAAAAATTTTAATTTTTATGTAAATCACAGCATATGGTTTTGAGTCTGAGATATATACAGTTCCTCACATGTTTATTTGCAGTAGACAATGCACTAGCCACTCTGGATTTCAAAATAAGTTCCCTGCCTGCCATGAGCATCTAACAAGGAGATAGGTTAACAATCATATTGCCATAGGATAATTTAGGACCAGACATTGGAAAATAGGACAAAGAACACCAAAATAAGCAGAAGATTCTCAGGAAAAGCTTTCAAAGGAAGGAGCTCTGGGCTGAGACTATGTAAATAAGTAGAAATATTTCAGACTGGAGGCTGGAAAAGAAACAAGCTTTATATCAGGGACACCATGAAAAAGCACACCTGGTGTACAAGTCTAATTAGTTTAGAAAATGTGCTTTGCTTTAATAGTATAAGGAGCAATTAGGAGTTAAATCAGAGCTAAAATCATTGGAGGCTTTTGAAAATTTGATTGGAAAAGTGTAATGGCTGATAAAATAAATCTCCAAGGAGAAAATCAGAAAAAAATAAACCAGTTTCCAGAATCTAACTTTCTTCGTGGTCCAGAGATTAAAGACAAGTTCAGCCACAGCTAAGAAGAGACTTAAAACAGAAAAAAAAGCTTTTAAAGGACCCAAGGCCAGCATCAAACCTAAGGGTAAAGAACAAAGGGGGTTATAAACAGCATGCAGGAGGTATTAGCTGTAAAAACACAGATTAAACTTTGGAACATGCATTTTATATTTTTGTTTTCTAAATTTCTTTTCAGATTGGTACAATCATATTTTGAAATTCCATTGAAAACCCAGGAGATCTTTATGATAAATCACCTAAAGTCTCACATGCCTTCAATTTTCCTACATTTTCCCTTTAGGGACAGGAAAAAAAACCTTGTGGGCTCTAGGATATCTGAAGTTCTTTAGTCATACAATATTCAGTTTGAGCTGATATTACTTGTAAGTTTTTATGATTGAAAACAATCATATGGTACGACTTTTTAAAATAGCCCCAAAGACCATCATAACATTTCTGTAATCATTTGCTACAATGATGTATTCTAACACCCAAGAAATATACCTGATTTCAAAAGACACATTTCTCTTGAAAAAAAAAACCTGTTTCAAACTGGAACAAAGCTTCTTACTTCATAGCATCCTCTGAAAGCACAGAATATCAGTGTAGTGATGTATGTTAAAGGATTGTGGTCTAACACAAAACCAACACCAGAATTCCCCAGCACCAGGTCGGCCGACTTAGGCTTAACTAGGTAGAGTCCTGGCTCTCTCCCTAGGCACAGCAAAACCCTGTTTTCAAAGAGCAGTTGTTATATAATGATTTCAAAGTAGGTAATTGGGACTTACGCTGGTATATCTAGAGCATGAGTCTCCCAAATGTAAAGTACATGATGTGATGATCCCTTTTCAGAAAGCAGAAACCAGATCACCCCCAGAGGAGTTTAACGTACATGTCTTATTTTGAGAGTCCAGCAAAATTCGCATAAGTTACTTATTTTGTGTTGAATTCACTCAGTATTTGAAATTATACTGAAAATATAAAATTTCACCTCTTTAATGAGTGGTATTGAGCATTTTTAGTCTATGTCTGCATGATGGGGTATCAACATTTCGGGGGAAATAACTACGGATTTTCTGCTTAAGAAACAAAATATTTTATCACAACATCGTCATAGCTAGTGAGCTATCACATAAGTGTTAATACTGTTTCCTTAGTTTCCACTTTAGAAGGGTTTGGTGAAGCTATGTTCCTCCAGATATAGGAGTCAGATTCCTGAATCTAATTTCTCTGAAAAGGTTATGTGTGTGTGCGTGCGTGTGTGTGTGTGTGTGTGTGTGTGTGTGTGTGTGTTTAAATTAAAAGTATGAATGTGGTCTAACCCAAGAAAGGATTGTAGATTTAACTTGAGAGCCAAAACCACAGTAATAACAATGTTAAAAGAGTAAAGTATGTTGTACAGACAGGATATTTTTCAGACATATGACGTATCATAAAAAAATAAAACAACCTTAAAATCATGTGTTTCTATTGATCTTCAGTTTGCCTCACAAAACCTAACAAAATGTTATTAATACCTTAGAAGGAAGGGATGGGTAGCGGAAAGAATTTATATATTCATAGCTGAGTAAATGAAGTGCATCTCCCCTCCCTTCACAGCTCATTGTTCCTGAAGTGGATTCCCGAAGGAGGCCATCCATTGGTTAGCCAGGGACATCTGGCTTCATGGAAATGTACAAATTGGACCAGATTTCTCTTACTGCTGTTTTGGAGTCATGAGAACGATGAATGAGCAAAAAAAACTGTGATGAGAAATGGCCCTGAACGAGCAGAAACAAGACAAAGAGAAGAGACCAGGTTGCCTCTGGAAGACAGGTTGGTTTTCCAATTCTAGTTGACATGAGACCTAGCTGAATGCCATTAGGTGTCCTTATATTCATTCCATGTGCTCTCTGAGTACCTACAATACCCCCATTCCCCTTTGACGTGGGCCTTTGTTCTCACAGCCTTGAAAAGGACAATAGGGTTCCCAAGAGAATGTGATAAATAATTGTGTGACCTTCCATACAAAGCATTTACAATGGAGATCTGCCTCCTCACTTGGTTTCATCAATAAAATAGCCTGGCCTCTGAAATGACTTCTGTGTCTGTTATCAGAATTTTGTTGCATGTTATGTGGATAAGAATTTCACAGAAGAGGAAGTATTGGGAATCAAATCATACTGTCCTAAGTTGAGTAAACATAGTCTTTAATCAGTTGAATTCCCTTTAAGGGATGGAACCTAACATTTCAGGACATGCAGGTGCAAAGACCTTTATGTCATTGTCTCTTTAATCCTCACAGCCTTATAGGGTTCATGCTCAGGGAAGTCAACTGACTTGCTCAGTGATCAAAGCTTGAAAATGGTAATGTTCAAACCATAATCCAGGCCTCTACCTCTTAGCTCAGAACTCTTTCTACTAGACAGTATCTCACAAAATATGGTACACATAGCATTTATGATTTCCATGATGACTTTAAATGGATAATTAAAAGATATTTTAAAAGTTTAAAGTTATAAATTTATTTTAATATATTCTGGAAAAATAATAAGAAACAAGTTTTGTTTTATGAATGTATAGTGTGTGTGGTATACAGTGGGGCCTTGACTTACGAGTTTAATTCGTTCCGAGACCGAGCTAGTTAAGGAGCTCGTTAAGGAGCTCGTTAACTCAAATTACTCTGTCAACTCAATGCAAAAATTCGGCTGAGAGACAGCTGGTTTCTCAAAAATCTCGTTAGTCTGGACACTCGTAAGTCAAGGCCCCACTGTATAGTAAATAATAAAACAGATGACATATAGATATGGCAAAAATATTGAAGATAAATGATAGAGGTTTGAAACCCTGCCCAAATCTAGTTCATGTGAAATTATAATCAACATCTTGGAAATTCTTTGGAAAGTGGTCCAGTGGGAATTCAAGGTTGGGATTTAAATTAAATATTTTTAGGAGAAAATATGTCTATAGTAGTCTATCTCCATATCATTTAAAATGATTAGGGTGTTGAAGACATTATTGCATTTTTTATTGTTTTGTAATCCACATCTAGTGTTATTTCTGTTCAAGATATTAAAATATAAAATACTAGAGGCCAAGTGCACACAATTCGTGCACTGGAAGGGTCCATAGGCCTGGCCGGTGATCAGGGCCAATCTGTGGGGCAACCGGTGAGGTGATCAGGGAGGCCCCTGCTGGCACCCACCTTGGCTGACCTGGGGCCTGTAGGCTGGGGGCAGCTCCAGCACAGAGTGTCTGCCCCCTGGTGGTCAGTGCATGTCATAGTGACCGGTCATTCCACAGGTCATTCTGCCGTTTGGTCAATTTGCATATTAGGCTTTTATTATATAAGATGATAAGTATTTTTTAACATTCAATATATATGCATTAAAATTGATGAGTACATAATAGCTTATAGTGTGTATGTATATGTATATAAACACTGTAAACTATTCTAAATGATTTAACAAATGCTAAGGAGATTTTGGCATACACTCAACAACTTTGTACATTTTGAGAATGTTTTCCAGGTAATCAATAAAACAAGACAGGGCAATGTTATAAGGAAGGCCAAAGGACTTCAACCACTGGAGAAATATAGTAATCCTTTGGTGATATATTGTCTGGGCTCTCATACCCAGATGATGAAATGGACCTGGGAAACTAAAATGACTGAGAAATCGAAATGGTTAGTAACTAGGCATTCTAGACACAAACACAAGAGCATTCACAGACAAATAGAAAATTCTTCTCTTAGTAAGTCTAAAGTACTTTCAGAGAAATGTAAATGTGCCATTAGAAGGATTTCTGACTCTGATTCACTGTAGCTGCATGGGCACCACAGTATAGTAGCAATAGGACTAGATTAAGGAATCCAAAATTCCTTCTTTCCACCTCCATCCTCTACTCACTGAGAGACTTTGGGGAAGGCCTCTCACTGCTTCAAGTCTCTGTTTTGTCACTTAGAAACTGTGAATAAAAATACAGACCTGACTAGATCAAAAGGTTATTATAAAGTTACATTATATACTGTAAAGCTCTAGGTACCTATTAAGCAACATTATGCTTTAAAAAGTAGTTAATAAAGGAAGGCTTAAATTTTTCCTTCTTATAATGAGGTTTGCTTACCTTATTATCTCTTATATTGTGAAGTTCGGTGTGTTTCTTTTAAATACAATTATTCTGGAACACAGACTAAATGTGAAGGTTGGAAGCATGTTTATAATGGGAGATAGTGGAAATCATGTATCAAGGAAAGGACTTTTTTTTTCAGGGACCATTACAAAAGATTAGGTGATGCGTTAGGTGAGATGGTCCAACTTAAGCAAACAAAAAACTGCTCTTAGAATTCTAATGAGGAATGTGTTTATTTTTCACAGCATGGGCTCCACTAGTCGGGTAAAATATTTGAAATGAGGAATTCACACACTCTGCCTCTGTCTCATGCCAATCGTCACTAGCTGGTTTGAGAATGTTGTCTCTCTTTTACTGCCAACGTGGCTCTTGCTGAAGTTCTGAAAGCCTACGTCATCATTTTGTTTTCTAAGCCCTCATGGAATTTATCTTTCCAGAGAAAAAAACATTTCAAGAGCTTTAAACAACAGGCTTGCTGAGCTAGGTGGATGGGCAGTTCCATGTTAAGTTTAACAGGCTTATTTATTTCTATTTAATAACTTTAGAAACATTTTGGTATGCCTTGATAAACTCACTTTCCTTTTATCGAAGTCAAACTCTGCCCTTGAAAATCATTTGATACCCTCTGCCCTTGGTTAGATGTCAAGTCTGATGAACGTTTCCCAGAAACCATTTCTCTTCCAGATGACCTGTGGAGGTTGTTGCAAGTACTGTGATTCTAAATTGCCTTTTATTTCTCAGTCATATTCTTCTTCTCAGATAGCTGGAAGAAAGGTTGCTTATTGTACCCTCTAGTGGTGATTGTGACAGTCTTTGAAAAAATATTTTCATTCCATTCTTTGGCCTTTTACTGTAAACTCACTGTATGTTTACTTTAAAGTGTATTTATTTCATTCTTTGGACTTGTACTGTAAAGTGCACAGTACAAAGGAATTTTATCAATCTTTCTAGAGATGCAAATAATGAAAATCATTTATATTACACTACGGTGTTTATAAAGGAAGGCATCAAAAATAATCTTATGGGAGCTTGACTCATTTCCCTCACATTTTATTAACCGAAATTGCATTCCACTTTTTTTAAATGTTTTAATTTTTCTTTCCAAAATGAAAGAAATTTTGAATATTGCCAGGAGGTAGTTATTCACGCTACTGGAGGAAGTATATACAGCACTCTGAATATTCCAAAATATCTATATTTGTCTTTAGAGGCCCTTTTTATTCATTTTGGGTCATCAGTACATCTTATTTTCTAGAATTTACAACATTTGAAATAAAATAAAGAAACTGCACTTGAAAATTCTGATTCTGTAGGAACTAGGAATTTATCCACTATTCCTTCCTTTCATACTGTGCCATCCTCTCTCTCCACTCGCTCTCCCCACCTCAAGAGAGGGCTTGGCACATCTTTAAACTAAAGGCAAGCATGCGGTCTGGGAGAGCTGCTGCCAAGGGTATTGCTATCTCTGTCTGCATTCTTCTCAGGTACAAATTTAATTAGATATGTGTATTCTAAAGTTTTTGCTTTCAAATTCCTAATGAGTTACAGTTTCAATATAGATGATGAGAATAAAAGCAGTTAAGAAAAACAAAGGAGTTAATCAAACAGAACAGGTGGTTCTCAACAAAAACTTGAAATTAGGACTTATTGTCACAGGCAGTAATCAAGAGATAACCATAAATTAAAATGACTTTAATAAATAGGTAAAAATGTCTTGTTCCTAAATAAAAAGACTCAGTATTATAAGATATCAATTTCCTAAATTAACCCAGAAATTCAGTGACATCTGATGGAATTTTAATAAACTTAACCAAATGTTTCTAAAATTTATCTGAAAGAATGTAAGTGAAAATAGCCAACAACAACCACAAAATTAAAATAAGGGCGATAGAGGAAGGAATAGATTTAATGTGTTTAAAGGTGCTATGAAGCCATAATGAATAAAACTGTATGTTTTCAGCACAGTAAAAAAGAGGTACATCAATAGAATAGGAAAACAAACAAGCAGTAATATGTGGGATTTTAGCAAATGCCAATGTTGATATTTTGAATTAGTGAAGAAAAAGGGATCTAAACAACTAATTAACCATTTGGAGAAAATACACAAAGTCCTACTTCCCTTCTCAAACCAAAATATATTCCAGTAAGATCCATGAATTAAATTTTTAAAGACAGTAAAATCCTGAAAATAAATCATAATTAGGATTTTAATATATCCTAAGTATTTATGAGCATAAAATGAAACCCAGAGACCATAAAGAAAAATAACTATTAATGCAATACTACACAGATTTAAACTTCGAAATTATTTATAAAAGTCTTACACAATTATGGTAGAAAGGCAGAACCTAAAAAAATATGCATAGTATTTGTGAGGACAAAGTACTAAGTTTCTAATTTGCAAAGAGCTGTCTGCAGTCACTAAGAAAAAGATAACCCAATGAAAATTGGCAAAGCACGTAAATCGATAAACCACAGATGAGCAAACGCACATGGGCCGAAAGCGATGAAAACATGCTGCACATCACTAATGATTACAGAAACACAAATTTAAACAAGCTAATAATTTCACTCATTATCTTGGCAAATATTAAAAATTTATCATGTGAAATTTTTGAAAGTATGATGAAATAGAATGTTTCAGTAGTACAGGTAAGAATGTCAATTAATACAAACTTTTGGGAAGTTTGGCAATATTTATTTAAATATTTTGACTCAGTAATTTTACTTCTGCACTCTTAGGACCTAATCCTACATAAGTACTTTGCATGAACGTGCAGAGATATATGCATAGGGCTATTTTTATATTATTAAAAGTGATCCAAATGTCCACTGTAAAAAAAAAATATGTGGGAGTTTCTCATGAAATTCAACAAAACATGGTAATTCTATATGACCCAGCAATTTCACATCTGGATATAGACCCAGAATAACTGAAATCAGGGACTTGACCAGATTTTGTGCATCCATGTTCATTGCAGCATTATCCACATTGGCTAAATGTGGAAGCAATCAGTATCTATTGACAGATGAAAGGATAAGCAAAATGTATAAACATACAATTGAATATTATTCAGCCTTAAAAAGAAGGAAATTCTAATACATGCTACATCATGGATGAGCTTTGAAAATATTATGCTAAGAGAAATGAGCTGGTTACAAAAAAATAAATATGTGAATCCACTTATATGAGGTACCTGGAATAGTCAAATTCGTAGAAACAGAAAGAAGAATGATGGTTTCCAGTAGTGAGAGAAAGGGTTACAAAAAAATAAATATGTGAATCCACTTATATGAGGTACCTGGAATAGTCAAATTCGTAGAAACAGAAAGAAGAATGATGGTTTCCAGTAGCTGAGAGAAAGGGGGATGGAGAGTTAATGTTTAATGGATACAGTGTTTCAATTGGGGAAGATGAAAAAGTTCTGAAGATGGATGGTGGTGGTGGTTCCCGGACAATGTGAATGTACTTAATGAGAACTGTACACTTAACAATGGTCAAAAACGTAAATTTTATGTTATGAATATTTGACCACAACTTTAAAAAGTATTGGATAGTAAATGGTAGGGTATACATTCCACTTACATTATTTATTAAAGTATTTTAAAATAAATGCTTGCAATATGTTTTAAAAATTACCAAAATGTCCATCAATAAACTATGGCACAATCACTTAATGGAGTAGCATATGCAGCTATTAAAAAGAATGATGTGAATATGTACTTACATGGATTGATGAATAAGATACACTGTTAAGTGAAATGAGGAAATGGAAATAGAATATTGTATTACGGTTCTTTTATATATATTCCCTTATAAAAATAATATTACATCATTAACCAAGAGTAAGGCCATCTAACCCAGATGATGGAAAAGCATCATCTCTGTGATTTTCTTCTTAGGGACACAAAGTCAGATCTCACTTTTGAATATGAGTTGGGTTTTGATATAAGAGATGGATGTTCTCCACTGTCAGTCACACTAGGAAGATATTAGATTCATTCTGGGACACAAAGTGAGGATTTAGTGAGCAGGAACTAGACTGAGGTAAGAAAAAACTTTTCCTTCTTTCTCTGGGTTTCAGACTTAGAGATTGTGAGAGGCCAGGAGCCCTGGTCTGTGTCCGACCACAAGGAGACAAACTGATGACAAGTCAGGAAGATGGCTCGGCCCATAGAGGATCCAAAGTAGGCTGGACTTGAGCTGCAGTGGAAATTTATTTTCCATGTTGGACTTCCCATCCATTGGTCCCTGTCCTTCTGTAAGCTCTCAGGGGTGTTGAGGGGAAATTACTGGAGAGCCTGTTTCCATGTTGGTGGGCAGCTGTCACTGTCAAAAGCTGTCATGTCCTATAGACTAAAGATGGTCAAGCTAATCACTTTGATAGAAAGAGGGGACCAGAGGGAAGAATCTCAGGGACATGTTCCTGAGCAAAACCATGAGAAATATCTAAAAGACATTCTTTGTAGGGAAGTTCATCTTTGTTCATAAAGAAGATTGATGAAAGGCCTCGCCATTATGGTTTGGATTGCAGTGGTTCTCAACCTTCTGGCCCTTTAAATACAGTTCCTCATGTTGTGACCCAACCATAAAATTATTTTCGTTGCTACTTCATAACTGTAATGTTGCTACTGTTATGAATCGTAATGTAAATATCTGATATGCAGGATGGTCTTAGGCGACCCCTGTGAAAGGGTCGTTCGACCGCCAAAGGGGTGGCGACCCACAGGTTGAGAACCGCTGGATTAGAGTAATATAACTCTCAAAGGCAAAGGTGGTTAAACACCAGATTCCAATTTCAATTCTTATAGATTCTAAAGCCTCCCCCAGTGTTCTGTGAATTCAAGGAGTTCCGGGAGCAAAGGAAGGAATTTATGTCTCACAGTCTCCTCTGGTGTGGTCTCTGTTCATATAGCTTCAAGAAAAGCTCACTCACACCCAAAATGTCGTGGATACAACAGTCTTTACTAAACCACTGAGGGCCCGAAATGAACCAAATGGCACGAAGCCCCCATGAGACAATGCTGGTGTCCACACACTTCTTAACACCCCAGAAGCATGAATTCTTGTTACTCCCCCTCCATGCAGTGCCCTGTCTCACACAATTCTCATTTATTTCTCCTGGTTATTTATTCTCAGCTCTGCCCTCTTCCCATTTTTGAAAGAAAAAAAAACAAACTCCTCTCCCTATCTCACACAAAGCAATTCTGCCCTATTTTCTGAAATTTAGTTATCAACCTATACCCTGGCCAGCACCTCTTAGACCTCACCTTTTTTAAAAAATATTTTTTATTGATTTTTAGAGAGAGGAAGGGAGAGATAGATAGAAACATTGATGAGAAACATCGTTAATTGGCCTCCTGCACGCCCCCTACTGGGGATAAAGCCCGAAACCCGGGCATGTGCCCTGACCAGGAATCGAACTGGTTCCTGGATCAAAACTCAACCACTTAGCCACACCAGCCAGGCTTAGGCCTCACCTTTTAATCAATTATTTATTAAGGTATTTTACCAGCCTCATTGTGTGATAAATTTTCAGGTCAGCAATTAAAATAAAAATATTTCTACCTTGTTTTCTAAAATAGAAAGGTAAATCATAGATATAGAAAAAATTACAAAACAAACTACCGAACTGTCAACAATAAATTATCTCTGCCCTAGCTGGTTTGGCTCAGTGGATAGAGCCTCGGCCTGAAGACTGAAGGGTCCCAGGTTTGATTCCAGTCGAGGGCACGTGCTTGCGTTGCGGGCTCAATCCCCAGTAGGCGGTGTGCAGGAGGCAGCTGATCAATGATTCTCTCTCATCATTGATGTTTCTATCTCTCTTTCCCTCCTCCTTCCTCTCTGAAATCAATAAAAAATATTTTAAAAAATATTTTTAAAAAAACACAATAAATTATCTCTAAGGAAATGACCATAGATTACTTTCATTTTCTTCATTGGATATTTCCAGTGACACTTGAATTTTTACCATAAGCATATACCATTTTTTTCTCTGGGACTTCGAAAGTGAGTAGATGTATGCCCTGCTCTTGGGGAGCTCAGTACATACCCAGGTGCCAACCCCAGAGGGATAGTGCTGGTCCGTATGGCTTGTCCTTGACCATCCAAAGAACTAAAATGTCTAACTGAATTATCTGTGATTGTTGAGTTTATTTTATATTTCTGTGAAACATTTTCTGAGTGGCAGTAGACCCACTTTCTGTCTCCCAGAACCTCAAGTTGCCATGAAGTCTTAGTTTTAATGGAGCTCCCTAATGGGTTCCTTCTGATAAAGTTGGAATTTGATTTTTCTCTGTCATTCACTCTTCAATTTATCTTTTGTTGAGTTTTAATTAAAAATATTTCCTCTGGAACTATAAAGCCAAGGAACCAGGTATGTGGTTAGGCATACTTTCCTGTTTCTCCTGATAAGAAAGCCAGGGAATTCTAATTCTACCAGTTTTCCCCCCCTAGGTTTGGAATTTAAATTATTTCAATATATTTATAAAATGAGACAAGTTGATAGCAAGAGCAGTACTCAGTAATTGGAAAGTCAGTTACCTTTTATCTCTTGGTTAGAAAGAAGAAGTAGGTCAGTTCCTTGTTAATGTAAGCAAATATTATTTATAGCATGGTATAAATTACTGGGGGAAAGACATCCTAATTTTCATTTTCAAACAGGAGGCAATAGCTAACTCATTTTTATTCTTAAGTATATTAAGAATTCGGTGACCAATTTTTCAGGAATCAAAGTCCTTGCTACCTTACCAAAAAAACAGTATAATTAAATTAAGTCACTAAGCCATTTTCCTTACTCATACCAAGTATCTGTTAGGAAGGTTGTTACAGACACATATTTCAGCCATATGTCACAAGTCTTTGTGATGGAGAGAGAAGTATAAACTTGAGAATAAAATATTTATGACATGGAGTTACTCATGACCTTTTCTTTATATACCCTTCTTTATGCATTTCTATCACAACTGTAAAACTAAAATTTGGGCAGATCCCTCTGCATTAAAGTTTTCTGGTGGGGAGATGTAAATTACCCACTCACTAGAGAGCATTTGAAAGAAATCATGAATTAATTACAAATATCAACGTTTCAAAAGCCAGGGAATAATGTCTCTGCATTTAACTTCTTACTAAACCAAGAGGAAGATCCCCAAACAGCCTCGTTGTTTGCACACGTCAGAACTGATGGCAATTTGGAAGCAAGATACAGAAGCAAACATTTCTCAGAAAGCACTATGATTTCCTGCTGTCCAATTCTATCTAACTCCGGTGAAATATTACCAAAAACCTGCTCTGTCTTGCTCCTAAATTACCTGTGGCATCATTGTTTGATGTTTTAAAAAGGGGGAAACCATATTTCAACTAGAAAGGCTAGGAAACATTAAAACTCCTCAAAGTGGAAATTTCCACAACATCTGATAACATACGCAAAGCCACTGGGACGAACGTGCTTCTAAGTGCTGTCCTACTTTCAGTTTCTCTCCTTTCTGAAGATTCTTTAGTCTCAGCCCCACTTCTGAAGGAATGCTGGCCAGCACTGGAGGTAAAATGGCCCCTGAGTAATGCTTCATGCCGAACTCCTGCACAAACCAGGGAGATCCTAGGCCATCCTGTGAGCAGTTGCTCCAAGGGAAGTCAAAAATCAAATCTGAAGGAGGAGCCTTTGAATCTGTCAGGCTCCAGGGTGCCACAGGATCCGTTTTCAGCCTTTTGATTGGACCTTAGAGCAAGAACACCAGAGCCTGAGTCCCTGCCTTGTATAAGGTTTTGAAATTTAGAACAATCTTCAAAGACACCAGACTTTGAGTTATAATTTTGTCAGTAGTTCTTTGCTTGCCACTTTCACAGTTAATGCCTCTTCAAGTCCTGCATCTCAGTAAATCTATGAATGATGAACTTGAATCATGATTCTATTACTTGGTTGTAAGAAAAATGACCATGGATAGAATAGGCTCTATTGAATCTCCATCTCCCCTCCCAAGGATATTTGCTCTCCGTTATTGCTGATCCATTAGGTTTCCATTGCCTTGAACATCCAGTTCGATATATTGAGCCCTACATATGATCTATTTCTACAATGCTTATTTCCTTCAGCCAATTAAATGTATAGCTACCTATTAGCTTATTGTTTGAGTTTTGAATTGTAGGAAATAAAACATTTTCTCCATGATTTTCTACTATCTGCTTAAGCCATTGTTTGGTCACATTAGAAGTTCAATTTTGTTCTCTGATTTTTATCAAGGATGTGAGGTCCCTTTAGACTTGAAACAGTATTAAGTTTCATGCTACGGTATAATGCACGTCTTGTAAAATGTTCATGTAGCTAACTTAAGAATAGAATGCCTCAGCAAGAATTGAAGAATTGCTTGATGAAGAGACAGACCATTTGAGTGGTAGAATTTGACAAAATGGCCCTGCAGACCTCTCTATTATCTAGTCCAGGTCTTTTTCCCACATCCTCCCCTTCACCAGCTGCCATGGCTGTCAGAGCTTATAGCGCACGCTCATGCTTTTAATGCTACTGTGGGCCATTTATAAAGTTAGAACAGGTATGGTTCCTGTCTTTCTTGATGAAGTGATTTTCTTCCAAAGAGGATAGTAAAATGAAGCTCACTTTGGAGCCTGTTAAGAGTTTGTGTCCCTCCCAAAACTCCTATGTTGAAGTCTCCCCGCCTCCAGGACCTCAAAATGTGACCTTATTAGTAGGTAGGGTCTTTATAGAGGTAATCAAGTTAAAGGGGGGTCACTAAAGTGGGCCTTCACCCAATATGACTGGTGTCTGTGTAAAAAGGAAAATTTGGACACAGAGACACACACAGAGGGAAGATGATGTGAGGAGACACAGGGAGAAGTTGGTCATCTACAAGCCAAAGAGAGAGGCCCAAACAGATCCTTTCCTCGCGGCCCTCAGAAGAAACCAATCCTGCTGGCACCTTGATTTTGGACTTCCAGCCTCCAGAACTGTGAGACAATACATTTCAAAAAGCTGGGATACAATTATTCAGTTTGTGGTGCTTTGTATGGCACCCCTAACAAACTAATATACTAGTAGAACTCCAATGTATTTCATTGCTTTCCTCTTTACCTTTATTTTAAATACTGAAATGTTCATTGCAATGGCTACCCTCTTCCCTTCCTCCTGAAGCTTCCAGTTCTCTTAGAAGCAGGCTGTAACACTTGGGGTCTGACACCTAAGACCAGAACTTGGGTTTTTGATGTCACAACTCTGGATAGGCTCCCTAGAAGAGAATCATAATAACAGCTATCACTTGGTTCGCCATCCTATGTGATAGCTCTTTTACAGACAACATCTGCAATAAAAACTTAGGAGACAGGCTCCAGTATTATTCCCACTATGCAGATGAAACACTGAGAATCAGAGAGGTTAAGTAACTTTCCCAAGGTCACACAGTGGTTAAACTGAGATTTGAACCCAAGCAGTCTGACTGTAGAGACTGTATCTTTGCAGAAGCCAAGTGAGGGGTAGGTCCCCTGACCAGAATGTTTGTTTAAAAAAACAAACAAATAAAAAAGCAATATGCCCAAAATTGTGAAATGACTAAGTTATGGTTAGCCCATGCAATGAAATAGCAAGTAATAATAAAACATAATAACGATTTTTAAATACTTAATGATATGGGAAATGTAATATGAGATGAAAAAGTGCTACACAGTAAAATCCAAATTTTGTACTTTTAAAAATATAGAAAATAGAATGTCAATGCTGGTGCTCTCTAGTGGTTGGATGATAGGTAATTTTAATGTCTTTATGTTTCTCTATATTTTCTAAATTTTTGTAACAGCCAGATAGTACCTCTGAATTCCAAAAATTAGGGCAAAGTAAAGCATAAGAATTCCTAAAATAAACTTCTCCCAATCTCCAGCATTGAAGCGAAAGGAGCCTGTTTTGTTTCTGTCTGAAACAGAGGCACCTCTACCCAGAGGCAGGGGCCTCCACTCCAACCCTTTCTCTGTATTAGACTCCTTAGTTTTCATAAGAAAATGCCAATTCTACTACCAGCTCAACTGACTCTGATAGATGTGCCCTTCATTGTCGTCATAGATTATCTATACTTGAGCATCTCTCCACAGAGCATAACCTTGAACTCTGCTGTCCAAAACAGTTAAAAACCTTGACTGTAAAAAAAAAAAAGTTTATTTTTGAGATAAAACTCCCAGATGGCCATACAGTCTTATCATTTCTCTGGGACTTGATGTTTTACCACCAAATCTTACTGCTGTATCCTACAACCGCATTGTTGAGCTCCTTACAGAATTACTGAGCTGAATTTGGCCATGAAAGCACTAGCTTGCATTGAGGGGAATTATAAGTAAAGCTCCTATGAAACCCATCATTGCATTCTATATAGAAGTGCTGCTGAAACAGTTGTTCACCACATTGTTACACTTTAGGAAACATTTTTTTCTCAGATCAAAAATCACCATGATCTTCCTATGCAAGGAGTTTGTTGTAATCTTCTGGACACTGTAATTTATATTATCAATTTAAAACTACAGGCCACACACACCCCTCTGTCTTAGCTGCTGTAAATTTCTGGGCCAAATATATGGTGTTCCTCCAGCAAGTGTGTGAATGTATGTTCAGTGTACTGATCTCTGATTTTATTCAGGCATTGATTTCCTCCTTTTTTATTTTTATATACTCCTTCAAAGGAGAGGGAAGGGAGAAGTGAATGAATGAATAAATAAATAAAAGCAAAGTTGTGATGGGAAGTTATGACTATAATTTCAAGTGATCACAGTGAAGAGGAGAGGTTTATTGCTTCATTCTGTTTTACTAGAACAATCTACAGTGATTCAAGGGTTGCTGACTTGATGAAAACATGACTTTCCCCCCACAAATGGAAGACTTTCCCCCACTACTTGTTTTCAAGAAGAATAACAGAGTTCGAGTTCCAGGTACAGGGACAGCTCTGACAAAATCCACTGTGACAATAGACAACGGAAAATGGACAATTTTTCAGGGAATAGGCCAGCTGCTTTGGTTTTGAGTGGCTGAATCAGGCAGGCAGGTAAGAGTGACTTTTTCTGTTTCTTTTCAATCTTCCAAGTTCAAATTCTACATTGAATCCACTCATGACACAAACTCCTCTACCTACAAACGTTCAACTTCAGCAAAAGGAAAACAAAGCCAGGAATCAGAACAAAGAAGGCTCTGCATACCCCCCAACAACAGTGAGGGCAGTGACCTGGGCCCCTTGGTTCACAGTACCTGCCCTGTTCATCCCTAAGAGAATGTCCCGCGGTTTCGTTCTCCTTCACCTGTCCTGACAGGATTTCCATCATCTGTTGTTTTTCTCGAATCTTTAAGTTTGGTGTTTCCACTTTCCCTGAAGGCAGCATTTGATCTCTTTCTTTCCTGTAACAGCAGTGTGGCCTGTCTGAACATTCCCTCCAGAACAATTTTTCTCTCTAAGGTGCTGAGTCACTGAAGGGAGCTAGAGACTCTGTGGGCAGCAGCAGTCAATTGAGAAAACAATCATTTCCTAGGACTTAAAAGTTCACTTTCAAGAGTGAGCAAATTCAGGAGGATCAGGAACGTGGGAGAGAAGTTCATGCAGGGTAAAAGGCTCAAAGTCCATTTCACACAGTTTGTGGAAGATCATATTTCATAAATGAAAAAATGGCATGAGTGGAAAATTCCTTCATTTAGCAGTAGGAAGGTAGTGTCTCAGCCCTGGGCTGGGACTGCAGAGAGTTCTGTTGAGTTCTCATCTTTTCTACTGGCCTCAGCCTTAGGGCTTTTCACCTGTGAAACAGGCAGATGACTTCTGCTCGTGTTACAGCAGAGTTCCCAGAAGATGAATGGGAAAGACTTCTGAGCTTTTGGACGCCTTGATTTAGCCACTGATCTCTAAATATCTACTGCTTCAAAATCAAAATCTAGGTACATTTGAATTTTCCATTTTATATTTCTCAAAGGACACTGAATTGAAAGTAAGCTTTTTAAGCAAAAAAATGATGTGTAACAGGATATACAAGTAAAGCTTGACACCTTAAAAATGGGTAATGGGGACCGGTGGCAACTTCTTGTGAATCAACAATATTTTTTAAAGTTTTTCTGCTCTCTTTTAAAAATATTTTTTACTTTTATTATTTTAGAGAAAGGAAGGGAGAGAGAGAAAGAAAGAGAAACATCAATGTGAGAGAGAAACATTGATCGATTGCCCCAACTAGGGATCAAACCCTCAACCCAGGTGTGTGACCTGAACGAGAATCGAACCTGCCACCTTTCGGTGTACAAAATGATGCTCCAACCAGCTGGACCACACTGGCCAGGGTTCAACAATATTTCTTTAAAAATGGACATTGGCCAAAACCGGTTTGGCTCAGTGGATGGAGCGTCGGCCTGCGGACTGAAGGGTCCCAGGTTCGATTCCGGTCAGGGGCACGTACCTGGGTTGCGGGCACATCCCCAGTGGGAGATGTGCAGGAGGCAGCTGATCGATGTTTCTAACTCTCTATCTCTCTCCCTTCCTCTCTGTAAAAAATCAATAAAATATATTTTTTAAAAAAATGGACATTGGTTCTACCCAAACACAGAGACACTTCCCATAAAACCCTCTTCAAACCCTTCCCATAATGTCAATCATACAAACATCAGCTACCTTTTGGGTAGCATGGCCTCATTATAACTATATCATCTTACCTGTTCTAGCAAAAACCATATGAAGTAGGTATAATTATTGCATACTTTAAACAAAAAAAAAACTGAGGCTCAGAGAAATTAAGTAATCTATCCAAGATTATACTATGTAAGAAGCAGAGGCCTAGTCTATCTAAAGCCACTCTTATTTCCACTGTTTGGCCAGCTCATCTGCTACACTGACTTCTACCTAACTTTCTACTCTCAGCCACCCTACAGAAAGGCACAAAATTTGAAATCACATTCTCACCTCACTAACTGTGTAACTGGTCACAGTACACAGTTGTCTGAGCCTTTATTTCCTCAGCACTGAAACTGGGATAACAATGTCTACCTACTGTGTTAAAATCATTAGATGAGAAAATGTATGTAAAACATGGGGCACAGTGCTTGGCTCTTACTAGGTGCTTAAATATGTATCAGACTATGACCATACAATTCTTGATTTATACTGAAATGCATGCTATTTCACTTTTTTTCTGTTATCGTTTCCCCAGCTAAATTAAAAACCCTATGACTCCTACTTCTTTTGTATCTTTCTTGTCAGTTAGAATGCTATTGATTACATGTTCTGGAAAACAAATTTATACTGGGTTGAGCACAAAAGAAATCAACTACCTCACACAGGAGGATGGCCTGGGCAGGCCCGAGAGGTGGTTGATTCTGCAATCCACAATGTCAGTACGGACCTGGATTCTTTCTGTCTGATCCACCATCCACAGGATCTGCTTCACTCAAAGGCTTATTGCCCTTACTGGTGGAGGAGGGCTACGTGATCTGCAGTAACCTGTAGCATCACACTTCATTTGTGTCTGAAAGGAGAGGAAAGCTATCTCCCAGTAGTTCTATCAAAGACAACAAAAGCTTGTGTCCTACAGCCAGCTAGTCTCTGTCACCTCATTGGCCCACCCTGAACCATTCACTAGTAAAGGGAAATGTATTTTCAGGATTGATGTGATCAATCATCTGAAGGGAAGTGGAGTTCATCTACTACCCTCCTCAGAGCTTTGTACTTTTGAGCTCCATTACTACTTTTTGAATGAATGAGAACAAGTTTATTTATGACTCCAGGTAGAAATTCTTGTAACATTCAGAAACCTGACAATGAATTGGTACAGAAATAAACCATGTTTGCCTCATAAAGAACCCACAGTGCCTCCAAGCCATTGGTTACACTCACACATACTTTTGCTTTAGATCAATACTGTTGTGATAGTGATTAAGTTTGATATATAAGTACACTTCAAGTGCAAATACATAAATATGCAGAACAATGAGAACCTTAACCCATTATCTACAGCACGTTTCCCAAGAGATGATTAGGAGGTGCATATCCACTGCATTAAATAACACTGAGTTGCATGACAACACTTAATCTGTATTCAGCTCTTTTTCAATCCTCCTGATATCATCAAAGCTAAAGCCAGTTTAGTGATCTGAGTCTTTAACTCTCTCTACCACTTAGTAATCTCCCTCTAACAAAGATTTAGGCGGGGAGCTTTGGAGGACATCCACGTGGACTTGTGAGCATTGTTTTGTTGTCCTTTCAGTTATTTTTACAGTTACCTTGTAACTCTGAAAAATGATATTGCTCTTTTCATTTGAAGTAATGATATAAAGTTTCCTTTGGAAAACAAATCTATTTAAGGAAAAGAAAGCTAATTAAAATAATTAGTTTAGAGAAGAGATTAGATACAGATATGTTAGAAATGATGAAGACATATGTAGTGATATGTGGATATGGAAAAATATGAAAGTGGTATGAGAAGACTAAAGTTTGAAAAGCAGTTACCTGGGGTAATTTGAGAATGATTGCAGATGTTTAATTCAAGAATAAAAATGCTAGCACAGAGGGCAATTACTTCAGGAGCCACACGAGGGCAGCGTATCAGGGACTATAAAGCCAATTTGGTCAGTGAGGATCTTCCTTACCTAAATCGTAGTTCCTCAAAATGTGATCCACAGACCAGCAGCAGCATTAGCACCTAAGAGAGTGTTAGAAAAGCAGCGGCTCTGGCCTCACCCTGACCTACTGAATCTGAATTTACATTCTAACAGAATTCCGTAAGTTAATTCTTATGCACATTAAAGTTTGAGAAGCACTGGCTCCATAACTTTGGGGTCCTCTTTGGCTACTTTCCCTTTTGGGGAGCAGGGCTGACATATTATACGTTTGAGGAAGTATATTTGCTCAGAGATTCTACAGTCACACTAGTTTCCTCAGTTCATCCTCTAACAGTATGACTTAGGCAAAAAACTGCATTTCTAACTCTTAGAACATTACTTTGATAAATAGATGATCAATAAATGGATGACTAAATGAATTATTCAGACACAGAGAAATCATATGCCTTGACAATATTTCTATGTTCTCACCATCCTTTATTTGTTTGGTTGAATGGAATGTGAGAGCTATTTATCCCTGTTAGTATCAACTGCTCTAAATCTTTTTGTATTAAGACAGGGGATAAATATTTTCACATATACACATTCAAGAATTCCTGCCACATCCAGGTGAGCTTTCCCAGGGTCTTCCTCCATATTCTGGTATCTGTTCCTACTAACATAAGTTTCTGGGTGTGCAAAGCATGTGCAGGCAGAGGGAAGTAGAGTTTGAGCAAGAAAGGGTTCACATTCTGATCCTGTCATTGGTTTCAGAAAATCTAAGACTTCGGGAAATCAAGGTAAAAGAACAAAACACACTTCTGTTTTGTCCCCTAAAAATCAATAGATTATTCCAGACAATTATTAAAAATGAATGTATACTTCAAGGAGTAGTGCTAACACCTAACACCCAAAAGAACACTTCAGTGTTTTCCCTTTTAATAGGTACAAGTGCAGGAGATTGAAAAAGCAGCAGAATGCTCCCAAAAGTCTGAAATAGAAGGCCTCCTGCCTCTGTAGGCTTTGTGTGTTTTCTGATCATTCACTCACTACAAATCGATTTATGGTTGAGTGGTCTCTCCATCAGTTCTGGTGCCAGAATATATTGAGGGGAAAGAGAAATCTATTTGATGGGGTTATTCCTGGGCTGAGGTGAATCTTTCAGGCTCCATCCTCAAAAAAGGGCACTGCCAATAACTCAAGAAGGCAGCGTTGGGGGAGAAGGGGGTTCTTCTAACCCTCCCCATAAAAACAGTTCATGAAGCCTTTTGTGGGGATACCCCTTCCTCCTTTCTAAAGATGCACTTTTGTGATTTTTATCTTCTTAATTTTCTTTGTACCTTCATTCACTCATTTTTTTTTCAACAAATATTTTCAAGTACGTTTTAAAAGCTAGGGATAAAAAAGGAAAAAGAGAAACAGGTCTCTGCTCTGGGAAAATTGGCTTCGATCTAGAATGTGAACAAGAAGACAATAATTAGACAAATAAAGATTATCTTGGCTGGTTATAGAAAAAGAAAAAAACAGGATAATGTGATTGTGAGTGGGAAACACGAGCAACCTTACCATGACTCATCGGGCAAAGGCTCTGAGAATGTGACATTTGCTCTGAGACCTGAATGGGAGTTAACTATACAAGCCTTGCAGGACGAGTCTGCCAGGAGAGGACAGTCACCAGAAGCCCTCAGGGGAGGAACAAAAAGAATATCAGTGTCTGTAACAAACTGAGCAAGATAGAGAGTGGTGTGAATAAAAGTATTTGGCAAAGATTCAATGAATGGATGGATATATGTCTGTGTGGTGGAGGGTGTGGGAAAGGTGGAGATGACGTGAGAGCACAATGTAATTAGCCTGGAAGCCCCAAGCTCTGCAGTAATTCCATTTGTTTTTACAGCCTATGGTTGTAAGGAAAGGAAGATTCTTTGCGTATTGGGCTGGGTTGACTTGAGTTCTGTTGATGCTCCCAAGTGGACCTATTGGCATGATCTTCACCATGAGCAGAAATGGTATCTGATCCTATCACTTTATGTTATATGTTGCACATTGAGTTATCTTGGAAGCTGCCCAATCATGGTGGCTCTTGAAGAGAAAATGACAATGTTAAAATCTGACCCACTCATGAAAAGTTTTAGATATTAAAAATTTTAGACTTACCAGTAACTGTTATAATTATCTCCAGCTTAGAATCTATTTTTCAGAGCATCATTACTCTTTATAATTAGTTCTATAATTTCCCCATAGAATGTGATCCATTTTATCTGAAGTACTAAAGCCAAGCACTAGTAGTTGATCACTGTCTGCCTGTAATTTGCATTGTTCTTTATCCAAGAAAATACTCGTTCTTATTAGCCAGATAGAGATGTATTATGAATGTCAATGTAACTTAATTAAAGCATAATATTAATCATAATACTCTCTTCCAGACTCAAATACTTCCCCAATGATGTTTACTTGCCTAGACCTTCCCTGATGAAATGCAACAATAAATCAGATGAAAGCACTTTTGATGAGTAAGGAGATTTAAGCAAAGCCTTTCTTAATGAAAAAATAATGTAATAGAAAGTATAGAAAGGATTGTATCTGCTAAATTACATCCAAAAGAGGATCCCAATAAAATAAAAAATTTGTTTTACTGACTTTATACCTGAGCATTAAGTAATATTTATTGAACTTCTGAGTATTCGTTGTACTGTGCTATGTTAGTCAACAAGACAGTTCATACCCTCTATTCATTTTCTCAAATTTTACTCATTATTATTCAAAATGCAGAAATCAATGTTAGGCATTAGAAAAAGGTCAGCCATAATCACAGTTTCTTGCCTAGTATTTACATAAGCAGCAGCATAAAAAAACTGAAGTGTGTTCTGTATTAATGGAGATTGCTGCAGCTTCTTTAGGGAAAATTAACCATTTCTTGGAAAAATATTTTAACAAATTTTTGGTTAGTCAGGATAAAGCCCAAAACTTGGTACTAAAGTAGTGTTTGGGGGTGGAAGTGGGAGTGCAATATTCAGGCAATGAGGCATTACAGAGAGACAAGAATTCTCTCCATAATTAAATAAAAAGGCTGCCTTCCCCAAATGTAGAGATTGTTATAGTAACTGATTTGAAAGAGCGGAGTTGTCATCCTGAAACCAAAGAGGGAAAGAGAACTGATTAAGAGTGGGCCAGTCACAATAGAAAAGGTGACAAGAGAACAAGAGAAAGACACTGGCCATTTGAGAGAACTTGGAAAGCTCCAGGTACTTCTAGCAGTCTCCCAGGATGAGGGCCGGAATTATAGCATTAAAATAAAGAATTACACTGTACCACAGAAGGCCCGAAAATTTGTGGATACAGGTTGCACCTTAATTTATGTCAGCTGAAATTCTTTTGGAAGCAAGAAGCAAAAAACTCAACCCAAACTGAATTAAATAATACATGGGAATTTGGGGTTCATATGTCCAGCAATTGTGTGGGGGTGGAGACGAGATTCAGCCAGGTACAGACTCTGTGGGAAATGGTTCTTGAGTCTACATTCTTCGTACATCAGCTCTGCCCTCAGGTTGGTTCCGCACCATGGTTGCCAACATCACCTGGGGCCACTCGCTCCTTATTCACATCCAAATGAGAGAAGAGACAGGCTTCCTCCAACCACTTAACAAGGAAAATTTCATGTGCTAATTACTTTGGCTGAAGTCACCTGATAAAAGTGTCAAGAGTACAGGATTACCCTGATTGGTTCCCATATATCATGGCTAAGTCCTGGACCTGGAATGAAGTCAAGACTACTCAGACAGAATAGTGTGAGGGGTTTAGAGAGGATGTTTGGAAGACAATTTTTTAAAATATTTTTATTGATTTCAGGGAGGAAGGGGAAGCAAGAGAGAAATAGAAACATCAATGATGAGAAGGTATCATTGATTGGCTGCCTCCTGGACACTGGGATCGAGCCCACAACCTGGGCATGTGCCCTGACCCAGAATTGAAGCATGATCTCCTGGTTCACAGGGTGATGCTCAACCACTGAGCTATGCCGGCCGGGCTGGAAGACAATTTTGATGTCCTTTATAAAATCTAACTAATTTCCTGAACTTTGACACCAGGAAAAGTTTTAGGAATGAGTTTAAAGTCCACTAAAATTTCAGTGGAAATGCTCAAGAAAATCCAACTGTAATTATCTTTTCATAGTTGCTACATAATAACATCATTTTAAATTTAATGCCATTTTCTGAGTTAGACACTACCCGTTTAATCCACCGTATTTTTTTTGTGAAAACCTACCAAATTGAGGACTGAGCATTAATGAATTGCTAGCAATGTGAAAGCTTTTCAGAACCAATCAACTCAAGATTTCTTCTCATAAAGGCAACAGCTGCCGAGTGGAAGAAATTGAAGGTGTTCAGACAGCACAGGGGGGTGGCCTCTCCATCCGCACAGACAGAAGCTAGGGCACGCTGCCCACACAGGATGCCAGCTGTGCAGCCTGAAAAGAGAGCCCAGCTGGGAAGCTCAAAAGGATTTTCCAGGACTCCCTCTGGCATCCCTGCACCAGCATGCGGGGCTCTCCCAATAAATACCAAAGGTCTGAGCAGCAGGAATTCCTGCCAGCAGTGCACAGTTGGAGTGATGCTTTAAGTAGCAAATACTTTCCAGATGTAGAGACTCAGTTTGCTGGGAGATCTACTTCTGGAGTGCGAGGTACCTGTTCGTCCCTGCTGCCTGAAGAGGGCTTGTGGCTGGTGCCCTACTAGACAGGGAGTAAGAGAATTCAGTTGTATTGCTTTTAGCAAAATGAAGACAGACCTAGAGAATAATGAAGGAGAAGGTTTTAGAACTTAAGAGATCCTGGGGTTCAGCTACAGACTGAAATTGAGAGTACCTGTCATTTTTCCTGAATGGTTTGGCCATTTGCTTATTTCTGCTTTGCCTGTATGCAGGAGATGAAGGACCACACCAGTGAACATTGGGTTAGCACGTTCAAAGATCTTGGAGTACCTGTGGAGACCTAGGAGTTGTTCTCTTTATGATCTCCTTTTGACTGACGCTGAAATTTGTCAGTCAGAAGCTTTCCATCTAAAACCTTTCATGAACTGCACCTGGTAGAAATTTATTATTTTTTTATTTAGCAAGGTCTTCAAAGATTAAAAGCAGGTATATTTGCATTTTAAAGAACATTATGAACTCCCTTGATTATGAACCCTGCCAGGAAAACAGAACAAAGTTGGGTGGCAAATGCATTATGTATGTGTTTGTTTTTAATTGATTGATTTGAATAATTTTCATCGTGCTGGTTTGGATTGACAGCATATGCTGTTCTGTAGCTGCTGCTACAGATATTAGCCTTTGCTAAAGGAGGGCAGTTTTCATGTGGCCACACTGACCCTGGACAGGAGAACAGACTGTGTGTGATATAAACTCGTCTCAGCTGTTGCAAAGATTCTCTGCTTCAAAATTATCTACCTTGCAGGTGCTGGAATTTCTACTCCTCCCCGTACCTTACAGCTTAGAAGAATTTATTTCAAGGAGTCGCCTCCTAAAATGTAAATATTACTGGGAAAAGAAAGCCTTATATTTAGCCAGCTCACACCTGGCTTATATAGAAACTCTCCTTGAGTTTAATTTTTTGTCTTGCACATTCTAGTTGAGGGTGGTACCTATGGTTTTCTCCACCCTCCCCGCAATACAATCTAAATTCTTTATTTTTCTTTTATTTTAACTTTTTTACATTTTATTGATTTTTTACAGAGAGGAAGGGAGAGGGACAGAGACTTTGAAACATCGATGAGAGAGAAACATCGATCAGCTGCCTCCTGCACACCTCCCACTCGGGATGTGCCTGCAACCAAGGTACATGCCCTTGACCGGAATCGAACCCGGGACCCCTCAGTCCACAGGCCGATGCTCTATCCACTGAGCCAAACCGATCTGGGCATAAATTCTTTATATTTTAGTTATTCCTTTTCCTATAGATGTGATTATAAAATTATAATACATACACACACAGACCTATTTGTGCAACCAATCCCCTGAAGCATGTGCACAAATCCCCATTTTATATTGACATTGCTATGAATGCAATTGATAATAGTCATGCATTTTAGGCCTCCTGAGCTCAGTATTGCATCCTATTCTTGCTATTCTATTTTGTCATTTTCTAACAACAACAAAAAAAGTTATCCTGTTGCCAGGTAACCTCAGCAGTATTGTAAGTAACCCACTGCTTTCTGCATTCTTCTATCTTTCTTCTTGTAGACTAATTATAATTTTTATTCTTCTGAAGACTTTCTCCCCATTCATGGTTGCCATTGTCATTGGATAACTGTCATCATATTATCGTCACTATTGAATTCTTTGATGAGAAGCCACAATTTGTTCATCCTTCCACACAATAGAAAATTGATGCGTTCTTACGACGCACTAGAGAAATAGTGTGCTTTCGGAGAAATAGTTCCTCTCTTCAAGGTTACACTCCCAAAGAAGATTTGCAACATTTGGCAACCCCACCCCCTTAATTTGTCTCATTCTGTTATACCCCTATCATAACCCCTTTCTCTCAAATTAGGCTTGTGACTGAAATATGGTCATATTTTGTGTATAATGATAAAATTCTGACAGAAAGTATGTTATAGCTGATTCATCATGAAGGATGCTCAGCCTGTGAACTGGTAAACATCAGCAGCAACACAAATGACTATGACTACATTTAGCTGTGGGCCTACTGTGTGCCAGGTACTGCTAATAATTTACATACACTACCTTGTTTAATGTTAATAATTCTATGAGGTACTGTCATTCCCATTTTATAGATGAGGAAGCTGAGTTGAGACTCAGAGAGCCCAGATTCAATAGTCAGTGGGTAACAGAACCAGGGTTTCTTTATCTAAGATGTCATTGATTATAAGAAATAACTTCAGTTTAATAACAGCTTCTATATTAAGTGTAAATGTTTATTGTAAGATGACTCTTGAATTCAGAAATATTAAAGTATAAACAAATATGCACCTTAGAAGCAAGAAAATAGTATATGTACCAGTATATGCCTACTGCCATTTTTGGCTTACAAATTGTAAACATTCCCTAATCATCATTCTAAGTAAATAAGGTAACTGGAGCAATGTCTTCTAATTCCATTGTTTCCCTCTTCCACACCCTAACTCCCATCTCCCCTCTCCTATTTAATGGGGCTCTTTCCAATACATGCCTAATGAGTATTTTGTGGTTTGTGAAGACATTAGAAAACCACTTGCCACCTGCACCATAAGTCATATTGAGCAAGATGATCCTCTGACCCCACTATTCTGCTTATATTTTGTTTACCTTTATTACATTTTTTATGTAGAGACAGATTTATATAAATGTCCAAGCCCCCACTCTCCTGTGACTTCTTTGATGGCAAAATCTGTCTTTTGTTTATCCTGGTAATTCTCAGGTGATCAAGAGGGAGGGGTTGATATTGTATGTAGTGGATTTTATTAAATAATTAAACCAAGAACTAAAATTCCAGATTGTTGAAACAGTAAATAATAATTCCCTTTTAGATTGCTATCTTGAAACTTGCCAATACACACATTCAGTCAAGAATACGTTTGCCTACGAGAAACCTTCAACTTTAAATTTTACTCAGCTGTGATTTTGACATTGGGAATCCTAGTGATGCAATTCTGTTGCACACCTAAGTGAACTGGAAAAAAAGAGGACCATGTACCACTGAAAATAACAGGTGCAATTTTAAATATTAGGTTTAAAATGTGATGCCTTTTGCAATAGGACCTCACTATGTATTAATACTACATGCATAAATGTGAGTGAGAAGTGAGAAAGGAAAGGGCTATTGTGATATTAGTGAAATATGTTCTGGAGGATGTACTTTGTTTCTTCTTTTTAAACTAGAAGCCCGGTGCATGAAATTCGTGCACGGGCGGTGGGGGGTTGTCCCTCAGCCCAGCCTGCACCCTCTCCAATCTGGGACCCCTCGGGGGGATGTCTGACTGCCAGTTTAGGTTAAACCAGCAGTTGGACATCCCTCTCACAATCCAGGACTGCTGGTTCCCAACCACTCACCTGCCTGCCTGCCTGCCTGATTGCCCCTAACTGCTTCTGCCTGCCAGCCTGATCACCCCCTAAACACTCCCCTGCCAGCCTGATCGATGCCTAACTGCTCCCCTGCTGGCCAAATCGCCCCCAACTGCCCTCCCCTGCAGGCCTGGTTGCCCCCAACTGCCCTTCCCTGCTGGCCTGATCGCCCACAACTGCCCTCCCCTGCCAGCCATCTTGTGGCTGTGGGCACCGCCATCTTTGAGGGCATGGCAGTCAATTAGCATATTCCCTCCTTATTGGCTGTGGGCACCGCCATCTTTGCAGTCTGCTGCTCAGCCATTTGGTCATCCCTCACTAACCCCCCTGTTTGGTCGTCCGTTCGGTTGTCCCTCACTAACACACGCAGCCTGTTTGGTCGTCCATTTGGTTGTGATGGTCGCTTAGGCTTTTATATATATAGATAAGTATCAAGATATCATATTAGATAGTCTTGTAACCTGAAATAATTGGAAACATTTCAGGGATTCAGGAACTTCCTGATGCAAAATGAATTTACCTTATCCTAGTAATTCTCTACAGTACTTAGCCTGGAATCTTGCACATACTGAGGTAAATGTTCAATAAGTATTTTAAATCACATTTAATACATCTTTTCCTATATGTTTAGGTACAGTGTGCTCACATGACAAGAACTAATCAAGTAATTTGGGGAGACCGCTGAGAAACATCTCAGAGTTGAGCTTTCATTTGCTCCTTGAGGCTTTGTTTCAAGGCTTATATTCTGTCATACTTTGCCCAACAAAACTGTAACTTCTGAAAAGTTATTTGTGTCTCCCTTCTTCAAGGGAGAAGATGAATGATGAATGATGTAGGGAGAAGACTGAGAACAGAGGTAATTTTACTAAGCTTAAAGAGCTTCTAATCTTTGGTAAATGGACTTTAAAAAATTTTTTCACGAGATGAATAGAACAAATTTTGTCTGAATCCTAGAGATGATTTGATTTTTTTTCATCATACATGGCATAATGTGCATGTACTTTTATAATCTACCCCTCTTAAGAAACAAGTGCATAAATTAAGCCAGAAAATGTGGTAAGAGGCATCTGTTTTCTAAATGCTTTTATTTAGCTGGCTGTGAAACAGATTAAGCTTCATTGTGGCACTTTGGTTTTGCAAAGCATGCTGAACTCTTCATAAATGCATAGATGTTAGCCAGCTAGAAGAAGGGAAGAAAGGAGATAAACCTCTAATTTAATTAGTGATTCGTCATTTAATTTCCTTTGTCTTTTCTTTGTTTCCTATTATATCTCATCTCAGAATTGTTTTATAAAAGAAATTAAACTGAAGGTGAAAGGGAGAGAGATACCCTGATTGGCAAGTTATGAAAAAAAAAAGCTGTACTTGGAATCAGCATAAAAACAAAATAGAAAAAGAGCTTGGGCATTAGATAGCTGTTTAAACTTTGGGTTTATATTATGTTTGCATTCAAGATTGTGAATCTTGGATTTAGTGGAACTAATCAGTGATGTTTGGGCTACACATCTCTGGATAATAGGAATGCACACTTTCCCTGTTTTGATTTATAGGTATCCCATTACTTATTTGATAATTAGCCTCGTATAGCATGCTATTTGAACTATATCAAAGTTTACAAATTCCAAACACTACTAGGGTGAAGAATTTCCTTCAAGAACTAGTAATTATCTCTTCCCATTATAGACCTTGCCTTTTATCTAACCAGTGTTTCACAGATTTTATAGGTGCTGGATGATGGGTTTTTCTTTCCATTTTCAGAAATCACGTTTACATCTTCCACTCCAGACTACACTCCAGAGTCTGTTTTGGCATGACATGACTATCCTGACACTCAGGTCGGCACACACACTGTGTGGGGCCATCATTCCCCACCTACACAACCGAGGCAAATATCACTCATTGATCTTTCCTGTTTAGCCTGAACTTAAACTTGAAATCCAATGCCCATATTACATTGGCTCTTTCTGTCTTTTGTGTGCACCTGCTTCATGTATTCTTAGAACATTTTTAAATCCATCAATTTAGTATTTGTTAT
Organism: Myotis brandtii; assembly: GCF_000412655.1. NCBI lineage: Eukaryota > Metazoa > Chordata > Mammalia > Chiroptera > Vespertilionidae > Myotis > Myotis brandtii. The sequence goes on along the minus strand of NW_005353838.1, from coordinate 11,031,983 downwards.
TTTTGATGTCCAGAAAATATCCTTTCTCGTGTTGCTTAAAAAAGAAATCAGCCAGTCAGAAGTGATCAGCTTCCAGAGGCAGAATGTGAATTTTGGGTTCTTACTATAGCACAGCATCAGCCCTTTGAAATTTTTTTCTAATGTGCTCATTTGCTTCAGGTTGGAATATAAAAACGTCTTCAAGGGTTTGTTTAGCAACAATGCAGAGCACGTCAATTTTCATAAACAATAAATTTTGTTGGAAAAAGGACAGATATTTCTAACACTTAATTTGGAGCTATGTCCCTATATGTTCTTTTCTTCTAGATTAATTTCATCAAAATTCTCACTGATTTAAATAATGTTGGCGGAGTCAAGCAGGCCCTGATGGAGGTGTTAGAAGCAGAAGATAAAGGACCCAGCACAACGCTGTGACTGTTGTGGATTCTTAATAAGCATCTGCTGATTAGTTTGATGGCAGTGATTGAAACTGGTATCTCCAGGCAAAT
>NW_005353838.1:11027982-11029374 GCF_000412655.1 Myotis brandtii | reverse complement strand
TGCTCGCTTCAGTGCCTGGCTGCCGGCCGCCATCTTGGCTGACAGTTAATTTGCATATACTCACTGATTAGCCAATGAAAAGGGTAGCGGTCGTATGCCAATTACCATGTTTCTCTTTTATTAGTGTAGATAATTTATATATAATTTCAAATAGTAATAGGTATGGTAAAAGACAAAAATAATGTAATAGAGAAGGACTAAAAGGCAGGTAATCTTAAACAGAAAAAAATTCTCTTAGGAGATGACATTTGAGCTGTTATGTGAATGACAAGCAAGAGAAAGTCATGCAAATATTTAAGGGAATAAATATACCAGACTGAAGAAACAGCTAGTACAAAAGCCTTGAGGTAGAACTGAGTGTGGTATGTTTGAAGAACAGAAAGATGAGTATAGCTGGATCACAATGATTAAGAAGGAGAGTAAAGCAAGAGGCAGTTGACAAAGTAAGTAGGAGCCAAATCCTGAGTGCAGAGCCTTGTACACCATGGTAAGAAGTTTGAATTTTATTTTATGTGTGGTAGGGAGCCATTATAGGCATCATTATAAAGCAAAAATCATGCCTTATTCATAGTTTTAAAAGATAATTTACAATGCAATGAGAAGGGCACTTCAACACAGATAATAGTGCAGTGAAGGCCTGGAGAGGGTGTGGGAGTGGAGTGGAGGGAGTCTAAGGGGGAAAAAAGGAGGACATCTATAATACTTTCAATAATAAAGATAAAAGAAGAAGGGCACTACAACGCTGTGGTATTTCTTACCCCACATCCATAATTCTAGTCTAATCATGAGGAAACATGAGACAAACTAAAATTGAGGGGCTTGGGACATTCGACCAAATACTTGATCATTACTCCTCAGAGTGTCAAAGTCATGAAAACTAAGGCAAGACTGAGAAACTGTGAGGGATTTGAGGAGACTACAAAGACATGAAGACTCCAATGTGTTATTCTAGATGAGATCCGGGGACAGAAAAAAGACATTAGTGGCAAAATCTGAATGAAGTCTCTACTTCAGTTAATAGTCTTGCACCAGTGTTAATTTCTTAGTTTTGGCAAATGTACTGAGGTTGTATATAAGATGTTAACTTTTAGGGAAGCTGAGTGAAGGGTATATGGGAACTCTGTACTCTCTTTGTAGCTCATCTGTAAATCAAAAATTACTTCAAAATATGTTTTTAAAAGATGACTTGTAACTTATTTCTTGATAATAAGGCGTGGAGGAATCCTATCTAATAATAGACAAACATGGTAATTAACTGTACCCCCGCTACGCTTCCCATTGGCTAATCAGGGCGATATGCAAATTAACTGCCAACCAAGATGGCGGCCGGCAACCAGGCAGCTTGAAGCGAACAGGAGGCTTGCTTGCTTCAGTGACGGAGGAAGCCAACAT
>NW_005353838.1:11018404-11027523 GCF_000412655.1 Myotis brandtii | reverse complement strand
TAATATGCAAACTGACCCTAACAGCAGAAAGACTGGGAATGACTGGTCACTATGACACACACTGACCACCAGGAGGCAGACGCTCAATGCAGGAGCTGCCCTCTGGTGGTCAGGGCGCTCTCACATGGGAGGAGCTCTGCTCAGCCACAAGCCAGGCTGATGGCTGCCAGTACAGTGGTGGTGGTGGGAGCCTCTCCTACCTCCTCAGCAGCGCTAAGGATGTCCGACTGCAGTTTAGGCCTGCTTTCCACTGGCAAGTGGACATCCCCTGAGGGCTGCAGGGCTGCCAGAGGGATGTCTGATTGCCATCTTAGGCCCAATCCCCGGGGGAGCGGGCCTAAGCCAGCAGGTGGTCATCCCCTGAGGGGTCCCAGACTGGGAGAGGGCAAAGGCCGGGCTGAGGGACCCTCGCTCCCCCCTGAGTGTACAAATTTTTGTGCACTGGGCCTCTAGTTAAAATATAATTGAGTATAAATTGCAAATCAAAAAACAAATACAAATTTAACCTTTTCAGTAAAAAAAATAATGTGGATTGATAAGAGTAGAAGCAAAGAAGACCATTTAGATTATTCAATTACCTGTGCAAAATATGTGGTGGCTTCAGAGTGGATGTGGTGGAAAGGAAGTCAATGGATTTAGAATACATTTTGGAGGTTAGGTTGGCAGGACTAGTCAAAAGATTGGATGGTAGGGTAAAAGTGAGGACAGAGGATAAGAGAAAGAAAAATAACAATTGTGCTCAAGTTTTGAGCTTAGCAATAAGAGGTTTATGGGTATCGTTTGCTAATATAGGGAAGCCTGAGTGAGGAACAACTTTCCTAGAAATGGTGATAGATGATCATTTCCATCATTTTCTTTAGACATGTTGAGTCTAATATACTTATTGACATCCAAGAGGAGATAGTAGGTGTGCAGTGAACATTACAAATATGGAATTTGGGGGAGGTCAAGGTATAAAGATAAATATTTGGAAGTCATTAGAACATAAATGCTTTATAAAGCCATGGGACAAATAAGATCATGTAGGAACCTAGAGAGTTGTATGGTTAGAGAATCTTGAATTCTATCACACTCCAACTTTTAGAGAGCCAGCAGAGGAGAAGTAGCTATAGATGGGAACTGCAAAGAGTTAACAGTGAGGCAGGCAGAAATCAGGAAAGTTGGGCTCAAGGGGACAGAAGAGGAAAGAGGGAGTTGTTGACTGTCACTCCTGGTGAGAAGAGGAGGACAAAGAATTGATCCCTGGGTTTGGTAAATGGGAAGCACAGTTGACTTTAAAAGAGCCTTTTAGTGGAGTAAAAGGTCAAAAACGCAATGAAATTATGGAGCTAGTGAATCAAGACCACTCTTTTCAGTACATTTGCTGTGAATAGGAGGCAAGGAAATGGGGTTGGGACAGGAAGGGATATGGAGTCAAAAGAGTTTTGTTTTGTTATGAAGCATGTCCTACAAACTCAACTCAAGCATGCTCCAGTTAGGGATTGCTACGAATGTTTGCTGTCTGGCTCCTAAGCCTCGGAAACAAACATTCTTCCTTTCTGTGCTATTCCCTTTCTTCCTAGTTATCATAGTTTCCTGGTCATTTTAGCTATAGATCCTGCAATTGCTCAATTTATATCAGCCTTGGTATCTGATGAATAAACCAACTTCTCATTTTTAAATTCTTGGAATACAGGGTGGGGCAAAAGTAGGTTTATAATTGTGAGTATTCGAAGCAGAGTTTATTTTTGTATTACTACTTATTAGCTATGGTGTTATTTTCCATGTGAACAACTATATATCTACTTTTACCCCACCCTGTATATTGAATTAAACCTAGAAAGGGGTTTTAGAGATTTAATCCAAGTGTCTTATTTTATAGATGAGAAAACCGAAGCACCAAGAGGACAAGTAGAATGCTTCAGCGATAAATCCAAAAATAAAGTCAATATTTTTACCATATGACAAGATACACATTTCTCTTCCTTGAGTTTATCTCATTATGTCTGAACACTTTTCTAATCTCAGATTCAGCAGCCTGCACATCTGAATGCAATAAAGCATCTTACCTTTAATCACTGGAACCTGAAAGTTAAGCCATTTCATACCACAGTCAAAGCAATTTCTATGGCATTTGTATACCTTAGCTAATGTAGTTAAGACATCCTTTGAATTTTGAATTGGGCAACGGGGAGTAATTCATTACAAATGGTAAGAGATGCTTTGTTCTTACAGATGAGGAGCTCTACAGCTAAATCCTGAGTTCATAGAGGGCAGGAGCCTGACTGAATTTCTAGTGTGTGGTACAATGCCTTGATCATAGTGAATGTCCAAGAAATCCTTATTTATTGTTAGAAAGAATGAATAAAATACTGTAGTTGCTTCTTAGTCTACTAATGAGGACTCACAATTCTGGTTTTGGCCTGCCTTTCTTTGGTTTAGTTTTCTGATTAACAATAACCTTCAAATTCTAGATAGTGTTGTGCATCTTCATGTTTTTTCAGGCACTGCTATATAGCCACAGTTTCCATTCTTCCTTAAAAATTTGTAAAGCGCCCTAGCTGGTTTGGCTCAGTGGATAGAGCGTCAGCCTGCGGACTGAAGGGTCCCGGGTTCGATTCCGATGAAGGGCACATGCCTGGGTTGCAGGCTTGATCCCCAGATGTTTCTCTCTTTCTCTCCCTTTCTCTCTGAAATCAATAAAAATATATATTTTTTAAAAATTTGTAAAGCTAGGTATCTGTGTATTATCTTTTCTAGTTCTTGACCTAGTAAAAGTCTCAATATTTAATAATTTTATAAATCTAGAGATCTATGTAGGATGTTAATACTAGTGTTAACTTATGAATTAAAAATTGAGAACCTAGTCTTTCTTACTGGCACTAGAGAAGCATACAAAAGTATTTACCTAAAGGAAATAATATTACTATGTACATCATTTCTTCTATGCTTTACAGAGAGTGTACGGTTCAGTGATCTAAGCCTTGAATATAAGAACTGACTTTTATGTCTGTTTCTGAAGTTCACTCTATAGAAGTGATTTCATCTGGAAAATGAAAAGTGAGTCCTGTTGAATAGTTGATGTCATAGTGAACCTTTCCAAAACCATCTGAAATACCATTTTAAATAGAATATAGGGGGGGAAAGGCCTCAAATTCCAATCAGGGAAGCATATTTAAGAGGCTATTTTATGTTTTAAAATAAAAGCAGAAATTCGGTATCGAAATTTTAAGAGAAAAAAGTTGAGCTATATTTATGTATGTTTTTTAATGTTCTGTAATGTCCAAAGAAATTTGACTCAGCCTTAAGGAAAATCTATTTAACTTAACACCACTTTAAGGCGATTTTAAAAATCTATGATGGGGAGTAATTCAAAAGGATAAGCAAAATATTCAAATTCAAGGAATCCAGGATTCCCTGACAACTTTTAGAAAAGTTACTCTATTTGCCTGTGGTACTTTCCACATCTGTAAAATCATTTGCCAATAAGGACTTTAATAACGGTAAGCTTTAATGTCAGACAAAGTATTTTGTGGAAAACTATGTAAATCTGGAATTTTAAAATCTAATTTTCCTTTAGAAAGTAAATTAATATTCCACTTGAGACTAGGTCAGTTTTATGTTGGCATGATCTAGTTATAGTTAAGCCAGAAATGAAGAGAATTGAAGGTCAACAGAGCAAATACAAAATATTTCATTGGAAGCATGGAAGGAGATTTATGAAGCTTGAGTTTTTTCCACCAGAATTAAACTCTTACAATATGTGGCCAGGTTTGACTCCAAAACCACCAAGTCACACCTGAAGACTCCTCTACCACACAGCAACAAGTGGAACCCAGCCCAAATTCAGATGAGTCACTTTATACACTCACATTTGATATGCATAGGATTTTCCACTTTGCAATTTATGTTAAAATATAAGAGAAGAGCAAAGGTTTTGCCACCCATGAGAAAGCATCTAGTTCATAGCAAGCACCCACATATGGTATCTAGAAGCGGCTGCAAACCTCACGTTTCCAAAGGCAAAGGTAGCAAATTGTCCATGGCCAGTTCAGTCCCTGGCTTGTATTTTAAGCCTTACTCAAAAGCCTTAGAGAGTGACTGAAGCAGAGTACAGACAATAGGACAGGCAGATCAGGAAGGCAGACTTAGGAAGTGATGGAGCTAAAAGGATTATTTCTAGCCATTTGGAATTTCCTAAATGTAACAATTCTCTGCTCTGTGTATACCAAAAGGCTTCTTTGAAGCATGGAGAAACATCTTTGTAGGGTAACAGCTACAGGCCTTCAGGCCTCTGCTGATCACCCTCAAGTAAGAACCAGATAATATATCCTTTTAAATTTCAATTTATGCTTTTCATGTGCATGGTAGAAAGTGGGTGGGTGAAAATTTTGTAGATATTTTTGTGATATTTTACAATTCTTCATTTTATACGATAGATAAATTATGGAAAAGCTGTGTGCAAACCAAATTATATTTTAAATGTACTCAGTGAGCTTGCTGAATAGAGAGATACAAACATGTGCTCGCCAGTAAAGTCAGCAATAACCCTGTACTCTCCTTTGTGTAAACCTAGACATTCATAATTAGGTTTGATTAAAACCAGGTCCACATACCTTATTAAATCCCACATTTGTATAGCAATTTTACTTCTTATATGATGTAAAAATCACTAATTACTTCTTCTAATTCTCCTTTGAGGATGAGAAGGAAGCATTATTAATCCAATTTTATTTCTATATATGATTAAACCACTTTGACTGAAATGAAAGCTAGTTATTTTCTCCCTATCATCTTGATAATACAGTACTGGAATATTTAAATGAATACAGAACTGTCAGAGATTTACCTATAAAACTGGATTTCTGGCTACTACTAACTAATATTGTAATGTTCATGCCTAACCAGTAAAAGTGGAGAGAAACATCATGTGAAAAATACTATAACACATATGGATCTGGTACAGTACATGGGTTGTCAAACTATGACCTATTGGTCAAATCCAGCCCACTATTTGTTTTTGTATGGCCCCAAAATGTGGGTCTTACATTTCTAAATGCTGGAAAAAATTCAACAGAAGAATAATATTTTTGTGATACATAAAAAGTATATGAATTGAAATTTCAGCTTTCATGAATAGAGTTTTATTGAAATACGGCCATTCTCCTTCATTTGTATATTATCTACAGCCATTTTTATGCTACAAAGAAGAGTTGAATAATTTAGACAGAAACTGTATGACACACAAAGCTTAAACTATTTACTAGCTGGCCCTTTACAGAAGTGTGATGAAATCTTAAATACAGTGTATGAGATAATTTGCATCGCAACAGTAAATAGTCTAACAGTGAAGAATTGCATTCATGATTAAAATGAAATGCTAAAATATAATAAAGTTGCCTGAAATTGAAATATGTATAAGTTATGTGGACATATAAACACTAACATTCCAAAAGGAAAATAGTCATGTTGAGATAGTGGATACATGGGTGATTTTAAAGTGAAGTTAATTGCCCTTTCAATAAAAGAAAAAAAAATTAATTATAAATAGAGGTAGAAATGAATCTACACATCATTTTCATTTTAGGGCACTTTGATCTATGATACAAAATTTCTTTTGGCTGTAACTCGACAAAACAAGGAACAGAAAAATTGAGTAAAGAAATAACTATTCAAATTATGGAGAGAAAAATGATAACACAATTAGTAACACATTTGAATAACTTATAATAGAAGTTGTTAAATGTTTCCTGAATTCCATACAACTGCACACTTTTTCAGTGTTTAGTTCTGTTTTGGAAGTGTTGGCTTTCTTTCTGATAATGACTTCAGACCAAATATAATTTTATATTCTACTAAGTGTAGTGGGCATTTTATAGTGCTACCTGGAAAATCAGCATGATTCCTTAGCCTGTTTAACAATTCTTACATCAGGCGGAGGCCAGACCTGGGCTTATGAGGTAGTGGAATATTCTGAGATAGTAAGCCTAGGATTATACAGTATTTTAGTGTAAATAAAGCCATTCAATCAAGAGGGGAAATAAAATCATTCCTTGTTCATTGATTATACCTACTTGAAAGTAAATACTAATGCTCTTCAATCACACCCTGATTGACAATTTAATTCAGCATTTTCAACCTTTTTCATCTCATAGCACCCATAAACTAATCACTAACATTCTGCAGCACATCAAAAAAAATATTTTTTACCGTTCAACCTTTTTCATCTCATGGCACCCATAAACTAATCACTAACATTCTGAAGCACATCAAAAAAATATTTGTTACCGATCTGACAAAAAATAGGTATCATTTTGATTCATTTACACAGGATGGCTATTGTTGTGTCAGCTGTTGTCATTTTTTATTTGAAAATCTAAGGGAAAAGAGGTTAGTGCCCCTGACTAAATAGTCAGGTACTGCATGTTTTAAAAATTCTTGTGGCACACCAGTTGAAAATTGTCACTTTTTCTAAATTTCTGTGCATGTTAGGGTCTTTTGATATGCTCAGATTACCTTCAGTAATTTATAGTAATGTGACATGTGGCAATAAAGAGAACAGGATTCTCATTGAAGGAGAACTGTATTATATGCAGGAAAGAGGCTTGGCCAGCTAGAACACTCACAGCAACTCCAGGGATAAGGCAAGATTCATGCGTGTGCAGTAGTAGTCTCTTTGCCTCTCACCTTGATTGTAGCTTATTTCCTTCTGTCACTGTTTCTATGGCTCTTGCCATCACCTTCTTAGTCCTTAATCATTAGGATGCAAAAGTAAGAAATCAGAATTCCTGAAAATTCCTATGTATTCCTGAAATCCCAAGTTTTCTATATTTTCCACAACAGTATTTATGTGTTATTCAATAATAATAAATTATCATAATAATACATCATAATTCATTTTTCTATGAATTATACAAAATTTTTAGAGGCTTTTCTACAAAGTAATATAATAATAAATCATGGTTATTATTATTATAGTCCTAATGTATTAATATATAAATATATATAATGTGTAAATATATAAAAACATGTAAATATCATTTTTATAATATAAATATGCATAAACAATATATTAACATGTAAGTATATAAATATGTTATAAATATATAAATTAACATGTAAACATATACAACAAAAGTAAAAATAATCCCTACCTGATCATTATAAAACACTAAAAGAAGGGAAGGATAACACAAAATAAATGTCAAATAAAAACAGTTTCAAAAATTATAGTAGAATGCCATAAATATTTAATATATTTTTTTCTTAACATTTTTCCCTCTAGCTTATTTTATTGTAAGAATACAGTATATAATACATATAACGTATAAAATGTGTTCATTGGCTGTTTATGTTATCAGTTTCGGTTAACAGGAGGCTATTAGTAAAGCTATTGGGGAGTCAAAAGTTATATGTGGATTTTTTTAAGTCAAGTTTATATTTGTTTTGATTTTGTGTTTTGTTTTGGGATGTGTGTGTGTGTGTGTGTGTGTTTTAAAGTCTTTATTTTTTAAAGTATTACATATGTCTCCTTTTTCCCCACATTGACCTCTCCCCAGCTGTTCCCACCCCCTCAGCACATGCCCTTACCCTCCTATTGTCTGTGTCCATAGGTTATGCTTATGTGCATGCATACAAGTCCTTTGGTCGATCTCTTACCCCTGCCCCCTCCCCTGCCTTCCCTCTAAGGTTGTAAGGTCTGTTCAATGCTTCTCTGTCTCTGGCTCTATTTTTGTTGATCAGTTTATGTCCTTCATTATATTCCACAAATGAGTGAGATCATGTGATATTTATCTTTTGCCAACTGGCTTATTTCACTTAGTATAATGCTCTCCAGGTCCATCCATGCTGTTGCAAATGGTAAGAATTCCATCTTTTTTACAGCAGTGTAGTATTTCATTATGTAGATGTACCACAGTTTTCTAATCCACTCATCTGCTGATGGGCACTTAGGCTGTTTCCAATTCTTAGCTATGGTAAATTGTGCTGCTATGAACATAGGAGTGTATATATCCTTTCTATCCTTTCTGATTGGTGTTTCTGATTTCTTGGGATATATTCCTAGAAGTAGGACTACTGGGTCAAATGGGAGTTCCATTTTTAATTTTTTGAGGAAACTCCATACTGTTTTCCAAATAAATAATTAATATTTAAAATTATCATTGTTAAAGTAAAACTTCAAAATGCACCTAGAATTAATTGCTTGTTCAACATATAAATTTTTTTTTTATTTTGCATTTATGTTGGTCAAATTGCTAAAAGTGTGTCCAAAAGCATCCTCAGTTGAACATTGGGACACATGTTATTTAATAAAGTTCATGTCTTTGTTTAATGAGAAAATATTATGTCTGGTTACCTTGATTTTGGTTTTTCTGTTGAAATCAATCTTCTTTTGATAATTCAGATCTTGGATATTTTTCTGACTTCATATAGTAATATTCCACAGCATACACATCTTTTTCTCTCTGTGTTTTTCTGTTACAGTATTTACAAAGATCTGTAGCCTATAGTGAACATTCAAAAACTGAAAATACCAGTGATCATTATTAGGAAGTATTGAAATTATCTAACATTCTGATCTCCCAGCAAGTTAGCAAGTTTTATAGAATCATGCATGAAAATTACCAATTAAGGACTCATTTTGTTTCCAAAACATATGTAATTTTATAGAATACTACTCATAGGATTTGTATGACATGTACTCTTCATATAAACTTACTAATTTATTTCAATTTGCAAAAATAACTTATTATTAACAAAAGTTGGGGCCATAAAAATACACTTATAACATGACCGTAGCTACAAGCACATGGTTGGATTGTGACCACTCGATTCTACATGCTCCTGACCTGTTCCCAGAAATGTCAACCTTAATATTTGACTCTATTTGTTAGCATTTCCTATACTTGCTTTCGACTTGACATCAGGAGCTTCCACGAATCCAGTGATGTCTCCAGTTGATTGTTGGGCTTTAATTCTCACAGGAGAATTTTGGTAAATTGTCCCTGTTTTCTCAGTTTCTCAACTGATTTTTCTATGGATTCAGAATTCATAAAAAAGCACAAATTCCCTGAGAAAATGCTGGGAAGAAATTTCCACATGGAAATGCTATGATCAAGCAATCCCCCACCCCTTCCCCC
>NW_005353838.1:11002890-11018390 GCF_000412655.1 Myotis brandtii | reverse complement strand
CTCCCCCTCCCCTCCCCCACAATACTTCTTACTACAGCTTTCTGCTTATCTTCAAAATACTGTGTTCTCTAATTGGCCCAGCTCATCTCCATTGTCACTTCTTTATAGCGGTTCTCAACCTGTGGGTCGAGACCCCTTTGGGGGTCGAACAACCCTTTCACAGGGGTCGCCTAAATACATCTTGCATATCAGATATTTACATTACGATTCATAACAATAGCAACATTACAGTTATGAAGTAGCAACAAAAATAATTTTATGGTTGGGGGTCACCACAACATGAGGAACTGTATTAAAGGGTCGCGGCATTAGGAAGGTTGAGAACCTGAAGAGAATCTCCAGGCTCTTCTTGGATCAGATGCTTATCTCTAGTCCAAACAGCTGTGGCTTAGAGGAAATGAGGTCAAGCCTGTAGCCTGCTGCCTCAGCTCTAATTTAAGAGTAGGGCAACTTTTGCTCAGTTTGTGGGCAAGCTGGGCACAGTGGTGTAGTACTCACTACAGCTTCCTTTGGGGGGAAATATCTGTGAACTGATCTAACAAAATATCATTGCCTTGTGCAGTGGATCCCCTAACCCTCTAGGTTTTTTTGTTGCTCAGCACCTGTATACATACTGAAGACTAAAACTGAGGTAGAGCCAGACTGCTCTGCATATCAAAGAGAGGGGAAGGCATATAGAATTTGGGTATTTGGGGAGGGAAACCCAGAAAACAGGGCCAGGGAAGGTGAGGACAATGTTAAGAGAAGAGGCCAGGAAAAAAGAACTCCTGTTGGAAGCACAACCAAGGAAGGGACTTTAAATCAACAGAAGAAACATGAAAGTAAGAATTGTGTGTCTTTCCTTCCAGTGACATATTCTTTTCCTTTGGTTTATTTTTTCCATTCTTTTCCCTCTTTGCTTTTTTTACATAGTTATAAAATGATGTTAAAACAGTCTTTTGGGTCTCCTCCAAAATGTCTACCTACTCCCTTCTTCTATGCGGATAAGAGCTCCTGACTTTTCCATACACAGGGCCATCCAGACTGGAAATTACATTTCCCAGCATTCTTTGCAGTTAGGAGTGGCCTCTTGACTGAGTGAGACCAGAGGTATCTATGCAGGAGGGTCATGTGGCAACTTCTGAGACTTGTCCTTCATAGACAGTACCAGTGCTCTTTGCCTTTTTTTGTTAATCTCTTCCTCCATCCGACTGCCTGAAACACAGGCACCTCCATCTTCAGCTTTGAGGCTGAGTCCATGCAGAGTAGAACAAGATTAATGTCTGTGTGCTATCAGCATACCAGCCCTGGACAGCCAAATGGATTTTCATTTAACAGAGGAATAAACTTCTGTCTACCTTAACCCACTGCTATTAGATTTTCTTCACACATATTTGCAATTAATCTTGAGTAATATAGGTGCATGAATTTTGCTATAGTCCACCCTTTTTGCTTAATACTATATAAGACATTTTTATTGCCAAATATCCTCTCTCTCTCTCTCTCTCTCTCTCTCTCTCTCTCTCTCTCATTTTTCTTTTATTTCAGAGAGGAAGGGAGAAGAAAAGAGTGATAGAAACATTGAGAAAGAATCATTGATCAGCTGCCTCCTGCAAAATCCCCACTGGGGATAGAGCCCCCAGCCTTGAAAGAATCATTGATCAGCTGCCTCCTGCAAAATCCCCGCTGGGGATAGAGCCCCCAGCCTGGGCATGTGCCCTGACCAGGAATTGAACCATGTCCTCCTTGTTCATAGATTGATGCTCAACCGCTGAGCCACACTGGCTAGGCTTGCCAAATATTTCTTGTAACTGAATGTTTGTGTTTTCCAAGATTCATAGGTTGAAATCCTAACCCCTAATATGATGGTATTAAGAGATAGGGCCTTGGGAGGTAAGTCATGAGGAGCCCCCATGAATGGAATTAGTACCTTTCTAAAAGAGACTCCAGCGAGCTCTCTCACCCCTTACACCATGTGAGGACACGGCGAGAAGACAGCCATCTATGAACTAGGAAGCAGGCGCCAGACACAGAGACACTGCTGGTGCCTTGATCTTGGCAGCATCTGGAATTATGAGAAATAATTTCTGTTGTTTATAAACCACCCAATCTCTGGTATGCTGTTATAGCAGCCTGAATGAATTAAGACAGTAATCATAATTTTTAATGGCTCTTTGCAATTTCATCTCATAAACATGCCATAATTTACATCAGCAATTCCTATTGAATGTTTAAGTTGGCATTTATTTATTTAGCTCTAAAAGCTTTCTAGTTTTAATATACCCATCCCTATTAGAAACACTAATACAAGACGGGGGTAATTATCTTTGTGGCTATCCAGTTACCATGACTATTTACTCAGAAACATTCTTATCTCCTTTTGATTTGTGCTGCTATCTGATATTAAATTCTTATACTATTGTTTTCTGGTTTGTTTATTCTAGTCCATTAATCAATTAATCTAGCTATTATTAGGCCAATATCTTATTTTAAATATTACACCTATAAAATGGTCTATCTACAAATAATATGTTAAAATACTTATAACTTTTTTGGAGGGCTTGGGTCAGTCTATTTTATCCACATATCTTATAACCACACTTTTCTTTTTTAGAGCTGAGTCTGTTACTTTTTAAAACATGCTAATAATAATTATACCTTGTTTTCTCTCTAAACAGTATTTACTTCACAGCTCCTTCAAATGTATTGTTTCATTTGAATTCTAAATGGAGTTGTTATGACATTACTCAGATTAGCCACATTTAACCACTCAATCTTCCAAAATTTGAAACCAAAGGATTTTAAAAGGAGGTTACAGGCAGGCTGGCTGAAATTGTTCTGAAATGCTCCTAAGGAGACAGCTGTCAACTCTCTTGGCTACAGCCCGCAGTGCTCACTGCAGATTATTGATGGTTCCGCAGTCGGGTCAGAGCCTGTTAGCCTCTTGCTAACTTTGGTTGCAGCTGTCTGCAGTCACGCTGAGCATGTGAGGTCCAGCCGCACAGCCATCCACCTACTGCTCTCCGCCTGCTTTAAAAATAAATCCCTATAAAGTAGGACAAGTGATTGAAGCTTTGTAATGTTTCAGCTCGGGGCCTCCACTCTGATCTTAAATTGATGAAGCATTAGTAGATGTGCTTAGAAAAGAGGTGAGAAGCTGTTGTTTGAATAATAAAACATGAGAGAGACATTTTACAGATTTTCAGTTTGTACTGCTGACAGCAGGATGATGTACCATAGTCAGAGTTCATTCAACCCACTTCTCAGAATAGCATCGATTGTGTGCAAAGGGATATGGAAGGAATATATTCTTCTGTACTTTAGGCGCTTTAGCTACCAATAAGATGTGGTTCAAGCATGAGAAAAAAGAAATTCAAGCAATTTTTAAGATAATGTACTTCTTAGAAAACCTTAAGTGCCCGATAGATTTGCTGGAAACGCTCTATAACTACATATCTCTAAAAAGTTTTTAGATGTTATAAGGAAAAGGTCATAGCCACTGTCATCAGTAGCATGAAAGTAAAATGGAAGTTTATAAGGTGGAATTTAAGAAATTATATTTTACATTCAGGCAGTCCAAAACAGAAAGAGGCATTAGGTAGAGATAACGATCAGTTGGAAAGGAATGGTCAAGGGCACTTATCAAGCCAAAAAATAGTCCTAGCATAAGTCAATCTGCGTATACAAGGGATTTTAGGAACAAGAAAATGAAAGGGAAGAGTAGAAGGTTGCTCTAAATCAGTTTCCCAAGTTGGTGCCATCTGAATAAATTGCCACAGGATAGGAACACATGTGCCATGAAGAAAGTGTTCCGTGCTCACGTCGGTTAGGGAGATGCTGGATTAAGCACATTTCTACACGACAGGACTTCCTGAGCCTTCAGTAGACCAAAATAGATTGTGCACCTCCAAAAAGGGCTTTAGGACGCAGCAATTTCCCAAACTTACTTGACCTCGACTGAGGTGAGCTATTTCCATCTCCTGGAACACTGGCTTGGAAAATACAGCTCAAAAGAAACATGCAGTCATTCAGACATATTTTGCTAAGAGTCAGGCATGCCAAGAGAGCACATTAACACTTTCTTTGATATCTTGCAGAGAGAAAATTCAACACTGCTGTGGTGCCACCCTTAGTTATTAAACTGGTCCTCAGGAACTGTGAAATTGCTTTTTAACATTCAGAGAGTACATGAAAATTGTCTCAAAACAGAAGTTTAAATTGAACTCCTTTAAATTAAATTGTCTTTTTAAAAGAGAAGCGTTCCATTGCAGAGTTGTATGTTTGTTCCTTTTGTAAAACAGTAGAATTTTAGACTTGGGGAAGATCTTAAAAGAACAATAAGTTTAGCCAATCCTCTGATTTTACAGATGGGGAAACTGAAGCCCAGATTAGTTAAGGGGTTTGTCCAGGATTACTCAGTTAGTTAGGAGTCTAATGTAAGGCAAGCCCCCAGTTCTGATAACTCTCATACCACACTCTCTTAGTCTCATAAGTCCCAAACAGCAAGCCAGTTATTTTTTTTTTAGAAAATTAAGCACATAAAGAGAAAAATGAAAATTAATTTACTCAGTGCTTCACCTCACAACTCCCTCCAGAATGAATAGTTTATCTTTTTATTTCATGTCCAGACATCTGTACTTCTCTAATTTTATTCAAAACTGTATTCTTCATCTGTTAATTTATTCTCTCAATGTTAAATGAGCACTGCCTCTGTGTCTGTCATACACAATGTGAGTCTCTGCTCTCACATTGCTCAGTCCGGTGGGAGAGAAAGAAGATTCTGTGACAAGTGCCATGACAGAAGTTAGGGAATTCAAGGGCCATATTTTTTAAAATATATTTTTATTATTTCAGAGAGGAAGAGAAAGGGAAGAGAAAGGGAGGGATAGAAGTATCACTGATGAGAGAGAATCATTGATAGGCTGCCTCCTGCAAGCCCCACACTGGGGATCCAGCCCGCAACTCGGGCATGTGTCCCAATCAGGATTCCAACTGTGACCTCCTGGTTCATAGGTCTCATAGGTTGACACTCAACCCCTGAGCCACACTGGCGAGGCATATTTCTTGATTGTGAGAAATCAAGAGTGGTTTTCTAGAAGGGTGAAAAATCTTAACTGAGTCTCTTAAGGGGCAAATAAGAGTAAGGCAGACGTATAATGTGTGGTTGTCATGACAACAGCACAAAGCATAAAAGTGGCCAAAGTATTTAGCATGTATGAGAGGTGACAGGGAGCAAGGCAGGCAAATAAGTTTGGAGACATAGAGAAACACCGGATCATAAAGGCTTTGTATGCAATGCTAGAGATTCTGGATCACACATAAAAAAGGTCCAAAGACAGCAATGTGAAGGGATTAGAGCATAAAGGCTTTGTATGCAATGCTAGAGATTCTGGATCGCACATGAAAAAGGTCCATGGAGAAGGGATTAGAATGAAGGAAGGCAAGAGGCTATGGCAGTGGTCCAAGGGAAAAGTGATGAGGGCCTGAAATATGACATGAGAGCAAGAATAGAAGCAGGGAATCTCTTCCCTGAAGAGAGATAAATGTGGCCTAGAAGTAGGAGGTAAAGTGAAGACAGAGAGTGGATTGGTTTGGTATTTCTTTTAGAGGTAATAATATCACAGGACTTGCTATTAGACTAGACAGTATAGGTGTAAACATTAAGGAGAGAAAGGAACTAAAGATAACTTCCAGATTTCTGGCTTAAACATCTAGGTAGATGAAGGTGCCCTGTTGAGCTACAGAGCTAAGAGACAAGCTATATTAGGAGAAAACATGTTTGGGCATGTTAAGTGAGACATTCAAGAGCATGGCAAGTTAACAATTAGATACACAAGAGTTGAGTGCAGAAGAGAGGTTTGGACTAGAGACGTTAATCTGGAAATCCTCAGCATATAACACAGATTCTATGTTTAAAGTCATGAAATAGATGGGATTCTCTCTGGAGAACAAGTGCAGAAAGAAGAGCAGGCTCAAGGCACAGACTATCACGGTCAGGAAGACAAGAGGGTGCCAAACCAGAAGACCCAAGAATGGTCCAAGAGGTGGGAGTAAAGTAAGATAGGACCTGAAATGTCTATCAGACTTATGAACTAGGAGCTCAGGGTTAGAGGAATGAACAGAAGAAGAAAAAAAATAAGATTTAGGAAATACAAGAGAAAGAGGTGGAACTGTGGCATTGGCAAGGAAATAAGGAAAGATTGGAGGTGGGTAGGGTCACAAACTTGACATGGAAGGGCAGGAAATTGAAGGATTTTTGTTCCCCTGAAACTCTTCTTTTCTTTTTAAAATAGAAGCAAGTTTGTCTTCTGAGACAAAGAGGGAGGTAGTGTAATTCAGGGGGTTTAACTAGACTTGTGAAGATAAATAAATAAATGTTGTGGGTAAAGAATGAGGGAGCCATCAACAGTGGACTCATAGAATGATTGTTGAGCACCATTGAAGGCCCAGCTAAAATGGGACTTCCAAGATGCTGAGAGGGCACTGGTCCATTCTCTATAAATGTATACAAGGGAAACTGTGGTATGTAGACTGAGCTAATTGTTATAGAGAACTGATGAGCATCTAGGCTTGTCTTCCTTTTGGTTAATGACGCATATCTCAGGTAGACCTGTTAAGTAGAGATAAGCAATCATAACTCAAATCAGCACTGTTCACCTGGTACTGCTGGTACCTGGACTGCAGTTTGTGTGCAGAGAAGGAAATCAGCATTGTAATCCTATGAACCTGAAGATCAAAATGACCCAAGGGTCTGTGACCTCCCCTCTCACGGATCCAAAAAGTGTTGATGATTTGTCTGTCCAGCGTTTTGCTTTTGTTAGGGTAGAGTGGTGACTTCCCAGCTTCTTACATGTGCAAGCAGGAACCAGAAGTCTATAAATTTTAGATGTGAGATCTATGTGGCTTGTCTTTTTATTCTTAATAACATTTGATAAAGAAAAGTTTATCACTTTAATGTTATCCCATTTATAACTTGTTTCTTTATGGTTACCATTTTTTACATTTCTTTAATTAAATTTTTGCCTATCCCAAGCTTAAGAAGATACTGTCCTAAGTTTTCTTATAAAACTTGTAGAAAGAAGGGTTAGATCTTTAATGCATTTGGAGTTGAGTTCTGTGTATGATGGAGGTCAGAGAGTCAGGATTCATGTTTTTCCACATCAGAAATCCAGCTGAAACAGCATAGTTTATGGAAAAGACTACCTTTCCCCACTGCAGTCATGTCACCTGTGTCATAAACACATGACAGACGTGACTAGACCCAGGATGTGAGTTCCTTTTCTGTTCTCTCCAGTACCTGCACAGGGTGGGCCTTCTGTAGGCATTCTATGGCTGGATGGATATCTGAACAAACTCAGTACAACTGAGCAGAAAATGCTCCGGACCCTTCAGACCCTCAGGGCAACCAGAGGCCACTGAGCAGTAGTCCTACTGCCCATGACCTCATTCCTCTGCTCTGTCCTGACCTCATTGCCAATCACAAAACCATCATAAAGTTGATGACTTAAAGTTTTATGATATAGGTCTCAATTGGCCTCAAAAGCCAAAACAAAACAAACAAACAAACAAAACCTACTCAAGGGTCATAGTCTCAATATTATAGATTTCATTGCCTTGTGACTTTATCACAATAGATGATTGATATGTTTACCTTCCTTGTTGAACACTGTAAACCTAAAATTTACTCATACAAAAATTCTTTTCTGATAGTCAAGTTTCTCTTTGTTTTTTAGCTGAACTGTACTCCAAAATATAAATTGGAGGCATCAAAGAGAGTGATAATGCTATTAGGCATAACATGGAGTGGGGAGTAAGTAATTAAGAGTGAGAAAGTGCATTTCAGAGAGAAATTTGAGCTAAATAAAAGGAATTTTTCAATTGTATTCCCATCAAAATAAAAATCTGTAGTTCATTATGTATTTGTATAAACTACATATGAATATATGTTGATATACTTACACCTCCTAATTTGTAAGTGCTCAATAAATGCTATCATGACCATTGAATATTTATTTTCTCCAGTTTCTGGATTAGGCAATACAGAAGTCCCCCTTGCAAATGGACGCCTTCATAGTGTCCTCACAGGGTCTTTCCTCTGTGCTTCTGTGTCCAAATTTCCCCTTTCTTATAAGGACACAATTTAGCCCATAACATTGGACACAATTGAGCCCAATTTAAATTAATTTTTTAAAAAGTTCTTCACATATTCCTTGAGTCCATGTTGGAGTTTAATGTATAACTTTAAAGAGAATGCAAACCTACTAATGGGACATAAAGTAAAATATATTTGTCTTTAGTAGAATTGCAACAAAGCTACAATAAACATTATTTGAAGTCGCTGCCTTTTCAATATTAGAAAACAAAAGTTTGATTAGCAAAGCGAGCCTTTGAGCCCTGTGTTGCAACCACAGGCCTTTTCAGATAAAGCACTTAGGTTAATTAGCTCCTTCTATTGTTCTGTAAATAGAACAAAGATACAGGATCTATTTTAACTCCATTATATTGTGTATGAATCTATGTATAAATCATGGGGAGCAAAATATATGATTCCTATTCATGGTATAAATGTATTCAGTTTGGTTTTACTTATTACATTTTGTTAGGATAATATATTTCAGATATAAGATTAAAGGATAATTTTCTATTTTTGGCTTGAGAATGATAATTATTTGTCTGTAATAAAGGTCAGATGATGAATGGGTTTGGAGGAATTTTAATTCTCTACTAAAACCCAAAGCAAAAAAGTTCATTTAAAATATCATGAAAGAGTACTTCATATTTCTTATTTTTTTTAAATTATATTTTTATTGACTTCAGAGAGGAAGGGAGAGGGAGAGTTAGAAACATCAGTGATGAGAGAGAATCTTTGGTTGGCTGCCTCCTGCATGCCCCCCAGCTGCAACCCGGGCATGTGCCCTTGACTGGAATTGAACCTGGAACCCTTGAGTCCACAGGCCGAGGCTCTATCCACTGAACCAAACCGACTAGGCCCATGTTTCTTATTGTATTTCACATTTTGTGGAGCAAAGGAAACTATAGTTTGGGCTAACTTCTTAAGCATTTAGTACATTTTATAAAAATGGGAATGTGTGTTTGAATATCTGTTATGTTTTCTAAAAATATTTCTCAAGTACAAATTAATATTTATCTCTCCAAATAATACCTGTCCTCTTCCTCTGCCCCACCCCCATTTTTTAAAGAAAATACAGATCACAGAAGATAAAGCAAAACCAAATGATTTGACTTTACAGCTGGTGAAATTTCAGTCTCAGAGCTGTCCTGTGCTCCTGTTTAAATATTTGCTTATAAAGATGCATTTAGGAAATGTCTGCTACCATGTATTAATTTCACAGCGGGCAATACTGTCAGTCAATTAGATTGTCCCATTTTTTCCAGCCTATTTTTTCAAGTTGCAAATTCTAAAATAGCATGTCATTACCATCAACTACCAAGTAGAATGATTTAATTTTAAATCCTTTCTCCATTCACTTACCGAAGAAATGATTCTGTGATAAATTTGACCTTTTATCAGCATAATTGCCAAATAATTACCAGTGATAAATGACTATCATCTGAAATATTATAACTAATCATTGAATGCATACATTTCATATGAGCCAGGAACTATATATTTTCTATAAAATATTAGAAATATTTATTTCATCTATTCAACATATACTTATCAAGTGCCTACTATGTGCCAGAAACTGCCATCATTGCCATCATGAAGTTTATGTTCCTAAACTAAATAAAACAAATAAGTGATGTAGTATATTAGAAGGTATTAAGGGCTAAGGGGAAAAAAATAAAAGCAGGGAAAGGGAATTGAGAATATGTGTGTGAGGGTAAGAGTGCAATTTTAAATAGGATGGTCAGAGAAGAAGTGATGTAGTATATTAGAAGGTATTAAGGGCTAAGGGAAAAAAAAATAAAAGCAGGGAAAGGAAATTGAGAATATGTGTGTGTGAGGTTAAGAGTGCAATTTTAAATAGGATGGTCAGAGAAGGTGCCACCTATGCAAAGGAGGTGAGGAAGGGAGTGAAGCATGTAGCTATCAGGAGGAGGTCAAGGTGACCAACCATTCTAGCTTGTCCGAGACTAAGAGGTTTCCCAGGATGCATCCTGCTGCTAAAACCAAGGCAGTCCCACACCAGGCAAACCAGACAGTGGATCACCTCAGCAGTGTTCCAGATACAGGAAAGAGGCAGAACAAAGGCTTTGAGATGGGAGCATGCCTGGCAGTTCAAGGAGCTAGTAAGGCCAAGCAGTGAAAGAGGGGATGAGGTCAGTAAAATGAAAGGTCATATCAATTAGGGCCTTGTTGTGGATAGGCACTGCACCCCAATCCTCTCCCCAAGGTTGATGCACCCAGCCCTAGCAACTGCCCATGGGTTCACGGTGTGTCTTTCCATGGTCCTTGCCCTTGGCTGCAGAGAACTGCCTCCCCTAAAGTTGTGTGCCTTTCAGGAAGCAGCCCATGACTAATGATGAGCTAATGTGGAATGAAATGGCCTATCCTCCTTTTCTCAATTCGGTCCACCTTAGTATGTGTTATGTGCCATTGAGTCAACTCTGACTCCTGGTGGCTCTATGAATGAGTGATGTCCACCATGTCCGGTCCTCAACAGCCCTGCTCAGCCACTCATGCCGACTTTTATGGAGTCAATCCATCTCATCTTTGGTCTTCCTCGTTTCCTGCTGCCTTCTATTTTTCGCAGCATTATTGTCTTTTCCAAAGAACTCTGCCTTCTGCTGATACGCTGAAAGGAGGGCAGTCTCAGTGTTGTCATTTTTACTTCCAGCGATGTTTCAGGCTGAATTTGCATCACCTTGAGCACTTTACGCTTGTGGGAAATTAAGGCAATGGTCCTATGGTTACTACACTCATTGGCATCTCCGTTCTTGAAGAGCGGGACATTTATTGAATGTTTCCCATCTGTAGGCTTTTGTTTTATTTTCCATATTTGTTAACATATTCTTGTTAGGATTTTGACAGATTCGGTCTCTGCGGCTTGAAATAATTCTATTGCTATCCCATCTCCCTCTGGTAATTTATTTCTTTCCAGTACTTTTGGGTCAGCTTTTACTTCATTTTCTAGAACTACAGGTTCTTCTTAAGAATCATCTTCAAAGGTATCTGTCATCCTTTTGTCTCTGCGGTATAGATTTTCAATATACTGTTTGCATCTTCCCTTTACATTCTCCTCATCAGATAATGAGCATTTTTGTTGGTCATTCAGCATTCCTGTCTAGGTTTAAATTTCCCTTTTATTTCTTGAATCTTCTGATAAAAATCTTTTTTTCTTTTTTTGTTGTTCTCTTCTATCCTTATACTGACTACTATAAATAGTTCTCTTTACCTATACATGATAGTCATTGAAAAACTGTGTTAAGGATTCTAACCCACTTTTGTCACCTTTAACTTTTGCCTGTCTTTAATAACTTTTCATGTTTCTTTTGTCATCCATCTCGATTTTTCTTTCCTTCTTACTTCTGGAATTATCTTTTCACATTCTTCCCTATTAGAAATATTATTAATATTTCTAGCTTCAGGCTATAGTTCCGGTTCTTGTTCAATTAAGTTTAACAATTCAAATCTATATTTTACGTGGATTTCAAATCCACCAGGAATGTTATATATGTTCTATTTTGTTTCTACAATTCTTGCAGAGCTCTTCTTCAGATTTACTCTAATGTTTGATATCAGCAGTTCATGGTTAGCACAGTCTGATCCAGGTCTTGTTTTGGCAAAGAGAATACAGCCTCTTCATCTCCTGCTTCCAATGACATAGTCTACTTGATTTCTGTATTGGCCATCTGGTGATGTCCTTGTATACAGTCATCTTGTTGTTCAAAGCATGTGATTTTGATGGACAAGTTGTTGGCTTCAAAGAGATCATGAGCCAATCTTCTGCTTAATTTCTGACCCCTAGTCTAAAATTTCCAATGATTCTGTTTTATTTCCTACTTTTGTGTTCCACTCATCTGTATTTGTCAGCATGTCTTGTTTTGGTGTGTGATTAATTTCTTCTTGGATACTTGCATAAAAGCTTTCAATTTCATCTTCTTCAGCTTCTGCAGTTGGCACATATACTTGAATGGTGGCTATGTTACTAGGTTTTCCTAGAAGTCTGACTGACATTATTTGGTCAGACCTTGCATTGTAGCCCCTGGCTGTGCTGTGTTTTGCTTCAGTAGTCAAGTCACTCTGTTTCCTCTGAGTTTGTCATTTCAAGAGTAAAACACTTTGTAGAGGTTTCTGAAAATGTCCCATTTCACTACATTTTTGTTCACAAACACCAAGCACTGCATTATTTAGACATTTCATTTCTTGCATTACACTTTCCAGTTTACCTTGGCTCATGCTTCGTACGTTCTATGTTCTGATTTTATGCGTTGTGCAGTATTATACTTTCCTTTCGCCTTTGTGCACATCGGCCACTTTGGACAAGTTGTGTCATTAGCAATAATGCTATTCGTACTCTCTGCTCTTGCCTAGTAACTGAGAGCCTGCTGACCTGGGAGTCTCATCTTTCAGCACTAGCTCATGTTTCATTTTGGATTGTCCCATCATAGGGTTTTCAGGATAAAAATGAAAAAAAAACACACACACACACAAAAAAACTAAAAGGAGCTTAGATGTCCCCTTAAAATTGGCTGAGGCCTCCTTTGTAACCAACTGCAGTTAAGCTTTTTCCCTTTGCCTCACTTTTTTACAGATCTATTTTCTGAGCGCATTCCCCAATAAACTTTCCAGATGCATCTGTGTTTAGAGAACCCAAGCTAAGACAGGCCTTGAAAGTGATTATGAGAGATGTGAAGCCTTTGAAGACTTTTGAAAGAAACTGAAACCTGAGATAATTTCTCTCTCTCTCTCTCTCTCTCTCTCTCTCTCTCTCTCCTCCTCCTCCCCCCCAGAAAAATATACAAAGCTTTCGTCTCTCTCTCTCCTCCTCCTCCTCCTCCTCCTCCTCCCCCCAGAAAAATATACAAAGCTTTCTTAATTGTCTATTTCTGTTTATTTTTCTTAACTTCACTGAGATTATTGCATATGATGAAAGAATTGGGCCATAACCCAATTGGAAATTTTAAATCTGTTAAATAGTTGGCATTTCCCTTTGTGTCTCAAAATATGAGAAATGGGTGGACCAACTTTTAAACATATGCAGAGAAGTTCATTTGTTCCTGGATAGATTACATCTTACATTGAATTCCATTGTATTGTTGGGACTCCAGTAGTTGTTTTAAGTAAAGTAGGTACATCAAAGTGCAACAAGTAAAAGGGAAGTAAGTGCCCTCAAGGATTTTATTTTATTCTTCTATGAGCCATTGCATTAAAAAATGTTCAGTGATAAATGGCTTACTCCAGCCTATCTCAGGACCTTAATTTCCTGTGGGACCGGTGTTTGTAAGTAATGGTAAAAGAGATGATGAAACCTCAGATGGAAAAACAACTATTTCCTTCTTTCCAGTTACACACACCAACTCAAATGTCCAGCTACCCAGTCTTCACTGTAGAGTTTCTAGGCAAATAGTGGACTCCAAATTCATATGATCTAGGAAAATAGTAAATAGGAAAATGTTAAGTAAGCTCATCTTATTATGTGCATGAGGAGGTCTTTTGTCCCTCAGTTCAAAATGTTGCTTTTATGGTTTCAGTGGAAAAGTCTCCCTACATATGAGTTTTTTCTAAGCATTTATGAAATTTCCATGTAATTAACAATTTCTAGAGACTAATATGGTTAATTATACATACGGTAAAATCCAAGCTAATCATTAATTTTTTTGTATTTTTCTTTACATAGGATGGCATTAAATATCAAGTAAAAACACCATGACAAGTTAAAGAGAGACCACAGAAGGAAGGAAAAAGCTTTACATTTTAGTACCTTTAATAGCACTATTTTCCTGCTTTTTCAACAAGGGCTCTTCCTATTTATATTGTACTAGGCCCCATAAATTATGCATTTGGCCCTCAGTATTTGTGTGAGAGGGAGAGGTGGATAAGAAAAGAGAGAGAAGGCACACATCCAAGTGTTTCAACTCAGGAGATAAATATAAACTGATTATGTATGTGCCAGGCACACAGCCCTGTACTAGGCCTGGATACCAATCTGAAGACAGAGTGCACTTTGGCTAGTGGAGAATGATGAGTCATATCTAAAACTTGTTGAGTTTAAAATAACAGCAGAACTTTCAAGTAGAAATATCTAAAAAATAGCTTATTTCGTGTTGTGCAACTAAAAAACATTAAGTTGGAAATATCAATTTGAAAGTAATTTGCATAGAGTAATAGATGTTATAATAGCAATACAAAAATGAAATATGTAAGACTAAACTATAAATATGTATCATTTATACAAAGCAAAACCAAAGGCACTACTGAAGGACACTGGAACAGAAGACTCAAACAAATCAAAAACACATTATGTTCTTGGATTGGAAGACTCAACACCATAAATATATCAGTTCTCAAATTAATCTGTAAGTTTAACCTGATCCCAATCAATATAACAATAAGAACTTTTAAAATTTAGAACTGGACAAGATGATTCTAAATTTATGTGTAAAATTTCATATGCAAGAATATCTTGGCCTGACTGGTTTGGCTCAGTGGATAGAGCGTCGGCCTGCGGACTGAAGGGTCCCGGGTTCGATTCCGGTCAAGGGCACGTACGTTGGTTGCAGGTTATCCCGGCCCTGGTTGGGGTGCGTGCAGGAGGCAACCAATCAATGTGTCTCTTTCACATTGATGTTTCTCTCTGTCTCTGTCCCTTCCACTCTTTCTCTAAAAAAAAAAGCAGGATATAAATAACATTCTATATAGGGTATGAAAAAAATTTCCAAAAATATGCACATATGCATAGCTCACACATTCTTAATTTTATTTTTTTAATTATAGTTGACATTCAATATTATTTTATACTAGAGGCCCCGGCCTGTGCTCTCTCGCAGTCCCAGAGCCCTCAAGGGATGTCCGACTGCTGCAGAGGCCAGAGAGGCTCCCACCACTGCCGCTGCACTCGCCAGCCATAAGGCTGGCTTCTGGATGAGCAGCACTCCCCATGTGGGAGCGCACTGACCACCAGGGGCAGCTCCTGCATTGAGCATCTGCCCCCTGGTGGTCAGTGCATATCATAACAACTGGTTGACTTTGCCCCTTGGTGGTCAGTGCTCGTCATAGTGAGCAGTTGAGCACCCTTAGCATATCATTAGCATATTACATTTTGATTGGTTGAACGGACAACTGGACATCCGGACACATAGCATATTAGGCTTTTATTATATAGGACTAGAGGCCTGGTGCACAAAAATTTGTGCACTTGGGAGGGGGGTCCCCTCAGCCCGGCCTGTGCCCTCTCGCAGTCTGGGACCCCTCAAGGGATGACCACCTGCTTAGGCCTGCTCCCCGAGGGATTGGGCCTAAGATGGCAATCAGACATCCCTCTGGCAGCCCGGCAGCCCTCGGGGGATGTCCACTTGCCAGCGGGGAGCAGACCTAAGCTGCAGTCAGACATCCT
>NW_005353838.1:10989275-11002674 GCF_000412655.1 Myotis brandtii | reverse complement strand
CCTTTTACTATATAGGATAGAGGCCTGGTGCACGGGTGGGGGCCGGCTGGTTTGCCCTGAAGGGTGTCCTGGATCAGGGTGGGGGTCCCGCTTGGGTGCCTGGCCAGCCTGGGTAAGGGGCTGATGGCTATTTGCAGCTAGTCACACCCCCTTCAGGGTGGGGGTCCCCACTGGGGTGCCTGGCCAGCCTGGATGAGGGGCTGAGGGCTGTTTTCAGGCTGGCTGGCAACCGAAGCTCCCAGCCTCTCCTTTTTTTCTTTTTTCTTTTTTATTCTGAGATTTATTTACCTTCTCTAATTGAAACTTTGTTGCTGTCACTGGAGCTGAGAGCTGGCTCTTACTCGCTCCAGCTCTGAGGCCATGGCCTGCTGAAAGCAGGTATCTGGGGTTTGCTTAGCTTCTATAATTGAAACTTTGTTGCTTTCGGAGCTTAGAGTCGGGCCGCGGCAGGTGGGGAACCTTGGCTTCCTCCATCACTGGAGCAAGCAAGCCTCCTGCTCGCTTCAGCTGCGTGGCTGCTGGCTGCCATCTTGGTTGGCGGTTAATTTGCATATCACCCTGATTAGCCAATGGGAAGCGTAGCGAAGTTACGGTCAATTACCCTTTTGTCTTTTATTAGATAGGATTAGTTTCAAGTGTATAGCATATTGCTTAGACATTTATTTAATTTATGAAGTAATCTACCCTATAAGTCTAGTACTCACCTGGTACCATACATATTTATTACAATATTATTAATTACACTAGAGGCCCGGTGCACAAATTCATGCACAGGTGAGGTTCCTCTGGGTGGCTTGCAGGCCTCGGGCCAAAACCCGCAGTCCAATGCTGCCTGCAGCTCCTACCTGTTGCTCCCACTCATCCCGGCCCACTGCGCCTTCTGCGGGCTTGCGCCCAATCAGTCCCAATCGGGAGAAAGGCGCACTGCCACAGCAGCGCTCGCCAGCCATGAGCCCTCCATCTGGCACCCTCCTAAGAGGAGTGACCTGCAGGATCGAGCTGAAAACAGTTTTCTGACATCCCCCAAGGGGCCCCAGATTGCAAGAGGGTGCAGACCAGGCTGAGGGACCCCACCAGTGCACGATCAGGCCAGGGAGGGTCTGCGGGAGGGCTCCAGGGTGTGTCCGACCCATATCACTCAGTCCCCATTGACCAGACCTCAGCAGCAAACTAATCTATTGGTCAGAGCATCTGCCCCCTGGGTGGTCAGTGTACGTCATAGTGAGCGGTTGAGTGGCCTTAGCATATTATTAGCATATTACGTGTTGATTGGTTGAACAGTCAACTGGTCACTAGACTACCGGACACTTAGCATATTAGGCTTTTATTATATAGGATTCCCTATGCTGTCCTTTACATCCTTGTGACTATTTTATAACTATCCATCTGTACTTCTCAATCCCTTCCCCTTTTTCACCCAGCCCCCCCACAACCCTCTCTTCTGGCAATCATCAGTTTGCTTGCTGTATCTATCAGTCTGTTTCTGTTTTGTTTGTTCACTTATTTTATTCCTTATATTCCACATGTAAGTGAAATCATCTGATAGTTGTCTTTTTCTGACTTATTTCACTTAGCATAGTATCTTCTCAGTCCATCCATGTTGTCACAAAGGTAAGATTTCATTCTGTTTATGGCAAAGTAATATTCTATTGTATACGGGCATAGGCAAAAGTGGGTTTACAGTTGTTCATATGAAAAGTAATACAACAAATTAATAAATAATAATTTATTTACAACTGTAAACCTACTTTTGCCCACCCCTATATATGTACCACTTCTTCTTTATCCAATGTATATCAATTGGGCACTTAGGTTGCTTCCATATCTGGGCTATTGTAAATAACACTGCAAAAAACACTGTTTTAGATTAATTCTGATAAATACCCAGAAGTGGAATGCTGGGTCATATGATAGTTCTATTTTTAATTTTTTGAGAAACCTCCATATTGTTTTTCTCAGTGGCTGAACCCATTTGCAATCCCACCAAGACAACACTGGGGTTCCCTTTACGACAAATTCTGGCCAACACTTGTTGTTTGTTGATTTTTTGATGATAGCCATTCTGACAGGTGTAAAGTGATATATCATTTCAGTTTTAAATTGCATTTCTTTGATGTTCAGTGATGTTGAGCATCTTTTTATAATCTACTAAAGACCCAGTGCACGAATTCGTGCACCAGTGGGGTCCCTCGGCATGGCCTGTGGGGATTGGGTCAAAACCAGCAGTCCAACGCAGCCCGCCTCTCCTACCTGCAGCTCCTGCTCATCCGGGCCCCGCTGCACCTGCTGCGGGCTCACACCCAGTCAGTCCTGATCAGGAGAGGCTCGTGCTGCCATAGCAGTGCTCGCCAGCTGTAAGCCTTGCATCTGGCGCCCATCCTGAGGGGTTGGGGGTGGGGTCCAGGAAGCAATCAACTTCCCAGGCGGTCAGGGGGATGCCCTTGCAGGTCCCGGGATCAGGATCCAACTGCTGACATTCACGCTGGTTGTCGGGAGCCACCTGGGGGCCACTTTTATATCATTTCTTCCTTGTGGAGTATCTAGGGAGGGGAAGTCAGTCCTGAGGCTGACTTCCAGGAGGCCGGCAGCACTGTTGGGATTGTGCTGGGCACTGGTCCATCAGTGCTTGGCCCATTCTTTGGAGATTGGACCTGCAGGACTATTGAGGGAGTGAGTGGCTGCCGCCAGGCTGGTGGTCTGCCTGGATGGGTTGGTCAGCTGAGCAGCACTCCCGCTGTGGGAGTGCACTGACCACCAGGGAGCAGCCCCTGCATTGAGTGTCTGCCCCCTGGTGGTTCAGTGCTTAGGCTTTTATATATATATAGATTGGCCATCTGTATGTCCTCTTTGGAGAAGTTTCTATTCAGGGCCTCTGCCCACTTTTTAATTGGATTGTTTTTTGTGTTTGTTTGTTTTTGGTTGTATAAATTCTTTATGAATTTTGGATAGTAACCCATTATTGGATATATTATTGATGAAAATCTCCCATTCAGGAGGTTGTCTTTTAGTTTTATTGATGGTTTCCTTTGCTGTCCAAAAATTTTTAGTTTGATGTAGTCCCATTTGTTTATTTTTTCTTTTATTTACCTTGCCTGAGGAGATATATAAACAAAAATATTTCTCTAAAAGCAATGTCAGAGTTTACCACCTATCTTTTTTTCTAGAAGTTTTATGCTTTCGAGTCTTACATTTAAGACTTTAATCCATTTTGAGTTTATTCTTGTATATGCCCCTTCCCTCTTCTCCCACACAATTTTCCCCATAGTAAATGGAATATTACTATTCTAATAGCTCAGACCAAAAACCCAGAGTTATTCCTGCATTCCTCTTTTTTTCCTGATACCCACATCTAATCTGTCTGGAAATGATGGGGCTCTATCTTTAACATACAATCAGAATCTAACCACTTCCTACCACCCCCACTGCCCCCATGTTGGTCCAAGCCACCATCGTGTCTGTCCTGAATAGTAGCTCTCACCTCTCAGTGGGTCTCTGTGCTTCTACCCTCCACCCACCATCCTGCTAGGCATTCAGAGCAGTCACAGTGAGTCTTTACAAATACAAACCCACCTATCACTCCTCTGCTCCAAACCATTTAAAGCTTTTTCAGTTTGCTCAGAGCAAAAGCCTGAGTCTTTATAATTCCCTAAAAGACCTTACACAATTTCTTTCTCCTTCATCCCCTTCCCCTTAACCTCCCTGCCCTGACAGGTAGGATTTCACCTCAGGGCCTTTGATTTGTTGATTCCTCTGTTTAAAATGCTCATCCCACTGGTTGCCAGGGCTGACCAGCAGACCCTGAGTGAAGGATGAATGATTACTCTGACACAGGATTGCTGTGAAATAGAGGGCTAAGGGACTGCCTGGCTAAAGGAACCAGACATCCTCGATCACCTGCCTTAACAGTTTGAGATAAAATTTATCTTTTAGATACAATCTGTAGGGTAAGTAATCTTTGGAGGACACAAGTGTCTGTAGTGTCCTTTAAGCAAGGACACCTAAAGATTAAGCATAAAGATTCTGGTAAACACCCAAGGGTCTGCACGTGCACAGACTTGTTTGGAAAGGTCAAGGAACAATTAGGGGCAGCCACCTTTAGCCAAACTCCCCTAAATCAGAATTTTGATAAACAGGGTGGGCTGCCTTCAGCCCACTCCTTTTTTAGGAATGTCTTCCTTACAAACTTTCCAACCAAGTCTCCTGTGCTCCCCCACAACTGGTGTCTGCACAGCTCCCTTGTTCACACCCCCTGCCTCCTCTCCATCCCCCCCACCCCCAGCCTTTGTTCCATGGTTACCTTGGGGAGGCCTTCCTGATTATCTAAAATCCAACCTGTCTCCCCTTCTCCATTGGTTGTCCCTCCTTTATTTTTTTCCATAGCATTTATCTGACAACTTAACATTTTACTTCTTTATCTATTTTGTCTGTCTCCCTCACTAGAATGCAAGTTCCAGAGGGTAGGGATTTTTGTTTTATCCACTGCTATATCCTCAATTCCTAATGCAAATATCTCACAATAGAAGGCACTCAATACATATTTATTTAATGAATGAACAATATTACTGACAGTACCTATTCTTGGCAAGGGTGTGGGAAAAGAAGCCAGCTCTACCATTTGGGAGGTAAGCATAATTAGGTGCAATATAGTTAGAGGTTCTTGCTCCTCCTCATGTCGAATGCATTTGCACTTAGACCTGCTCAGTTTCACTCATGCACATTACCTGCCTTCCCTCTGCAGGATGTTGAATTTTCTGGCCCACGGGTTCTTCTCTTTTGGATCCTCACTTAAAATGGCCCCCTCTATGCTCATGTACCCACAGCAAGAATACTCAAAATTCTCCTCCAAGTAGCATGTTTTTTAGTGCCTCTCAACCACTGTATACACTCTTTATTGTGTTTTTTCTCCCTTTTTCTAACCTATATAATCCTGACTCTTTCTGCTGGACTCAATTTCAGTGGCAAAGCCTCCAGGAAGCCTTCACTAGACAACTCGGCAGTGACTCTTTTCAGGGTCTCTATAGCATTTTGTGTAGAATTTAATGACAACTCCAGCAGTGGGTTCCATGCTGCATTGGAAAGTTTGGTTGGATTCCTGTCTCCCAATTAGACTGAGAGCAAACATAATATCCTTTTCACTGTCCATGTCTCTAAAGCAGCACCAACACTACATTTTTGGTTGCACAAACAAATAAGTCATTGAACATCTTTTCCCATGTTTGTGTTCTCTCTCACCTTTTCCAAGTAAAACGCTCAAAAGTTGGTCATATGACATGAAAATGACACATCTTCCTGTACACACCCAGGAACCCAGCATCTCCAAAAACTGTTCCAGAGTAAGATATTCTTCCTTGGAAGACTGTAGACATAATTTTTGTAAAGACACGACTTTCAGGATTGTTTCTCGAGAAGGTAAGTTGAGCAGCTGCAACAGTTCTTGTCCCAGATTTGCTGCCATCATTTAAATGGAAATGTCTAGGCTGTAATTTTTCTCTTTGTCAGGAATGCTGATAGAATATGTTTCTTGGTTTATTTGCATAATATCTGTACAAAAACTTTTGGAATAAAATGGTCAACTCGGGCCCACTCTGTGGTTGCCTTTCTTCAAGTCCCCAAACAGAGACATGCTTTTCATTCCCTCCCCCTTCCCCACATCTAAGATAGTATCAGTGAGGCCTGGACCTAGCTTGTGTCACATGTTTTGAGTACACTGATCCACAGGGCCGGAATCAAGTAACTCCACACCCTGAGAAGTGGCTCTAGCCCAGGATGACACAATCTGTATTTGTCAAATCTCCAGTTGAAATAAGAAAGTAATTGTTTAAAGGCTCTTTGTTGCATAATAATGTTTTATTCAGAAGGAGAGGAAAAGTTAGACTGATACAAAAGGCAATTCTTGCCTTTTTCTACTTTATCCCACAGCCAAATCAATTCTTTACTTTTGTGTTGCTGGTGCCTCCTCCAAGTTCATGCAACGGGATTTCTCCTGAGTGGCCTGCTGTTCAGCGGCTGGAGTCACAGCTGAATTTCACACACATCTCCAAGCAGCTGGAGAGAGTGACAGAGCGGAAGGAACCTGGCAATGGGTGGAGATTATTTTTAAATGTGGTTTGTCTCTATTTTGTTCAAGAACACAGAGCTCTTGTTTTCTTCACATGTAGATAAACAAGAGCGCCATTTCTGACCATGAGAGAATTGAAGCTAGCAAGAAACATTTTAGTCTCTGGCCTCAGATTTTAAGTCTAGAACAGAACATATCGCTTGATCTCTGAGGTAAATGTTCTTGACCTTTGTGTTCAGGCTGTGACTGGAGCATATTAGAAAAACAAAAGGCAACCTTGTGACTTGGACCAAGCTTGTTTTTCACATTCTTTTCTGTCTTACTAATAACTGGGACCTAGCCCTATACTAAAATACCATGCAACAGAGACTAAAGAACTTTCTCCATAACTAATACTTTCTAAATGAGACCTGAATATTTCACTAGGCAGGTTGAATTGGACAATTAAGTGCTTTTGTATCTTAAACTTTGAATAAAATATTTTTAGATCTAAATTTTCAAAACTATGATGCATGTAATAAGTAAAAATGCTCTGATCAAGCAAAATTGTATTTTTCTGCCATAATCATAAATAAATAGAAGGACTTTTCTAGGGTAGGGTTTTAAAGATGCGTTAACAAACTAGAAAAAAAGGTACTTGAGTGTAGGGTTTTAATATAAAATGAGACTAGAAATAATTTACATTCTAATGTTCATATTTGAGTGGGTAAAAACAAAATTCACAAAAATTTCCTTTTAGTGTGAGGTTTGGTTTTCTAAACCTATCTTGCACATATCTTGTGATGAGTAGTGTTTTTTGTCGGCCTGATGATCCTTTTCCCCCTTTTCCTGATGTTCCCCTAACTCCTTCAAAGGGAACTTCCTTCCATGATGGAAGCTTCCAGTTATGATACAGAACTCTCCCTTCCTTCCCCCCTTCCTCCTCCTCCCTCTCCCCCTCCCCCCCCCCCAAACAAACCCCAGGCCAATCTTGTTCTGCTGGCCCAGGTGTTTGAACATTCATGTGACCCAACATACCAGCCACCCCTGATATTTTTCTACATGAGCTATCCATAAGCTAGAGGATGTACACCCAGTGCTACCCGGGACTTGTCTTCTTGTAGTAAAACAGACGGGTTTGCTGCTGTTGGACAGATTGAAGATGAGTCAGAGAGGAGCAAGAAGGTACTGAGAAAGATGCTGACTTTACTTGGGTCTCTGAAGTCCCCCAAAATGCAGTTCTTTCTCCAATGCTCTTGAGCTACTTCAGTATTATTCCAGGAAATCCAGAGCATTGTTCCAGAAAAATCTATCATCCCTTTACTCCAATCCAGTTCAAATTGGCTTTGGTTCTTGCAACCAAAGAGTTCTGACTCAACAATACCTATTTGAACATATATAGTGTTGACATATAATGGTACTTTCTGAAATAAAATTTATTGGTGAGAACTATGAAAATTGGCAATGCTGTACTCTATTATGTAATGTATTATACATTGCCAGAAGTATTTAAAACAATTTTCCTGGACAATTTGCTTTTAACTTGGCACCTGTTAAACTCTATTACAAAGCTTATACTAATAAGAGTGACAGTAAATTAATGCTGAAATTAGGGACCTTTCCTTAGTCTGAAATTTTGTTTCATTTTCTATTATTCAGAACTAGAGGCCAGGTGCATGAAAATTCATGCACTGGAGGGGGGGGGTGTCCCTCAGCCTGGCCTGCTCACAGTCTGGGAGCCTACAGGGGCGGGAGGCAACCCGGCCATCAGGGGAAGGCGACGCCCCCATCACACCTCTGCTGCTGCCACTGCCAGCAGCACAAGTCTCGGCCGGCCCTGGTTACCTGAGCCTTAGGCAGCCCTGGGTGGCTGGGGGGCTGAGGGCGGGTCCGGCCACACTGTGGGCCTGCCACCCCTGGTAGGGCTGAAAGGACTGGGGGACTCCAGCGGGGCTGAGGGGACTGGGTGCTGACATCTTGTGGCTATGGGCACTGCCATCTTTGTGATGGTGTAATGGTCAATTTGAATATCCCATCTTTATTAGATAGGATACTTTTTCTTAAAAAATGTATTTTTATTGATTTCAGAGAGGAAGGGAGAGGGAGAGATAGAAACATCAATGATGAGAGAGAATCATTGATTGTCTGCCTCCTGCATGCACACCCCCTACTGGGGATCAAGCCCACAACCCTGGCATATGCCCTCGACCAGCATTGAACCTGGGACCCCTCAGTCTGTAGGCCAACGCTCTATCCACTGAGCCAAACCAGCTAGGGCTTTTCAGAATACTTTAAAAATACTATTGATGTTTAAGAGATAAATTTGTACTACTGCCTAAATTATGTAACATCTATTTATATACATACAGTTGGTATTGCAAATATTCAAATACTTTCAGCTTATATTAATGAGTAGTCAGGAGACCTGGATATCATCTTTGATGTTTTGTTAACTAACTCTAGAGTTGGGTGTGTTGCTTGATATCTTGGGGTCACAGGAAAATGAGGATGTTGAAATAGATAGGATATGTTCCAGCTTTAAAATCCTATGATTCCACAATTGGAAGTAAGTTTTGTTAGAAAAAGGTTTTGCTGATTTTACAAAAAAATTAAACACAGCTTTTTACTCTTTCCTTTGGCCTATTTACAAAAAATAAAAATAAAAATGTAAAAGTGTGATTGAAGGCCCGTGGGGGGGGAGGAGAACTAAAACAAAAACACAAACCATAAAAGTATATTTTAAAAATATATTAGATATTTTTAACCGCCTCAGTGAAAGAGAAAAATTTTGAGCTTAGAATTAAAATGTCAAATGGAAAAACTGACACACTGACTATTCAAAGTAATTTTTAAATAAAATTATTAAGTATTTTCTTAAGAAACTGATCATGTATTAAATGTACATTATGAATGTTATACACCTGTAGATTTTAAAATACAATACTTGGACAACTTTTCAGAAATTGATTTTGAAAGGCTAAAGAAAGAACCACAAATTGTCTTTTTTGTTTTGTCCCTAAAGGCAAGAAGTGCAGAATGAACACCAGCCCAGTGTTGCAGTTCTGGCACTGGCATCTCATAGTGTAGTGAGTGTGGTAAGTTAGGCAAATTTGGTTGCAAGAAACTCAAACATGTGTCCTCAGGGAATAGGGTGTTGGGGTTTGGTTCCTGTTTGTTCAGTTTAGAAGTATACATGTGCAAATTAGAAAAACTGAGATCTCAGCCATGATAATAGGCTTCCCAGGAATAACAGAAAAGTTGAACAATCAAGCCTCCTAGGAGGAGAGATGCGAATTGAGTTTGGCTTTCTGGAACACAGTATTTGATGGATGTTCAGAACCCAAGGTATTAGAAGAAATTGGTGGATCTTTTCTTTAGACTGGGGTTCTCATCCCAACCATTTGGGGAATGTTTTAAAAATACAGATTTTGATGCCCCATTAGCAAAGATTCTTATGTAGTGAGTCTGGGGAAGTACTGGGGCCACTTTGTTTTTAAAATCTCCCAGTTAGATTTTGAATACCCTGCTCTCTGTGTGCCCTGATTTTGCTTTTCTCTTGATGTCTGCTTTGTGATTAGCCCACTACCCTTTGGCTCCCTCAGCTTTTACTATTATGTGTCTTTTCTGGACTACAGACTCACTGCCTCACCTTCTTCACGCCTTAGCTCAGATGCCACCTTCTCAGTGAGGCCTTCTCTGTTCCTATTATTAAAAATTGGACCCCACCCCCTTGGCAGTTCTAGTCCTCTTCCCTGCATTATATTTATCCAACACTTATCACCTTCTAAGATTTTGTTAGCCTTATTTATTGTTTATTGCCTTTCTTATCCACCAGAATGCAAGATCCATGTGGCAGAATTTTGTGGATTTTGCTCATATTGCATTCTCAGCCCCTAAACCAGAGAAGATGCGTAATAAATATTTATTGAATGGATGAGTGAATGGATGTGTGAAGGGATGTTTTCTGCTTAACATTGGCTGGTATTAACATCTGCTCACTGGTGTTGTTACCCATGGCCACCACCCTCTGTGTCTCCTTTTGTTTTTAGCTTCCCCAGTTGATTATCTGATTGGACCAGCTTTTTGGAATTGAGTTTTTCCCCCAGGTCATTTCTGAATAGGTATGACTTGACTGTTTATAGGTCAGGTGCCCGCCCAGAGCTAAAGAGTACTGCCTGGGGCCACCAGTTCAGCAGGGGCTGTGTGGAGGCAGTTTCTCCAAGAAGTAGGTTTTGGTGCAGAGTGAGTGTTCAGTAAATTACCTAACCTTGCTGAGCTGCAGGAAAATGGCATTGCAGTACCTGTTGTCTTAGCTTAGTGAGTTTTTCAGAAGTTCCAGGGAGCAATGTACACTATAAAGCAAACTGTGTGTGAGAAGCGACATAATTTTAGATGATATTTAAATGTAGTATTTAATAAAAAGCCTAAGAGAAGTGGTAGGGGAGAAATTAGGAATTGAGGAACTTGTTGCTTCAAGAAACTTTGGAATTCTTCCTCCCACCCCTGAATATTTTTTAAATGTTATTCTCATTTCACTGCTTTCTATTTGATAAGGGCTCCTGGTACATAAACTTCCAAAACAGTATTTAAGAAGAGTAAATGCAAAGATCTGCACTCAGTCTCCAAAACTAAACTGCACAAGTACAGATGGGAGGGGATAGAGTTTTATAGCTGTTTGCATGCTAAAGACTGAACAAATATTTTGGGGATATCTTTGTTTGTTTTTAGTTGGCAAAAACAATGTTTATAAAAATAGCATGGGATGGTAGAAAAATATTAATCAAACTGAATTTTGAAATATCATTCAAAGAATGCAGAAAATTGTACTTCCCTACTCCTCCCTTTATAGCTGGAATGTTGGAGCCAGTTCCATATGCCACATTTGAAGAGTTATTTAGGGTCTCGTTAGATGAGTGTTTGGAGGAGATAAATGGGGTATTTAAGTGAAGGGTGGTTTGAGAAGGCACATGCTATGGTTGCTGACTTCAAATGTTCAAAGGCTATGTACAGAAGGGGAAATGGGCTGTTCGGGACTCAATACTCATTAGTACTAGCTTCAGATTCACTGGACATCTTAATACACATTGTATTCATATTTATAATGATGATTTAAAGTCTTATTTCTTTCCCCCCTTTTAGAGTTGAGCAAACTCATACTTGGAGCTGTTTTGCAATTGTTCAAGGTCATACAGCTAGGTAATCATAAACCATACCATTTTGTGTTTAAGTTCAGTGGTGTTTCTACCAATACCATAGCTACCTACTAAATGTATAGTGAGACACATTTCAGTTCAATGTAGCAACTAGCAGGACTGTTCAAAGATGAATACTATTGTGAGGTAGTGAGTGGTTCCCTACACTCGGAGTTCAAGCATATGTTGGACAGCTTGTTTTGCCAGGATCTGGTAGTCCCTACAATTTACACACATATAATGATATGCTTATCTTACTAAACAAAATATTAAAAATGAATGCTAATCATAGAGCCAAAGGATCTGCAGAAGTGAGGCCAAGTGAATTTAAGTGACTGAACTATGTGCATTCTCTGTGGTTATTAGAAGATAACTACAGCACCCAAAGTTCATTCTCTGCACTTACAATCTAATGTTTTTTTCTGCTGCAGCAGTTACCCTTATCTGGGTAATAAAGTGTGGAACTAGAGGGTATGGAAAGAGGAAGGGCAGGGATGTTTTGTGAATTCCTAATATGAGTTATTTGGCATGCTCTTGCTTTATTAAAACAAGCAAAGAATGTGAGTGGCAGTAGGAGAGGGTTTAAAATGATAAGCAGAGAATGCTATCTAGCAAAAGAGAACAGAATGCTGTGGAAGGCTAAGGAAGGCAGGGACTATGGCTTGTGCTGTATTTCCCTCGTGTTGAGTAGATGCCCAACATGTATTTGTTGAAATGAATAACGACATCAACACTTCAACAAATATTTAAAGAGAACCTTCTTAGAGCTGAGCTGTGTGCATAGTCTGGGAGCCAAACATGAAGTAAACAAAAATCTCTATCCTTTTAAGGAACTCACAGTCTAGTAAGAAAAGACCACCAGGCAAAACAATGGGCAAAAAGAGAGTGCTAATGATTATCACAGAGAATAGATACAAAGCTCTCTGAAAACAGAAAGGAAAGAATATTTAATTCAGCCTAAGTGTAGAGGGTGAGGATGTGGGTGTGGTGAAAGGAGGGGAAGTCAGGGAAGATTCCAAAGAGGAAATGCTGCGTTATCTTTTGAAGGACGGTAGGAGGTGGTTCACCTGGTTAAATGAGGGATGGATTTCAGATGGGGGAAAATATACTCAGGCACAGAGACAGAGCCTGTGCACTTGGTGTGTGACATGTGGTGGGAGGGAGAGCTGGAGCTGAAGAGGTCTAGGAATCGGATCACAAAAGGACCTGTACATCATAGGAATTAACTTGATTCTAGTTGTCCAGGTGGAGAGCCTCCGAAAGATGTTCAAGAGGCAGCCTCTGTTTTGGGAGCATTCTCTCCCAGTGATATGAGACAGAAGCAGAAGTGAAATTAGAAAGGCTTGACCAACTGAAGACTGGCAAAGAGGCTGAAGTAGTGGAGACAGCTTATTAGTCACAGAATTACAAGAGGAAGAATCCATCCATAGTATTTTAAATTAGAGAACTTTAGTAGAGAGAAATTTCGTGGGCTGGTTGTTGGAATGGCGAGGTTTCCGTCATGGCATTAGGTGACAGTGAAGTGAGTAGCAGAGTGAGTAATATGGAATGCCCGGGATTGGGAACACAGGCTGCCCTGAGTTTCTATTAGTTGATGACTCTTTTGAACCGAATTCAGGAAATGACATAAAAATGACTTGCGCAATAAAATTAGAAGAATAGAGACCATGAAGTCAGTACCTTGGAGAAAAAAATAACCAGAGTTGGTGGAGATGGGGAAGTAGCCCGTGTCAGAGGGCCATTTTGGACTGTCCAGTGGGAGGATCCTCAAGGAAAAACAAAGGCCTTGAATCCAGCCCTTCCTCGCCTCAACCCATTCTGCGGCCACCTTGCCAGGTGCCTTCACCCTTCAGCCACAGCACAGGCAGGGTTAGGTGGGGGGACCATCTCCAGGCATTTCCTGGCGGTAGGTACTGGGGAGAAAAGGAATTCCAAAAAAAAAAGGAGAATGTCAATGTTAGAATTTTGAAAAACTGCACACCACGTACTTGAACCGACTGCACATTGCAGGGTGAGGAGAGAAAACACATGCCAAGGGGTCAAGCAGTCGGGTCCTTCCTGACTCTGGGTCCCGACTCTGGGTCCAGTGCTCCTCCCAGGACCCGCATTGCCGGCTGGGCGGCTCCCACCTGGACGCACTGTCCTGGGGTGCAACGCGGCCCCCTCCTCG
>NW_005353838.1:10973797-10988434 GCF_000412655.1 Myotis brandtii | reverse complement strand
CGGCTCGGCTTCGCGGGCCTGCAGCAGGCTGACAT
This sequence comes from Myotis brandtii, assembly GCF_000412655.1. Lineage (NCBI taxonomy): Eukaryota > Metazoa > Chordata > Mammalia > Chiroptera > Vespertilionidae > Myotis > Myotis brandtii. Next base: position 10,988,399 of record NW_005353838.1, on the reverse strand, counting down.
CCCTCAGCCTTTGGGGGAGCCACAAAGGGAGGGGGCCAGGCTCTCCGGCCAGGACCTCCTGTTATGTGTTTATTTTCTGTGTGTTGGGTGGACGCATGCTGGACCCGCGGTGTGGTCGGCCCCTGAGGGTGCGGGAGGGATCCCGCCCTGGGATGCAGGGCTTGGACAGCCCCCGGTTCCCTTGGCGCTTTGACATCTCTCTCTCGTACACTTCACCCTGCAAGTTGGAAGTGCTGTTGAGGGAGTAACTTGATAGCGGCTGTTTGACAGGTCACCTCTTCCTTCACATTCTGTCTGTGCCAACCATACCCACCACGCATTCTAGCAGAGGTTGGCAAACCTTCCGTTAAAATCGCCACTCAGAATACCCCCTGTGTTGGAAAATACGAATCCACACGGTTTTCTTTGGCTTAACGAACCTTATTTTCTTAGGTGCGAGAAACTTTTTTCAACCTCCCCAAGGTAGAATACATAATAAAGGAGGTTTATCTTTGTTTACGCACCTTGGGTCATGCTCTCACCTATCTGGTTTCATTGGTGTGCTATTTTGGTATCACAATACTAAATGGAAGGAAGATATCTTCCTTTTGCTGTGAGCAATAAAATACTTCTTTGTTCTAGAACCAGGAAGCTTTATGTGGACAGAAGTTGGTGACTTGCTTTTCACCCCATGACCAAATACATTAAAATATTCCCAAAGGACTTAAGAAAGCATTACACAACTCTGTAGATTGTTTGTGCATCCAAAGTTCCAGGAAATAATTTTGCTGTATGTCTAGTCAAACAATCTAACATTGAAAAGTGGGCCTACTCTGTAAATACCCACACATTAGGGGATGCATTGATTGGATTTAAAGAGTTTACCAAGCACCCCTGTGAATAATAGTTGGAAGGAATCATTGGTGGATGAGATTAGGAGCTGATGATGGATGGACCTAGAAGTCTGACAGTAAAATGCAGAACACGTGAAGTGGTAGAGGTTGCAAATTCATTTATTTGGGTTTTTGTTTGACAGGCATTTCTGAAAACTAAATGTCTACTAATTTAAAAAGCAGAAAAGATTACATTTTGACCTGTTTTTCATGTGCTTAATAAAGACTCCTTGAAGCTCTTTTCTACTTCCTAAGAACACACTTGATACTAATAAGGACTTTTCTTTTGAAGAAATAAAATTATACCAAATTAATATGATCTGGAGAAAGTTTCTCTGGCATAATTAGTAGTTTGACTTCACTAAGGATACCATTTATCCGTGTAACGTTGAACTTCAAAGAGCTTTCCTAGCTGTTATAAGCAATAGGAACAATCTCTTGAGAAAAGTAGGATATTTACTAATGAAAAGTAGCAGAAACTTAAATTTATGAAATCATTTTCTTTTTTAAAAAAAAAATATTTTATTGATTTTTTACAGAGAGGAAGGGAGAGGGATAGAGAGTTAGAAACATTGATGAGAGAGAAACATCGATCAGCTGCCTCCTGCACACCCCCTACTGGGGATGTGCCCGCAACCAAGGTACATGCCCTTGACCAGAATTGAACCTGGCCGACGCTCTATCCACTGAGCCAAACCGGTTAGGGCAAAATCATTTTCTTTTATCGAGATAAAACTCATATACTTTAGACTCCACTTTTTATAAGTGTTCAGTGGCGTTATTATATTCATAAAGTAGGACAAACATCTCTAATTCAAGAACATTTTCATCATCCCGAAAAGACACCCCCAAACCCATTGGCTATTATTCCTATTCTCTCTCTCCTGCATTTGGCAATCACTTATCTACTTTCAGTATCTGTGGATTTGCCTTTTCTGGACATTTCATGTAAATGGAGTCAAAGTATGTGGCTCTCCATATTATGCATATATCAATACGTCATTCCTTTTAATGGATAAATAATATTCCATTATATGGATATACCACATTTCCACTTTTTTACTATTATGAGTAATGCTTCTATGAACACTTATTTATAAGTGTGTGGACATAGGTTTTCTGTTCTGTTGGGTGAATACTTCGATGTGGTATTATTGAGTCATATGGTAGCTCTGTTTAACCTCTTGAGGAACTGCTAAGCTTTTTCATAGCTGCCGTACCATTTTGCAATCTCACCAACGAAGTTTGAGGGTTCCATTTTCTCCAACACTTGTTAAACGTTGTCTAGGATAGTCATTCTACTGGGAAGGGGTATTTGGTTTTCATTTGCATTGCCCCAATGCCCTAATGGCTAATGATGTTGAACATCTGTTCCTATTCTCATTGGCCATTTGTGTATCTTCTTTGGAAAAATGTCTATTTGATTTATAATCATTTCTGCTTGTTTTCACATGTATTTTCTTATTTAGTCTTTGAAATAATACTGTAAGATAGATTTATTTCTGTTTTACTGCTAGGAAAGTAAGGTGCAAAGAGGTTAAGTAATTTGCTCCTTTTTAAAAACCTTATAAAGTTAGTAAGAATAATGGTGTGAATATAAACTTAGGTCTTCTGACTCCACTTCCTGCATTCTTTCCACTTTGTGAGGCATACAGAACTCAAATTGTCTTCGCAGATTTGCTTGGCTAATCATTGCCAAAGTGGGGGCATAATAAATAAATAAATCAACAACAAAAAGCAGGTGTTACGGCCACAGTGCCTCATATTCACCAGATTTTGTTATGCTTTCTCAACTAAATTTTTTTTCTCTATCCTAATAAGGTGGATATGATATGCATATTTCCTGTGGGGAAACAGAGCAGTTAAACCTAGTCCCAGCTTCTTAGTGTCATAGCTAATCCTAGAACCCACTACTCACTGGGACATGGGGCTTTCTCTTCTCCTGCAGCTTCATGTTCTCTGTTTTCTCCCTTTAATATTAAAGTGATTGGACAATTTCACATTTTTATAAACATTAACATTTTTCTGGATTAAACTGAAATTAGCTTTTATTTTTGAACTAAGTGGCTTGCCAGTTTCACTTGGAAGTGCAGGATTACTAGGGTATATGCTTCAGTTTTTGTGTACTAGTTTGGATCAGACATATGCAGAATTCTCAACTCTTAGAGGGTAGAGTCCATAAGTTATTTATTCATCTTTGCATGTTCATTGTCCAACATAGTGCCTGTCACATACCAGGGACTCTAACCTTTGTTTAATGAATAAATACAAATACGTTTTTTTAATTGGAAAAAAAAATACACAGAACAATACAAATTACCTGTTAACACTCTTTTAGAATAAAGGTAGTCTAAATTCCAGAGAAAGAAAATATTTCTTAACCCTGGCATATGACCTAAAAACTAATAAATGTTTAAAATTAGAACTTGATTTAAAACTCAACACTGTATGTTATGGAAGTAAGTAAGTGTTGTTCCATCCTGTGTTTAAAAAAGTAGGTTCCTAGCCAGTTTGACTCAGTGGTTGGAGCGTGGGCCCGTGGACTGAAGGGTCCCGGGTTCGATTCCAGTCAAGGGCATGTACCTAGGTTGCAGGCTCGATCCCTGCTGCTGGTCGGGGCTCATTCGGGAGGCAGCCAGTGGATGTGTCTCTCTCATGTCAATGTTTTCTCTCTGTCTCTTCCCCTCCCTTCCACTCTCTCTAAAAATCAATGGAAAAATATCCTCGGGTGAGGATGAACAACAAAAATAGGTTCTAAGTACCTGCTGGCACAAGCGCTTACTCTAAGCTCAATGTCCAAACAAGAGTTGTACTCTGAGTATTTGTTAAATAAAGGAATGCCCAATGAATGGGTAAAAGAATTAATTTTTGCTCTAACAAGTAGAGGAGATAACAGCAAGTTAATATTTAGGCCCTGTTACTCATTTATGTATTTTAATTGTCAAACATATATGTTAGTTATAAAAATTCAAATAATGTATGGGTATATAGAGTTAAAGTTGAAAATCTTCCATTTACTTCTTGTCCTCTTTATTTCTTTCACTCCAAGGTAATCATTATTAACAGTTTGAGATTTATATTAAAAACCTATATCTTTGCATTTATGTGTACGTAAGTACAAATATACATTTATATATCCAACCATACCCACATACGTGTGTGTATACACATTGGTTTTTCTTTCTTTTACAGATGGGGCCATTCTACATATATCCTTTGTTTTTCACTCAAATATATTAAGACTTTTGCATCTGTCATCAGAAAAGATAAACATAATATTTGTTTGCTTTTTAGTTTGCTATTCTTGCCTGGTTTTGGTGTCAAAATTAAGCCAGCTATTACGAATGAATTGGTAAACTATCCCCATTTTCTCTGTTGTCTGGAATAGTTGAAAATATCTGCCCTGTAAACATCTTTTAGAAATCACCTGAAAACCTTGGTGAAGGAAGAAATCCATGACAACCTTTCTCATTTTTCCTGTTTTATTGTTCTATCACGTTTTAGACCTTATTTTCTATTTCGTGTTTGGTGAAGGAATCCTTCCATACACACTTCTCTCAGCTCTGATAAGGTGACAAATGCAAATGATTAAATGAATCAATGGATGCAGAAGTATGTGCACTTTTCTCTTAGAGAGATCCAGAGTAAAGTCCTACACTTACTAGGACTTTGTATACTTTTGGCACATTACCCTCTTCAAACGTCTGTTTTCTATTCTGTAAAATGGTAATGGTTCCAACCTCACAGGAATCCTGGAAATATTAGAGATGTGAGACAATATATGAAGTTGCATCTAATAAAAGTGAAAAAAATAACACTAAACTATAAATGTAAATTTGTCACCTTAATTACTATAAATTGTTTCATCTACCAAGAACAAATTTAAGGAGAAAGAATGGTGGAGCTATAGGGATGATTCCACTAATAAGTTGGAAGAATCTATAAACATTTCCAGGCTATTTAAAACTTAATTTTGGAAAACAATGATTTCTAAATACCTGCATGCTTTTGGGGCAGGATAGTGGGGAAAAGTACTGGAGTAAACAGACCTGGATTAATCTTGCATTATCACTTGTTAGCCTTGTGACTTTGGACAAGTTAATTTCTCTCTGTAAAATTGGATAAATGCACTTACTTTATAGGGTAAGTATGAGGAAAGATATTAGTATAATGCCTGGTATTTAATAGGTATTCAGATTGTTAAAAAACATTTTTTTTGCATGTGTTGAGTGCCTAACATTGATGAGCATGAGGTGTTGGGTTCTGCTATTTCAAGGCTGCATGGTGCAGTGGAAAGGACATTAGGCCCTAAATCAGACATTTAGCCTGTGTATTGCACTTACTTGCCATTGGCCTTGGACAAGATGCCTGCTCACCTTCTTCTATTTCCTTACCTGTAAAAAGAGAGTAAGAGAACTAACGCTTATTGAGAATCTATTTTATATGCATTTATTAGGCATATAAAAGATTTAACAAATCTTACTTCATTTAATCTTCCCAGTAATCCTCCCACGTACAGATAATTTGTCATTTCCCATTTTAATAGATGAAGAAACAGAGGTGCAGGAATTCGATTTTCTGAAGTCCACTGGGTGTCCACCCTCCTCCCCGGCCCCCCAGTCCCGTCCATGTTCTTTTATTCATTACAGCACTCCCCTCCTGGGATGATAGGATGTGTCTACATACAGCGAATACCAAATGGAGAGAATACTGCAAACTGAAACACTAAGTGTATAAAAGAGCTAAACCAATGTATGATTAGGCTACTAATTTAATAATGATTTCCATTAATCAAATACAAATAGAGGATTGTTAATGTGTCCTAATGCCTGTGCTTAAGAGTAGTAATTTAAGTTTTTTAATATGTATGTTTCTTATAACCACTTCACTTAAATAATTTATGAGTCTTCATTGCATTTCTGCTTTGACCACGTGAAGGAGAGGGAGTAGGTAGTTGTCATAAAGGGAAATACGAGCTTGTTTGATGGGTGTGTGTGTGTGTGTGTGTGTGAGAGAGAGAGAGAGAGAGGGAGAGAGAGAGAGAGTGTGTGTGTGTGTGTGTGTGTATGGAAGAGGTGAGAAGTACAGTTCTATGGCAGTTTGGCATTTACTGAAACTATAGACTCGTGGAAAGAAGTAGGGAAAAATCTACATTATAATTCATTATCCACTAGCAGACTTGCAGAGTTTTTTAAAAAAATGACCCTGCCTTTGTCAGCTGGTTTGTAAAGAGCTATTGATTGATTATATTCTTGAAAGATAGTGATATTGTCTTTCCTTTGATAGGGGTTGCCAAAGCTTTTGCTATGGGTTTTATTTTATTTAATCAGATTCTGTGATATTGATTTTGCATTTCTGCAAGCCTTGTGCTAGAGATATGCAACCCCTCCCCCCCAAAAAAATGCCTTGGGATATGATTCAGTAATAGTATAGAAGGTTTAGCAGTTCTGTTAAGGTTTCAGTTATCATTTTTATTCTGTTGATTAGAAGTGGGAATTCCTATGTTCAGGATAGAGAATTTTTACCAGAGTGACTGGAATTGCACTGTGGAAATTCTCACTGGTATTGAAGACTACTTTTTTTTTTTTACAGAATACAAAGTGTGGTGAGTTATATGTAAGAGGTAGAAAACATGGTTCTTGTCTTCAAAGAGTATATTTTTAGTTTGGGAGGCAATGAAGGAGGACACAAGTAAAAGGACACAGAGGATTTTTAAAACTTGCACTTGCTCTTTGTAAAATCACTTTAACTGCATTGGGCTTTGTTAAATACCATAGGTCTCTCCTGATGGATACTGTCAGAGTAACCCAACCCTTTGAAAACTGGAAGGTGTGTGTCTTGTATATCTTGTTCATTCTATAGTGTTCTCTTTGCTGTACAAAAAAGGACTGTTTGGAATAAGTACCAAGAATAGTTCCTCTTTTCAGTACTTTGCTTTTATCTCCTGGATTGTGGACTGGGTTCTTCTTTTTGTGATGGCTGTTAGAAAGCCAGAGCCAGGCTTGTGGAACACCCCAGAGTGGGCATACAGGCTTTATGCTTTGCATTTTGCTTAGCCTTGGCTTGGCACCATTGTTGGGGTCTTCTTTATTCTTTTGCTTTTATTGTTTAATTTATTAACTTTTATGGTTCATGTAGTCTTACAAGTCTCATTAATCCTTTTCAGGACAAGATAGGGGTATATATAAATAATTATACATAAAATCCATGGAGGAACATATCAAGGCAAACAGATTAATATAGTAGAGACCATATATGTCAATGGGTTTATTTCATGGGCCAGCTTTGATTGATAATGGTGGCTGAATGGAACACTGACTTAAGAAGTAGTTAGAGGCACCGTGGTGTGGATTTAGTGGGAAGGGCTATTGTGATCATTGAGCAATGTTGTTGTCATGGGTGTAGGAATATTGATGGCCAGTGTTTGTCATCCCTATTATAGATAAAATATACAGGATACTGGATAGTACAATGGGTGAGTGACTTTTTAAGTTTAGAGTTAGGTTTTGCCTGGTGAGATTTGAATTTGGGAAACAAGCTGGTTATTTTTTTTTTTTATTGCTTAAAGTATTACAAAGGGTATTACATATGTGTCCTTTTTTCCCCCCGCCCTTGACAATACCCTGGCCTCCCCTATAAGCTGGTTATTTTGGGGGGTTGGCAGTCAGATTGGTTCAGCTGCAATGAAATGTCTGCAGTGTGTTAAGCAGAAATGGAGTTGGTGGGAAAAGTGAAGAAGGAGGTGTGGGCAGCCTTCTTCCACAATCCCATCCAGAATACCACATTTGTGTTTAGTTGTCTTGTCTCCTGAGTCTCCTCTGACAGTTTCCTAATCTGTTCTTTTTTTTTTTTATTTTTTTTTTTTTTTTTTTTTTATGATCTTGACAGTTTTGAGAAGTCCTGGTCAGATATTCTATAGGACATCTCTGAACTTGGGTTTGTCTGATGATTAGAATGGGCCTGTGGATTTTTGGAAATAAGTTGAATTGCCCTTCTCATCATGTCGTGTGAGGGAGTGCCGGATATAATAATGACATTACTGGTGATGTTAACTTAGATCACTTGGTCAAGGTCGTGTTTGTCAGGTTTCTCCACTGTAAGGTTACTATTTTTCCTTTTCCATACTTTATTTTGGGAAGTGATTCACTAAGTTCAGCCTATCCTCAAAGTGGAAGGGGGAATTAAAGGAGCTTTCTTTTTAAAAAATGTAATATTCCTTTAGATGGGTCTACTATTTATTTTATTCAAATACTCCCTTATAGTATGTAATAAAGAAGGAATATGCAAATTGACCATCACACAGTCACAAAGATGGTGGCGCCCATAGCCACAAGATGGCGGCGCCCAGTCCCCTCAGCCCTGCCGGAGTCCCCCAGTCCTTTCAGTCCCACCAGGGGGGTGGTAGGCGCGTGGTATGGCTGGACCCACCCTCAGGCAGGTCAGGCCGCTCCTTGCACCTGCTGCCGGAGTCCCACAGTCCTATCAGCCCAGCCACGGGGGCAGCATTGCATGGTGTGGCCAGACCCGCCCTCAGCCCCCCAGCCGCACAGGGCCGCCCAAAGCTCAGGTAACCAGGGCCAGCTGAGGCTTGCACTGCTGGCAGTGGCAGCTGCAGAGGTCTGATGGGGGCGTTGCCTTCCCCTGATTGCCGGGTTGCCTCCCGCCCCTGAGGTTCCTGGACTGTGAGAGGGGGCAGGCCAGGCTGAGGGACCCCCCCACCTCCAGTGCATGAATTTTCATGCACTGGGCCTCTAGTTGATAGATATTTAGATGGTTTAGTACATCCTAACAGGTAAGGAAATAGGCTCTGGAACTACACTACCTAGATTCACATCCTGGCTCCACACTAGTTCTGTGATCTTGGGCTACACTCACTTGACCTCTTAGTTTCTCAATCTGTACAACAGGGCTGTTGATAGTAACTACCTCCTAGGATTGTTTGTTGGGAGGATTAAATGAGAAAGTGTATGTGTAAAGTGTTTAGAACAGTGTCACTATACTAAGTGCTAAGTAGGTATTTGCTATTATTATTATGACTAGAGGCCCAGTGCACGAAATTCGGGGGTTGTGTGTGTGTCCCTCAGCCCAGTCTGTACCCTCTCCAATCTAGGACCCCTCGGGAGATGTCTGACTGCTTGTTTACCCTCTCACAATCCAGGACTGCTGGCTCCCAACCGCTCGCCTGCCTGCCTGATCACCCCGTAACCACTCCCCTGCCAGCCTGACCATTGCCTAACTGCTCCCCTGCCAGCCTGATTGCCCCCAACTGCCCTCCTCTGCTGGCCTGGTAGCCCCTAACTGCCCTCCCCTGCAGGCCTGGTCCCCCCCAACTGTCCTCCTCTACTGGCTTGGTCACCCCTAACTTCCCTCCCTTGCCAGGCTGGTCGCCCCTAACTGCTTTCCCTACAGGCCTGATTGCCCCCAACTGCCCTCCCTTTCAGGCCTGGTCCCTCCCAACTGCCCTCCCCTGCTGGCCTGATCGCCCACAACTGCCCTCCCCTGCCGGCCATCTTGTGTCGGTCATCTTGTGTCCACATGGGGGCTGCCATGTTGTGTGTTGGAGTGATGGGCAATTTGCATATTACCTCTTTATTATATAGGATGATTTTGACTTTACTATGATACTGCAATGAATAACTTTGTATATATTACTAGAGGCCCGGTGCACGAATTCGTGCACAGGTGGGGTCCCTTGGCCTGGCCAGCGATCAGGGCGGATCGGGGCGGTAGGAGGTTGTGCGGAGGGAAGGACCACAGGAGGTTGGCCGGCCGGGGGAGGGGCCATGGGAGGTTGGCTGTGGGAGCGCACTGACCACCAGGGGCAGCTTCTGCGTTGAGCATCTGCCCTCTGGTGGTCAGTGCGCATCATAGCGACCAGTCGTTCTGCTGTTTGCATATTAGCCTTTTATTATACAGGATACTGTTTAATGTCTGTTATCATTAAACTACCCCCTTCCAACCCTCTTCTCAACCACACTGTAAAAAACAAAAATGCTGAATCTTACTTTTACATCAGTTGGATGGGGTGTAGTGGGCATGATGGTCTTTTGTTTGGATTTCACTTTGGAGGAGTCCATGAGCTCAGCCTAGCCACTCATGAATTATATGCACCCTGTTCCCTCACATGCCAGAGGCTTCAAGAACTCTGGGGCATGAGAATAGCCTGCTGGGGGTTGGAGGGGAGGAGGAGATACACAATGTCCCCATTCTGAAAGAAGGAAGGGGATATTAAACCAGGAGAAGGAAGTAGACACCATGAACATGGAATCTGGATCCGTGGAATATGAGTTTCTTAGCTTCCTAACAATAAAGTTAAGAGAGGAGAAGGCAAAGGAGAGCTCAAGTAACCTACCTATTAGTCAACTCTTTTGACCCAGCTCTCCTAGTCTTATCATTACTAAAACAATTTCCTAGTGGACTCAGCAAAATAAAAACAAAGCTCCTACACCCTCGGTTAAACCAAGTCAAAACAAAAGGTGAACATTTCTTCTAGCTGCCTTCAACTACAAAGCAAGTCTGTTAAAAGACTGAGTGCAGTTCTTGTTTAAGTTCTTTTCTGTTTTGATAGGGGAAACTGGAAGACTGTGGTCTCTTGGGGGCAGGAGGTATGAAGGGTAACCTGGGGGTGGTAGAGAACTTAGGAGGCGGGAGAAAGGGAAGCTTAGAGGTAGCTAAAATGACAAATACAGGTTTTTACAATTATTACCAGATCATGGATTATCTTTACTCACAGACAAATAAAAGCTCTATTTCAAATATTTCAAATAGAATAGGCAGCTAACCAGACACATATCTTGAGTTGTGGTGAGATGGAGCTGATACTAGTACTGTAACAACACTTGGATTGCAGTTTAATTCTATTTTAAACATATTATTTCTGTTAAAATGCCATTTTTGTTAACCTGCTTTTGTACATTGTTGAAAATATTTAAGCCTATCAGTTACTTACACCTTAAATGTGAATCATTTAAGCAGATAGTTATTTCTTTTCTCCTTACTACTTGACTGAGATCAGATACTAAGGAAATAAGAATGTTGGTAGAAGAGAGGTAGTTTTATAATTTACATCTGTTCTGCAGGCTCATACTGGACACCATGGTTAACTTTAGGTGACATTTAAAAATTGAATTTGGTTTGCAAAGAGAAGACATTTTTTTGCCTTTTTTAAAATATATTTTTATTGATTTCAGAGAGGAAGGGAGAGGGAGAGAGAGATAGAAACACCAGTGATGAGAGAGAACCATTGATTGGCTGCCTCCTGCACACCCCCTTCCGGGGGATCGCACACCCTCTATCGGGGATCGGGCCTGCAACCTGGGCATGTGCCCCCGACTGGAATCGAACCTGCAGCTCTTCAGTCTGCAGGCTGACACTCTATCCACTGAGCCAAGCCAGCGAGGGCGAGAAGACAACGTTTTATGAAAATAATATTTCTTTAGGCAACTTAAAATTACTGAGTCCAAGAATATTCTTTCGAAGGTTTATTTTAATTATCTATTTTTTTTATAAGATGGTTGCAGGAACAGTGGAGATAATATAGCATTTTATTATACAGCCCACTTAGAGTTTTTAAAAATTAAATTAATGCTATTTGAACATTTGCATTTTGTCAAGCACTGAGATACAGAGTAAGGATACAGTATACTAACTACTTGTGAAAAAAGACTTTGCTATGTAGCAGAGAAATCAGACATTGGTAGTGATTAGTAAACACAGTGCTCTGGAATGTTTTATGATAAAACTAGTGCCCCGGTGCACAGATTCATGCACATTGAAAGGAAATTAATTAGAAGGTGGCCAGCAGGTAGGATTGGGGGAGATGGGCCAGACACGCCCTGGAGCTAACCTCCCATGGTTCCTCCCCAGCTGGCCGCACCTGGGGCAGTGCCTTGGCTTGAAGGGCATCTGCAGAGTGCGCGGGGTCCCTCTGGCATGTGGGGACACTTAGCCTGGCCTGTGGGGATTGGGCTGAAACCAGCTGACATCCCCTGAGGGTTCCCGGGTTGTGAGAGGATGGTTCTCAGGTGACACACCCCAGAATTGGGCTCCCTCCTCTCTGGTTCTGGGGTGCATCACCCGAGAACTGCCGCTGCCAAGTCACCGCAGCTCGGTGGCTCCTGCGTTGAGCATCTGCCCCCTGGTGGTCAGTGCGCTTCATAGCTACCGGTCTGATGGTTGCTTAGCCTTTTATATATATAGATTGGTAGACATTTGGCATCAAGTAGGTAGTGTATTCAACTTAAGAGCTTGACAGGACTCTTAGTTTCAATAATAAAAGTTGTTAGGGCTCAGGAAAGAAGGGCAAGTTAGAGGAAGAGGCAAGAGAAAAGAGGTCAGTTAATAGAGAACAGAGAAAAAGGGATCAAAGACAAGAATTCAATTAACTTTTGTGAGAACAAAGTCTTTCCTCTGAGGAAGAAGAAATAAGGTGTTCTAGTTCCTTCTTTATTTTAGGAACACTTCTTCAGTTTGGTTTGTTATATGTGACTTCTATAAGCAAAATACACTAAGAATTATAAAATGACACTGACTTTTTTTTCTTGCAGTTGTCATTTACTAAGTGATAAGTTTCCAGTTTCCTATAGAAACTGTCATGACTGAAACTATCAAAAGAGCTGATACTTTTAAGTTAATTTTAATGAATGATGGGGAGAGTTAGTGTATTATTATCAAATTGCTTGTCAGATTTTCTTTTTCCTAAATGTAGCATATACTGTAAGTATAATGCTTTATCTAATATATATTTTTATGGAATCTAAGAATTTTGAAGGAATTTAATTAATGGTCATAAAAGTTTTAAGGGAAGATCAAGATAAAGCATTCTTTTTCATCATGCCAATAGTTTTCTAGGGACTTATTAGTATCATTATACTTATGGAATATTTTTTAAAAAAATATATTTTTATTGATTTCAGTGAAGAAGGGAGAGGGAGAGAGATATAGAAACATCAGTGATGAGAGAGAATCATTGATTGGCTGCCTCCTGCACGCCCCCTGCTGGGGATCCAGCCCACAACCCAGGCATGTGCCCTTGACCGGAATCGAACCTGGGACCCTTCAGTCTGCAGGCCAAGGCTCTATACACTGAGCCAAACCAGCTAGGGCTGGAATAATTTTAAAATTTGTATGCATGGTTGTATCCCTGTCCTTCTGGCAGGAGAGTAAAAGTGTCAAATCCCATTGACTCTTGTCTCTGGGGAGCAGGGGTTAGGAGGAAGTTTCTGTACCCCCCAGACATGAAAGCAAGTATATGGCACACATGTCTGATTATCACTACTTATTCTGGAAAATAATTACTTTCCTTATTCCTAAAGAAAATAAATTTGTATAAAATTTACCACTTAAAATATCTCCAAATGAACTCAGTCAGTCGTACTTGGCACTTGTAGGAAAGGGACAGACATACAATAGAAAGTAAAATTGACTCAGTCCCTGACCTTCCATAGCATATACTTTTTTAAAAAAAATATATTTTGTTGATTTTTTACAGAGAGGAAGGGAGAGGGACAGAGAGCTAGAAACATCGATGAGAGAGAAACATCTATCAGCTACCTCCTGCACACTCCCCACCGGGGATGTGCCCGCAACATGGTACATGCCCTTGACTGGAATCGAACCCGGGACCCTTGAGTCCGCAGGCTGACGCTCTATCCACTGAGCCAAACCGGTCAGGGCGATAGCATATACTTTTAACATATGGTAAAGTTTATGCTTAGAAATATAGTCTATAATAATCAAAATTGAAACATACTCAGACATAGCGAGCCCAGTGGTGGTTGCCAGAGAAGGGGAGGGGATTTGGGGGACTGGGTGAAAGAGTGAAGGAATTAAGAAGTACAAATTGGTAGTTATAAGATAGTCATGGGAGTGTAAATACAGCATAGGGAATATAGTCAGTAATATTGCAATAATTATGTATGGTGCCAGGTGGGTACTGGAAATATCAGGGGGAATACTTTGTAAAGTATATGTTGTCTAACTACTGTGCTGTACACCTGAGACCAATACAAAATAATATTGAAAGTAAGCTGTACTTGAAAAAAAATAAGTAATTAACAAATATGTAAAAATAACACAAGCAAATATGACTTGGTTCATTCTATCAATGAATCCCCATTCAGCTAAGTTATATACTGAGTGATAAGTGTAATAGAGATAGTGTAAGATAAAATAGTAGGACGAAGAAGGAAGAGAATGGTAACATCCTCACAAAGAGTGTTGTGTCAGGGAAGGTTTCACAGAGAAGGTGAAACTAAGCTACAGTTCAAAGACTAAGGAATTTCTTTGACTAGCTAACCAGAGATAGCAGGATATGCTAGAACACAAACAATGCAAAGCATTGTAGGTTGAGAGAACTGCACTTGTTTTTGTTTTTTTTGCTGATGAGAAGGACATGAAATAGAAAGAGAGGCAGGGGCTTGATCTGGAAAAGACTTAACTCTTGCAGAACAGATGGCCATGGAGGACCATTCAGGATTTTAGACTAGTGAGGTAGTTAATTTTGCAAATATGTGAAAGAGGGGTGTCTGGAATAGGGAAACCTTTTAGAGGTTATACAGCAAGCATGTCAAACTCAAAGGCTAACACAGACCAGATAAGTTTATTTGGGCCGCAAAAGTTTATGTGGGCCGCAAAAAAACAAAAGCTGCAATTTTCATAGAAACATAGGTTTATTTCGATAGAGACATGCTGAATACAAAGGGCTGAAATAAATGAGTAATTGTTAACCT